>NC_042615.1:800326713-800691713 GCF_901001135.1 Rhinatrema bivittatum | reverse complement strand
AAGGTATGCAAATGTATCACATGCATATTCACCATGGATATCTTTAGAAAAATAACAGATTGACTGTAACCAACAATCGGTTTTAGTACCCATGCTATATGCAGCTTCACTCAGTCAGCTGTTAAAGTTCAGTTAAGGACAGTTATACAACGTCTGTCACCATGCAACATGAAACTTTGTGGTGACTGGCTCAAATTGCTTAATTTGACAATGATAACAAGAAAAGAATATTTATAAAGCAATTCTATCAGTACACAGAAAGTTCTACAATAGTAGCTCTTAACCTTGTCCTCACTCCTCAGGGATCATCTGTCCATTCTGGTTTTCAGGATATTCACTATGAATATGAATGATATATATTTGCCTACAAAGGAATTAAAAAGCACTGGAAATATAATTGGTTTGTGAACCGTAAGGATGAGAAATGCCCATTAGTGTTCTAAGGTCACATAAGCACTGAAATATTTAGGGGGCGATATGCAAAAAATGCTGAGCTCCTAACATTAAACTATTTTCAGCCAAATTTAGAGACTGGGGGGGGGGGGGGAGCTGATATTCAGCGCTATTTAGTCAGATAAGTAGCAACTTATCCATCCAACTTACCTATCTGGCTATGTCTGAATCTCTACCTATTTATTTATTTATTTATTTATTTGTTTTTTATTTTTATATACCAATGTTCCTGTATACAATACATATCGCACTGGTTTACA
This sequence comes from Rhinatrema bivittatum, assembly GCF_901001135.1. Classification (NCBI taxonomy): domain Eukaryota; kingdom Metazoa; phylum Chordata; class Amphibia; order Gymnophiona; family Rhinatrematidae; genus Rhinatrema; species Rhinatrema bivittatum. Next base: position 800,691,000 of record NC_042615.1, on the reverse strand, counting down.
TGGAACTGAACTGTCGCCTCAGGGGCGGAATACATTGGAACAGGTTGACAAAGAACTTACAGTGAGACATCATAAACACGATTAACTGCAACAAAGTACAAACTCAAAAACATATGTACAGTGGGATAGGTACCGTCTATCGCTTCATCAGGTCTTAGCTCTCAGGGAAGGCTTGGGTGAATAGCCAAGTCTTTAGCTTCTTTTTGAATGTCAAAAGGCAAGATTCTTGGTGGAAGTCCGGTGGGAGCAAGTTCCAAAGAGGGGGACTTGCAGTGGACAGAGCTCGTTTCCTCAGTGAGGTTTTAGCCGGCTGGGTGTGCAGCATGTTCTGGGATGCACTTCTGATCGGTCTCTTAGAAATGTGCTGCTGCAGTTGAAAAGATAGGTTGAGGGGGGAGATGTTGTGTAGAGCCTTGTGAATCATCATGAGGGCTTTAAAGTGTATCCTGAATTTAATAGGCAGCCAATGAAGGTTCTGGAGGATAGGGATGATGGGTTCCCTTATTTTGGTGTTAGTGAGGATTCTGGCCGTCGCATTCTGGACCATCTGAAGTGGTTTGATGATGCTAGTGGGCAGGCCCAGAAGGAGTTAGTTGCAATAATCCAGTTTCGGGAGGATGATAGATTGTAGTACCAGGCGGAAATCTCGGAAGTGTAGAAGTGGTTTTCATTTTTTTAATACTTGCAATTTGAAGAAGCATTCTTTGGTGGTGTTTACGAACTTGCTGAAGTTGAGTTGGTTGTCTAGTAGCACACCAAGGTCTCTTACTTGCGGAGTGTGGTCGATCGATGTGAGGGAGAGTTGGGAAGAAATAGGAGGGTTGAGAGGGGTGCAGTTGTCTGGAGCTATTATGAGGATTTTGGTTTTGTTGGTGTTTAGAACGAGGTTGAGGCTGGTGAGCAGGTTGTTAATTGCTGTGAGGCAGCTGTTCCAATAAGACCACGTTTTGTGGAGAGATTCAGCTATCGGGATGAGGATCTGTATGTCATCCGTGTATAGGAAGTGTGTTAGCTTGAGGTTGGTTAGTAGATGGCAGAGTGGAAGGAGATAAATATTGAATAGTGTAGTTGAAAGGGATGATCCTTGGGGTACCCCCAACTTAGAACTGATAGGGTGTGACTCTTTGTTGTTAATCCTAACCTTGTAGTACCTGTTTTCAAGGAAAGATTTGAACCAGTTGAGCACCGATCCTGTGATGCCGATGTCTGCTAGACGCTGAAGGAGGCACGAGTGGTTCACGGTGTCAAACGCTGAGGAGAGATCCAGTAGTGCGAGAAGGAAAGGTTGACCTTTTTCCAGATTAAGGAGGATGGTGTCAGAGAGCGAGGCTAATAGTGATTCGGTGTTCAATGACTTATGGAATCCGAATTGGTTTGAGGTGAGAATGTCGTTTTCTTCTAAGAATTCGGATAGTTGTCTGTTTACAACCTTCTCCATGATTTTGGCGATCATTGGAAGGTTAGTAATGGGTCTGAATTTGGCTGGGTCTGTGGGTGGTAGGTTAGGTTTTTTGAGGAGAGGCTTGAGCATTGCAAGCTTGAATTGGTCAGGGACATGGCCTTGTGACAGTGAGCAGTTTATGATGTCTGCTATAGGTTTGGCGACAATGTTAGGAATTGAGAACAGCAGATTGGATGGGATGTGGTCTAATGGGTGGGACGAAGGCTTCATCTTCTTGAGGATGTTTTCTATTTCTAAAGTGGACGTTGGCTCGAAGGTGGCAAGTGAACCTGGGGTTGAGTTATGTTGCTGGGGGGTTGAGTGCGAGCGTTGGGAGCCGGTGGTGGATGAGTAGTTCGGTTGAGGAGAGGGCTCCTTGAGGGGTGTGAGGAGGGTGGCAATTTTTTTCTCAAAGTAGACCGCCAGTTCATTGGCTTTGTTGGAAGTTTGTGCGTCTGGTATGAGGGGTGTAGTTGGTTTTGTGAGGGCTGCTATATAGGAAAACAGAGCTCTTGAGTCAAAGATAAAGTGGTGGATCTTTTTAGAGAAGAATTATTTCTTGGATCTGTTGATGACATTTCTGTTTGAGTTTAGGCAGGATTTATAAGCCAAGAGGGTTGTTGTGGAAGGGTTTTTACGCCACCTGTGTTCCTTACATCTTAGCTCCTGTTTGAGCGACTTCAACTCAGGGGTGAACCAGGGTTTTCTGTTGTCCTTGTCCGGATGGAGAGTTTTCGTGGTCATGGGGCACACTTGATCTGCCACCCTGTTGGTAATGTTGATCCATGAAGTCATGGCAGTGTTGACGTCCGAGAGGTCCAGGTGAACTAGTTCTTTGGATAGATGCGAGCTGAGGAGTTCTCTGGTGCAAGGTTTTCTGACGGAAACTGAGGTTACATGTGTTGCTTGAGGAGGGTTTTCCATGATCTCTAGTGCCGTGGAGATGATTCTGTGGTCCGTCCACGGGACTGGTACGCATGTTGGGTTGGTATGGGGCGATATTCCTTCATTTATGAAAATGAGGTCTAACGTGTGACCTGCTTTGTGGGTGGGATCGTTGACAATTTGTCTGAAACCCATGTGGCTGAGTGAGGAGAGTAGGATTTCGCAGTTAGTGGAGCGAGGTTGAACGTCTACGTGAAGGTTGAAGTCTCCCATAAGGATGGCTGGTTTTCCGGCATTAAGGTGTTTGGCGACGAGTTCGATGATGGGGGATTGGTCTGCCTCGAGTATTCCTGGGGGGGCATAAATTAATCCGATTAGGAGGTATTTTGATTTGAAGAGGGCAAATTCCAGGTTGGCTGAATCATTAGTGGCCTGTAGGGTCAGGCCTAGACCTTTTTTGGCTGCTAGGAGCAGCCTTCCTCCTCTTTTTTTGATCCTGGGAATAGAGAGGGTATAGAGGGAATAGAGAGGTAAGCCTGGGTGGGGAGCTGATTTAGTAGTACTGTGTCTGTGGTTTTTAACCAGGTTTCTGTGATAGCACAGATGTCTGGTTTAGTTTTGGTGAGGAGGTCATTGAGGATGTGCGATTTTTTGGAGATGGATTGCGCATTGAATAAAGTCAGTGAGAAAAGTGCCAGGCCGAGTAATTGAGTGAAGGGTGATATCGAGATGGGGATGATCCTTTGTTGGCGATTGAGTGAGTGAGTGTAGGGCTTAGGGAGTCTCCTCAAGTGGTTGTAGATAATGGGAATGTTGAAGGAACGCATGGTGGCTAGATATGCGGGCGAGGCGAGACGGGTAGATCGAGTAGGGCTGGTTAGGGAGGAGCCTGAGGCTATGATGGCTGGCTGAGCTCAGAAGCTTATTAAATTGCGAGGGGAGTGCGAGGGGATGCCAGAGTTTGAGGCAGGAGCCAACAGGATGTTGGAGAAAAAGGAAGTTGGGCAATAAAGGAGGTGGAAAGATGTTGGACAGGAATGTAGGCAGAGGCTCCACTCGGGGCTGCACGAAGGAGCGCACAAAGGGGCCTGCCCCTTTGTCGTGCACTTTCGGCGCACGACGCTCGGCGCGCGGTGCCGGCGCGGCTTGGGGATTTAAAGCCCCTGGAGCCGCGAGTGATTGGCTGGGCCAGCGATCGCGCTGGTAGGCGGAGTTACAGCGGCGTGAGGGCATTCAGCAGGGCCGGAGGACGTCTCAGGTAAGAGGGCCTTGTAGTCGGTGGCCGGATCCATCGGGGGCAAGGGAGGATTCGAGAGCCTTACCCCGGTGGGTCTGGGCGCCGACTGCACAGGCCTTCCCTTGCAGTCGACGGCGGCGAGGAGGATCAGCGCCGGCGCGGCTCGGGGATTTAAAGCCCCTGGAGCCACGAGTGATTGGCCGGGCCGGCGATCACGCTGGTAGGCGGAGTTACAGCGGTGGAGTTACCTCTAAGTTATCAGCTGAAAATTCACATAAATTTAGGATTCTAAATGTTAGGATCCTAAATTTAGACCCAGTATTCACTTTCCTATATTTAGTTCCTAAATTAGGTTCCTATGTATGAAAATTAGTGTTGTTCATAACTGTTTCCCCACCCTAACTCTGCTCCCATAGCCACTCACTTTTCAGGATCCAAAATTGTATGTATGTATGTATGTATGTATGTATGTATTTATTTATTTATTTATTTATTTATTTATAGAGTTTAATATACCGTCGTTTGGTTTTGCCATCACAACAGTTTACAATGTTTTCATTTGGTTAACATGATTAACGATTTTGCATACCGTAGGTAATGTGGTTAACTTGTGGAAATGGGTTATTTCATATGATACAAGTGGTATGGTGTTAACTAGTGTAAGAGGTGAGGTTCTTATAACAAAGTTAGTAGAACATACAATATAATGTAAATTTTCAAGATTAACAAGGGTATAAGTATAAAACATAGGTTATATTATAAAGTATAGGCATGTAAAATGAATAGTTGTAAACATGTAAGCTCCAAATGAAACTAGGAACTTAAAGTTAGACACTCAACCCTAGTAAATTTTCTAGGGATGTGCATTCGTTCTAACGCATGGGGAATCCGCAATGCATAAGTCCCTATTCGTTGTATTCATGGGTTCGCGAAACTCATCGCGATCCCCCACGAATACAATATATCATATTAGTTTCATTCTTTTGGCTCGCAGTGATTTCTTAGCAGCCATTTGAAATAGGAGAAGGCCATGTGGGAGAATCCATAGCAAAAACCAGCCCTTTCCTGTGAGTCATAAGTGACCTCACAGCCCTGTCATAGAGTGGGACAGACAGGTTGGCAAAAAGACGAGAATGCAACCTATCAGAGCTAAACATTTTTCTAATGCAGCCAATCGCCGCTCTCACTCAGTGCTCTGTGACACTATTCCTCATGACGCAGCACTATTTATACGTTAAGCATGCAGTGTGCCATGCCTTTCATTGCAGGGGTAGTCTGGGGAGGTGGTCCGGGGATGGTGGCTTTACTCAGAGCTAGTCTGAGTGTCTCAAATCTGTATTCAATTGCTAGCTACTTTGATAGAATTTTCCATTGAAAAAGATATTTCTTCGTTTTTGCTGCTGTGCCAAGCAAGCCATCCTTTTTAACTGCAATTTTTTTTTATTGAACTCTTTGTGTCTTTGTGCTCTTTTAAGCCAAGAAGACAGTGCACTCACTGGGCATCAGAGGGCACTGGGCACTTTTGTAGACTCACCTATATTGGGACAGCTGTGCTCTCTGAAGCCAAATCCTCAGTGGGCCTCTTGTAGCTACAAGCTTGGTGTGTGCACATACAGCGGTCCCAGTTTTAGTGTACATCCAGGCAATGCCTCATGGGCCTGTGGGCACTTTTTCAGACTCACGTATATTGGAACAGCGGTGCTCTCTGAAGCCAAATCCCCAGTGGGCATCTTTTGTAGTTGCAAGCTTGGAGTGTGCACATATAGCGGTCCCAGTTTTAGTGTACATCCAGTCATAGCCTCGTGGGCCTGTGGGCACTTTTTCAGACTCAAGTATATTGGAATAGCGGTGCTCTCTGAAGTCAAATCCCCAGTGGGCATCTTTTGTAGTTACAAGCTTGGTGTATGTACTTACAGCAGTCCCAGTTTTAGTGTACATCCAAGCACTGCCTCGTGTGCCTGTGGGCACTTTTGCAGACAGACGTATGTTGGGACAGTGGTGCTCTCTGAAGCCAAATCTCCAGTGGGCCTCTTTTGTAGTTACAAGCTTCGTGTGTGCACATACAGCCGCCCCAGTTTTAGTGTAAATCGAGGCACAGCCTCAAGGGCCCATGGGTACTGTTTTAGACTCACATATATTGGGTCAATGGTACTCTCTGAAGCCAAATCCCCAGTGGGGCTCTTTTGTAGTTACAAGCTTGGTGTGTGCACATACAGCGGCCCCAGTTTTAGTGTATATCTAGGCACTGCCTTGTGGGCCTGTGGGCATTTTTTCAGACTCACCTATATTGGGACAGTGGTGGTCTCTGAAGCAAAATCCCCAGTGGGCCTCTTTTGTAGTTACAAGCTTGGTGTGTGCACATACAGCGGCCCCAGTTTTAGTGTACATCCAGGCACTGCCTCGTGGGCCTGTGGACACTTTTGCAAACTAATCTTTATTGGGACAGTGGTGTTCTCTGAAGCCAAATCCCCAGTGGGCCTTTTTTGGAAATAATTATTTTAATTGAAATCCCTAGTAGGCAGTGACTTTTAAATCCATAATGTCATGGAAAGCTAGACATGTTCAAGTGATTGGGACTGGCAGAGGAGGCAATTCAAAAGGCAGTGCTAGTCCCCCATTAAAGTTAAAAAGGGACCTGTTCCAATCTAAAATCTCTGGAGGGGCAGACAGTTCCATCTGGAAAAATATGAAATTTAAATATGATGCATCGCCACCACCTGTTTATGACCCTTTAGTTTTGGAGGTGAGGGAAGGGGAGGCTGAGCCATGCAAGACTAAAGGGTGACACCCAAAAGCAGCAGTGTGACAGCAGACTCGACTTAGCATTGACAATGTAGCGCAGGCACTGTTTGCTTCTGATTCCGATGAAGAATCATCTTGTGTTGGATTCTCATCATCAGAAATGGAAGAAGTAGTAGCTGAAAAAGGTTTTGGAGGATTAGTTAGTTCTGTCTTAGCCTCCACTTCAGTCCTGCAGCAGAGAGATGAAACTGATGATGATGAGGAGGATGAGCAGTCAGTGCAGGCACAGAGTGTGACTGATGCCCCTGGCATTGCTTCTCAGGATGCACCCACTACTTCAGCTCCAGTGCCAGCATCCACCCCGAAGGCTATAGAGAAGGGATCACAAAAGAAATCTGCGATATGGAGCCACTTTACAGTGATGGAGGACCCAAGTTTTGCTCGGTGCAATTACTGTGGCAGGGCTGTTAGCAGAGGCAAGAAAATGGGACATCTAATTAATTTTAATATCACGTCATAGATAATGGGACATTATCACGTCATAGATAATGGGACAATATCAAATAGACATTATCACGTCATAGATAATGGGACAATATCACGTCATAGAAAATGGGACATCTAATTAATTCTAATATCACGTCATAGATACAAACCAAGGACTTCAAATATTCAGCCATTAATCATGCCATTTTTACATAGCATTTAATTTATTTGTATACCGTTCAACCGTTTATTCTTTCCTATCTCTTCCTTCTTATCCAAGTTCTGCTACCCTTGTTATTTGTAACTGCTCCTTCGATCACCACAGTTCTAGTTGATGTATTTAATGCACTCCCGTTTCATGTAAACCAGCAAGATATGTGCTCATGATTGCCGGTATATAAAAACCTTAAATAAATAAATAAATAAAATAAAATTTTGGCATGATGCATCATATAAACAGGCAACACCCAACAACAGTACTGCCATCTGGGGATGGTTGCAGTACCAATCAGGGCACCCCTTTTTCCAGGCAGCGTAAAGTGGTTGAAAAGGAGCAGAGTCACCCTATGTCCTCAGCCTCTTCTAGCAGTCAGGTGGCAGGCCAGCAGCCCCCTGCCATGTGGCAGAAGCGACAACCCACCATGGAGAAAATGGGGTGCTGTGTGGTAATGCTATCCCAGGGTAGGAGGCAGGCAGCCTCAAAGGTTGTAACCAGGAGCATTGGGGAAAAGATTGCCCTTGATGACCACCCTTGCAGATAGTGGAGAAGGTGGGTTTCAAGCATTTGCTTAAGTTCTTAGTTCCAAATTACAAAGTCCCCTCCAGAAACACATTTAGCAGAAAGGTCATCCCCAGCCTGTACAACCAGTGTCACAGTCGCATCCAAACACTGCTAGCTAAGGCACATGGAAGTGTGCATTTCACCTGCAATATCTGGACCACCATGAATGCTGCACACTCTTACCTCTCCCTGACAGCACACTGGTGTGACCTGGCGGAGGCAGGGGCATGCAGCAGCTCTATTAGTGAACAAGTATGCATCTGTCTGATACATATTCTAGCATGCATCAGACAGATGCTGGCAGGCTGGCAGCTACACCAGTAAGACAAGAATCCTCAGGCAGGGTTCTTTGTCACAGACAATGGTGCAAACATGGTAAAGGCAATATCTGAAAGGTGCTTTCAGAACATCTGAAGTTTTGCACACACTTTGCACCTGGTAGTGAAGTCAGCTCTGAGGTTGGAGTCCAATCACCAAGAGAATGAATACCTGCATACGTTAATACACAAGTGCAGGAAAATAGCAGTGTAATTCAACAGAAGTGTGAAGGCAGGGCAGGTTCTCCGACAAAAGCAGACTGATTTTTAGATGCCTCACAAGCGTCTCATTCAAGACATTTCCACCCAGTAGAATTCTACCTACATGATGCTGCAGAGGTTAGTTGGGCAGCAGACACCTGTTCACGAACTTTCTGTGGCAATGGACATAGGTGTGCAGAATCCCATAGAGCATCATGATTGGTTAGTCATGACTCAGCTGGTAAAAGTCCTGCAGCCCTTCAAGGATGCCATGGAGGAGCTGAGTTCCAGAAGTGCCACCTTGGCTGACATCATCCCTATAGTTAATTTTCTGGAGGACAATTTGGACAGCTTTAAACAGGAAGAGGGAATGACAGCAGAGGTGCTGCATTGTCTGGACTTTTTGCAGAAGCAGGTGCAAGAGAGATTAAGGCTTTTAACAGAAGACCAGACATACATGCTCTCCACAGTCTGTGATCCCCATGTGAAAGGGAAACTTGCCCTACAGTCCAATTCTCTCACATTTGTGGACCTGTTGTTACTAAAAGTCCGTGAACAAAAGTGTCATAAGCAGACACAGATTATGCATGAAGCAGAGGAGGAAACAGTGGGCACTTCAGAGAGTTGTGCTAGCCCAAGCAGGAGCAGCCCTCTGTCAGCAACAATTAGTACTTCCTCCTCCTCCACTTCAGTATGCCAAAGGAATGTTGCCCATAAAGTATCATCTGTTCTGCTATGGGCTAGAAAGAAAGGAGCTGGCATGAATGAATCTCAGTCCACCCAAGCAAAGGGGACACCAGCACAAATGTCAGTGACATGGTATCTCTCAGAGCACACAGAAGACATGCTGACAGATCCACTGGCATATTGGGCACAAAAGTCCACTGTCTGGCCACACCTAGCCAAAGTGGCTCAGCGATATCTGTCATGTCCACTAACCAGTGTGTCCAGTGAACGTGTATTTTCAATAACAGGGGATATCATGAGCCCTCACCGCTCAAGGCTGGCACCAGAGTTGATGGAAATGCTAGAGTTTTTGAACATAAACATGCCTTTGCTTGGGTTTCCAAATTTTCCCTGTGAATGGCAAGATGAATAAAAGCAATTGAAAGCCTTGCAGCAGCTCCAACTGCCTCCTATGCTCCAGATAATATCAGCACATGTACCTGACCTGAAACGCTATGCCAGTCCTTCCACTGTCCATGCCGTATGTCCCTACAAGGGCCTGGCCTGAAATGCTGTGCCTATCCATCCACTGTCCAGGCCATACATCCCTACAAGGGTCTGACCTCAAACGCTGTGCCTGTCCATCCACTGTCCAGGCCTTACGTCCCTTCAAGGGCCTCACCCCAAACTCTATGCCTGTCTGAGTTTAGTTCTAGTATTTCTAATTTCAGTTTCATATATTTGTGCATCACTTCTTTCCAGAATATTATTTTTCCTGTTTTGAAACATTAGGAATGTAAGAACATAAAAAGCTGACTTCAGATGTTTGGAGCCTGCATATTTCATATGCTCAATAGTTTTCATGATCTTCATAATAGGGGCCATTTTCCCTAGATGTTTCTTAGGTGCCAACATTAATGTTTCTAGTACTATAGAGAACTGTTGGTAGTTGAACTCTAGTTCATCTAGTGTGTTCCCATAGTTACAGAGGCACTGTGTAGGATACAAAGTCAGCATGGGTTGATATTGTAGATTTGCACTTGAGTAGCGGTTTTCTTATTTCTGAGAGCTCTTCATGTTCCTTTGACATCAGCTGAAATGCATAAGTTCAGTTAATTACAAGGGCTTGACCTCTAATGCTGTGCCTGTCTGTCCAGGTTTTACGTCCATATGAGGGAATGACCTCTAATGCTGTGCCTGTCCGTCCAGGCCTTAAGTCCTGATGAGGTCTTAGCCTCTAATGCTGTGCCTGTCCATCCAGGCTTTACGTCCCTATTAGGACTTGACCTCTAATGCTGTGCCTGTCCGTCCAGGCCTTAAGTCCTTATGAGGGCTTGACCTCTAATGCTGTGCCTGTCCATCCAGGCCTTAAGTCCCTATGAGGGCCTGACCTCTAAAGCTGTGCCTGTCTGTCCAGGCCTTAAGTCCCTACGAGGGTTTGACCACTAATGCTGTGCCTGTCTGTCTAGGTTTTATGGGGAATGACCTCTAATGTTGTGTCTGTCCATCCAGGCCTTAAGTCCCTAAAGGGCTTGACCTCTAATGCTGTGCCTGTCCGTCCAAGCCTTAAGTCCTTATGAGGGCTTGACCTCTAATGCTGTGCCTGTCCATCCAGGCCTTAAGTCCCTATGAGGGCTTGACCTCTAAAGCTGCACCTCTTTGTCCAGGCCTTAAGTCCCTACGAGGGTTTGACCACTAATGCTGTGCCTGTATGTCCAGCATGAGCTTGGATATTTCATATGCTCAATAGTTTTCATGACCTTTATAATAGGGGCCATTTTCCCTAGATGTTTCTTAGGTAGCAACATTAATGTTTCTAGTGCTATAGAAAACTGGTGGTAGTTTTACTCTAGCTCATCCTCTATGTTCCCATAGTTTTCAGAGGCACTGTATTGTACAAAGTCAACATAGGTTGATATTGTAGATTTGGAAATGAGTAGCAGTTTTCTTATTTCTGAGAGCTCTTCCTTTGTCATCAGCTGAAGTGCATAAGTACAGTTAATAGCTTCTGGGCATTTACTAGACGCCAACAGAACCATGACACTCTAGGGGCCAACCCATTTCAGGGAGCCCTTTCCCTTGCAAAGGAAAGGGAACTCTCCCCGGGTGCAGCCAGCCTATCTCTTAGCACCCTTTGACCCATGTTGAGCCACTGTTCACATGGAAACTTCCTCCATGTTGACTCGTCACGCTTGAAGGCTCATGCTCCACTCTAGGGGCCAACCCATTCCAGGGAGCCCTTTCCTGCGCAAAGGAAAGGGAACTCGCCTCGGATGCAGCCAGCCTATCTCTTAGCACCCTCTGACCCATGTTGAACCGCTGTTCACATGGAAACCTCCTCCACATTGACTCGCAATGTTTGAAGACTCGTGCTCCACTCTAGGGGCCAACCCATTCCGGGGAGCCCTTTCCTGCACAAAGGAAAGTGAACTCTCCCTGGGTGCAGCCAGCCTATCTCTTAACACCTGCTGACCAATGTTGAACTGCTGTTCCCATAGAAACCTCCTCCACCTCTGCCTTAAATATTCTCGTTTGTATATCTGCTACATCCACCAGATTTAGAAGACCAGTGAGAGCTCACTAGACACCAATGGAAACACCCCACTCTAGGGGCAAACTCATTCTATGGAGCCCTCTCTCCAGGACCAGCCTGTCTTGCCCCTATCAAAACCACAGGGATCTGACTACCTCCGCTCTACCAGCCTGTCTTGCCTCTATCAACTTTCTGCCCCTCTGCCTTGTTGCCATACACCAGATGACTCACTCAACTCCTTGTGGTGTTCTTGCCACTATCATGGTTCCTCAGTGTGTTGGTGCTAGTCTTTCTGCTTGCTATGTTCCTCCTTCATTGTGCTGTAGGATGTTGATGACACTTGTCTTGCCATTTTGCCTGTTGTGCTCCTTCAAGGGTTCATGCATCTGTTATCAGTGCTCTCTTTTGAAGCTGTGGTGTGTTTTTGACACTCTCGCTGCTGCTTTTCACCTCTGTAGGGATGTGCAGAGGGTCTGCATACGTTACATTCGGTATTCGTATTCATGGGGGGGTGTCAGATATTTTGCATTCAGCAAGGGGGGCCCCGATCCATTCATGCATTACATTCTTATTTGTTTCCCGGCTAAAATTTAATTAACTACAACCCCCCACCCTCCTGACACCCCAAGACTTTCCAAAACTCCCTGGTGGTCCAGCGGGTGCCATCTTGTGCTCCTACCATATGACAGGGGCTACCGGTGCCATTGGTCGGCCCCTGTGACATGGTAAAGGCAAAGGCTATCGGCACCATTTTGAATACTGGCAGCCAATAGCCCGAGTGCAGTAGATGGCTCCCGGACCCCCACTGGACCACCAAGGAGTTTTGGCAAGTCTTGCGGGGGTCAGGAGGGTGGGGGTTTTATTTAAATTTGCTCCTTTAGATGGCCGAATAATTCGGTGAAGATTCTTTATATTCGTGGGAATCGCGATAAGTTTTGCTTCCCCACGAATACAATGAATATGATTCTATATGTTGCAGATTGCCAATATGTTGCAAACAAATGCACACCCCTAAACCTCTGTTAAAGCACTCTTGCCACTCCTGGTACCCCTTTGCCCCTTTAAAGTGCCTTAGGCTATTCATGCCACTTTGGTGCCACTTTGCCACAGTTTAAGTACTTTGGTGCTCTTTTCTCATTCTTATGATTGCTCTCCAGAAGTTTCATCAGAATTGGTAAGAAAACCCCAATTCTGCAGCCAAAAATAGGCTGCAAATACTTCCCCCATTGACTTTAATGGGGAAAACGGACAACAAAACTAATCAACAAATTGTTTTTTCCCCCCTATGAAAGTAATGCAACGAATTTGGGTCCCTGTGAAACGAAAACCGAATCGAAACAAATTTTTTCCTTCTGCACATCCCTAAAATTTTCAAAAGAGCTAATTTAGGAGCCTGCTCAAAAGTTATGAGCCTAAATCCTTTTAAATGTAACCTCTTAGTGACTTGCCCAAGGTGAAAAGTGAGTGATTGAAGTTATTCAAATCTGTTTCCATGCTTCACAGATCTGTTCTCTAACCTTTACCATTATGTTTTCATTTGCATGCCATCTTATATTATTTTTTATCATAATCATATATATTACAGAGACATTTGCATGAATGACTATTATGAAAATAATATATTGTGTTGTAAATTATTTTGTACTGTGCAGTGACTGAGCCAATAAGAAAAGATGAAGCTGATATTAAAACATTTCAGGATTGCCAGTCAGATGATCCACTATGTCCTGTGTTGTAAGAGACCAGGTTCAAATCAATCTTGCACATGGTGGTTGGGTTGGCAGGGCTTAAGGGTATTGTGGAAGCATCCTTTATACCCCTAGGAGGGAGGGAATCTTATCACTCAATAATGACATCTAGTGGCTGAGTTAAGACTGCAGTTGTGCTAGGTTCCTAAGGGAATCATGCTGGGCGCAACTCAGCTGAAGGATTACTGCTACCGTCTCTAGGCTCAATGAAAACGAGAGAGGGGTTAAAGATATGGAAAAGGAATTAAAGGCCATGGTTGCTTCAGCTTTGCTTCCCTCCATTTCACAAATGGCAGTTAGCCTGGTTGAGGCAGGTTTCGAATAAGAGTAGGAAGTGTCTGGCTGAGAAAACTAATATTCAGATACAGAGGAATATTTCAGATAGATCCACTCACATTATACAGAAGTTCCATAGGAAACCCTACCAAGAGGCCCAAATACTGTTTTGTTTTTTAGCAGTAAATATTAACTTTATACCCAATGACCTGAATCATAAACTTTCCTATTGTTCCTCATTATGAACACAATCCTATTAAGCAGGTAATCACCATAAAACATCCTTGACAGAAAATGTTGACATTCAGTGGGACTAGAATCTGGGTGTACTCTTGTGTGCTGACATATTGCTATTGTGTTGCAGAGTTGTAAAAGCAATGTAATGCACCAGCGTACTCAATGCTATCGTCCCAGCGCTGCCTGTTTAATATTTACAGCAGTATAATTAATCAAATGACTGACTTCATTTCATGGATGCAAGGCAACTAGGCAGTCTGGAGGAATTACAAATATCATCCTTTGGTATGCCCTCAGAAAACAATATGCTTGAAGATGTAGGCATGGACTTTATTAGTACCATTGCCAGAGCCAAGGTAGATGCCACGGTACATCAAGTTGTCGGGAATGCTGTTTCATGAATGGTAATATCAGATGCGTGCAGTAATTAATGTAACCAAGGATTGCTCCTAGCAGACTAGCCACAGCGTTTACAGCTGTGCGTATCCCCTCCTTTTCCAGGAGAACATTAATTTTCCCTCAAGGTGGGGAGAGGTAAAATAAATTACACCTCGTTAGCGATGTATTAAAAAATAGAATTCCCTGTCTCTTGAGAAACAGTTTTTAAATGTTAAACTATAGCCTCTGACAGTCATTTTCTTTCTTTAAGCAAATGCATCAGTTTGTTTCTTCATGAGCAGTTTTATCATTTTGTTTCTTCTTATCTAATGCACACATTTAGCAAATATCGTGAAAAACATTGCAAACAGGTGAATTAAGGGAGACAAACCCAATTCAGAAAGAGAAAATTCACAAGTTAATCAGCACATTAATTATGACACCTTGTTTGATGTGTCACTGTGGTTCACATTCTAATGTACTTTATTACCATGAGAAAAGAGGTAAAGCAAAGTTAAAATTGGCTATATTCACTTCTTACTTTTACAATGTATGTACGTTTATCTGCTGAAAGCTTGGGCTTGCGTTACTGTAGTGAACTCTTACTTGGAAGCCGAAACAAATTTATACAGAAATAAGCAAAAGGGAGAAATTAATTCATTTTTTCACAAATATTGTTAAAACAGCCTGTCCAAATCTCATATTAAAAGAGTAAATGCTTTCTAAACAGTCCTATGTGCAGTTCCACGTCCATAAAGCCATGATGAGGAATCCTTTCAGCATGGTCTGCATCCCCAACCTTTTCTCTTTTGCGCTGCTGTTCAGGTTGGTATTGATCTGCTGAACATTTCCAGGAGGTGCTAAAATAATTTCCTCCTCTCTAGCAGAGATGTGTAAATTTCTTCAAGATAGGTTCATTGAACAATTCGATGAACCTTTCAAAACCATTTGGAAAAAAAATCATTGCTGCTTCTGGTTTTTGAAAATTGTAAAGTACTGAATTGGCCTGAATATAAGACAGTTGGATTATTATTATTATTTCTTTTCTGGTGGTGGGTGGTGGGGGGAATCATGCAGTTTCATTTTGCCGTTTCTGTATCCAGTTCATTCAAAACTAAAACTGGAATCTGGCGCTATGAGCCTTCATTCAGAACCACCTCTTTGCCCCTCTCCCCTTGAGGTACCTAATCTGGTTATTGCACTGGCTGTCCTGGGCCAGGGGTCATGTGCCAAGGCTCTTCCTGGAACTCTGCAATCATAGACCCTCAATCTGGTCACCAGGCGCCAACCTTAAGTAACGACCATGACTCCACCCCACCAGGGAGTGCAAATGGTACCTCCAAAGCATCTCCAGCCCCAACTGGCCTAGGGAGCGGACGTCCTGACTCAGGGACCTCCTGCATGGTAAGGCACAACATTTTCCACTAGAGTCATGGACCAGCCCAGATTTTTTTTTATTTTAAATGGAATTTTTTTTTTCCAAAACCTACCTCATACTATTTTGCAGGTTAATCTGCTCCATATGGTAGAAATGTCCCACCTGGACTTGGCAGATGAGAAGGCAGTGGCACGATGTCCTTCTTGAGCCTGGTGGGGAAGAAAACTGCTCTGCGGGGGAAGCATCCTGGTAGACCTTGCGGTTTTGTCCTTATTGAAATGTTTCTACCATACTGGCCCTAATAAGAGGATTGTCTTATATGCACGATTATCTTATTTTCAGGCAATATAATACATTTTCCAATATCTTTTGCATCTTTGGCAAATCTGCTTCTAAAACCCCAGGTTTTATTCTCAGCAGATCTGGAAGAAATATGAATATTCAAGCAAACTCAAACCAAGCTTTGATTCAAGTTGATTTAAGTTAGACTTTAACACCCACATTTTCAAATGCTGGTGCATGGAAATCTCAGCAGATACAAGTGTGGCCGGGCCAAGCGCATGCCGAATGTATTGTAAAAATGACCTGGCCACGCGCGTATCTGCCAGTATGCGCAGAAGTGCCAGCAGATCAAAAAGGCATGGGCTGGGGTGAGGTATGGGTGGGCCACGGGGGTGGGTCAGGGGCTGGCCAGGACAGTGCCATTAGACGCTGTCCCGGGGAAGCATTCGCCGGCAGCTGGACAGCATGCTCCGATTGAGCAGTAAGTAAGCAAAAATAAAGTGGGAATAGATAGGGTTAGTTCAGGGGTTGGGGAGAAGAGGAGAGGAGAGGAGAGGGGAAAAGGGAGGTAGGTAAGGTAGGTACGGGTATAGGAAAGTTTACTCCCAGTTCGCTCCTTAATTGGAGCGGACTGGGAGGGAACTTGGCAAAGGCCCAATTGCGTCGCTGTGAGTACTTATCACAATTCCCCCCTGTGCGCGTGAGTTGTGACCTGCCCGCACATGAATGTGCCGATATTAAAATCAGGTGCGCATGTGCATGTGGGAATCGTATTTTATAAAATTGGCATGTCCATGTGTGTGCGCCGAGAACCTTTTAAAATCTAGCTTTAAATTATTGGCATATCCCTTTTCTAGATAGCACAAGAATAATTTGTATACATAATCTGACACATCCATAACGCGATTGCACAGATTTACTTTCAGGGGACTATTTGCCAAATAGATACGGAAAATTGCTGAGCAGATGAATACCTACATGTACAGAAATCACTGACTTGCACCATTCTTTAGCTCATGTGAATTTTAGTGCTAATGCCTTGAGAACTAAAAGGATGAACAGTAGAGATGTGATTCGGCCAAACCTTTTGGTTTGGCCTTCATTATCGGCCTGCCACAGGAAATTTCGTTTTCCCGCAGTACAGGACAATTTTTTTCGGCCTCCCCGAATTTTCCTGAAATTTCGGGAAAATCTGCTTCGTTTTTCAGGGTGGCCAAACCAGGACAAATTAGACAATTTCATTGAAATAGCCTAATTCATTCTAGACAAATGCACATCCCTAATGAACAGCACTATTGTTTTAGCAGATCCCCTTTATGAAGAGACACTTTTTCTCTTGGTAACACAAAATAGCAGCAGTTAGATGAGGCTTACACATGGAGCTCTGAGCTCACTTTGAAGCTGAGAGATATTTGGCTGATATTTTCTTTTTCATTTATGATGATGGAGCACAAGGGAAAGATGATGGTTTATTCCCTGGATCTCCCACCACCCACAAATTCTGCAGTGGAATGTTTTCTGATCTGTGTTTCTAGTATGGCAAGGGCATCAGCAAAGTTCCTTAGTACTGAGTCAAATTTGGGAGCAGTTTCCTGGTTAGAGCATGAACTCTTGCTCAGTCTTTCCTCCCACACTTGTCCCTAGATTCATCAAAATGTTATAATATCGCATGATAACACCTGCGGTAAGAAAAAGGGGTATGTTTATGGTAATTTGCACTTCAAATAGGTAGTACTGCAGAGTTCAGTAAAGTTTTCTTGCCCTGCAATGTTTCTATTTTGCAGCTCACAAACTGCCCAGACAGGCAGTTCTTACTGCGAGAGATAGAAAGAGAGAAAGAGAGAAAGAGAGAAAGAGAGAGAGGCAATTTATAAGGATTTCATAGTAGTCAACTGTTTATATCTCTATAGGAGGGCCAGCTAATAGCTTGAGGGGAGATGTTGGGGCATAGTTTAGGGTTTAGGGGCCAATTTTACATGCAGAGTGAGATGTACGAACTGCACAGTACACATCGATGAAGATTTGATGTCATTTGGAGTGAGGAAAGACTCACAAAGATAAGATTTATACAATGTTCTCTCACCCTAGCTTGATGGACTCTATTACAAGGTACTATCAAGCTAGGGCGAGAGAACATAGTAGAAATCTCAACTGTGATACTTTCCTCACTCCGAATGATGTCAAATCTTCACCTAGGTATACCTTGCTGTTTGTATGTCTCACTCTGCATGTAAAACTGGCCCCTAACTCTAAACTATCCCCAACACCTCACCTTGCGCTATTAGCTGGCCCTTCTATAGAGAGATAATTAGTTGAATACTGTGAAGGCCACCCCAGAGGCTCTCTCCCTCTCCCCCCCCCCCCCCCTAAGCACAGACATGGCCAAAATATTACAGGCTGTTTCAGGCTAAAATCCATGAAAAAGATGCAGTTACTTCCAGCATTAAAACCATGCATTATGCTATCACACAGTGTGATATTGCCCCTCATTTTAATTAATCCCGCCCCTTCAAAAATTTGCATTCACACTGTGCAGTAACACAGTTATCACATGTGTTAATACCTGATCGCATGCATTATGGCCATAATACATTTTGACATGGGACGGTTATGGTACAATGAGAAGTCTGACATGCTGGATGCTGTCTAAGGTGAGTAGAATGACAAAATGGCCAAGGGAGATTCTTTGCTTGTTCTTCTGAGTTCTAAACTGACAGTAGCAACTGGGAAAATCCCATTATGAGTCAAGAAATGGTCTGTTACTGTGGTGAAGTTAGCTGCATGAGAAGTGCCTATGGAAACAAGCGTATGCCAAAAAGGGGCTGCATCAGTGGTGAGGTCTTCTAATTTGGCCCCAGTAAATCAACCAGAACCTGTTTAGAGCTGGAAGAGTTCTCTCAAGAAGCCTCCAATTATGAATTTCGAATGCATTTGGTCATCAATTGTTATCATGGAATGATCAATATTTAAATGTTCCCAAGACATAATTGGCTTATCCACTGCTTTATAAGCCCTGATTCAGAACCAGGAGATATTGCTGGGGTAGTACTCTGGAAAGTTGGTCAGATGGTTAGACAACTAATGATGCCCTGATTCAGGGTAAGGCTGTAGTTTATCATAAGCTTGAAATATTAAAAATTGAAGTCCGACACACTTAAATTGTTCTTGTAAAGCTTTCCCAATATTTCTACCATTGCCTGAGATGAATTGTTATAAAATTACATTTTGGAGAATCTTCCCCCTATAGCAAGATATTTTATCTTCCCCCTGGGAAGTACAGGGTAACAGGTGGCGAAGATACTTAAGAAGGTTATTCCTCTTAGTAACATACAGGTCGATACAGTAAAGTGTGCTCCGTCGGAGCGCACTGTCAGCCTGCTCTGGACGCGTGTTTTCCCTTACCCCTTATTCAGTAAGGGGAGGAAAACACGCGGCCCACCCGCGGCACCTAATAGCACCCTCAACATGCAAATGCATGTTGATGGCCCTATTAGGTATGCGCGCGGGATCCAGTAAGTAAAATGTGCAGCCAAGCCGCACATTTTACTCTAAGAAATTAGCGCCGACCCAAAGGTCGGCGCTAATTTCTTCCGGCGCCAGGAAAGTGCACAGAAAAGCAGTAAAAACTGCTTTTCTGTGCACCCTCCGACTTAATATCATGGCGATATTAAGTCGGAGGTCCCCAAAAGTAAAAAAAAAAGTAAGAAAAAAAAAAAATTTGAATTCGGCCCGCGGCTGTCGGGCCGAAAACCGGACGCTCAATTTTGCCGGCGTCCGGTTTCCGAGCCCGTGGCTGTCAGCGGGCTCGAGAACTGACGCCGGCAAAATTGAGCGTCGGCTGTCAAACCCGCTGACAGCCGCCGCTCCTGACAAAAAGGAGGTGCTAGGGACGCGCTAGTGTCCCTAGCGCCTCCTTTTCCCCGTTTTTCCCGCGTCACCTCATTTAAATACTGAATCGCCCGCACCGGCGAAGGGCTGGTGCGTGCGCCGGGAGAGCGGGCGTTCGTCCGCTCTCCCGCGGTCTTACAGTATCGACCTGCAAGTAAATAACAGCAGATAAAGACCAATATGGCCCAGGCAGTCTTCCCAGCAGCAATTTATCTGCACAGGGTAGATGTGCATTCATGAGGAACCCAACAACTACTCCTTCCCTTGACCTTCACTAAAACTAGTACTTCCATTGCTTTACAGGGGTCAACTACTGCTCTCTGCAGGTTACCCCAGGGCTTTCTTATAGGACATTGAACAGTTTGGATCTTATGGGGTATTTGGAGAGATCTTCTGTGGAGGAGGTCATTAGGGCCATTTTAATGGTTTTCTCATATATGAGATGGGCAATAATTGGATGCTGCATGCTTTTTTTGGTCAGACAGTCCCTTTTTGAGAGTATAGAATTTGGGTTATCCTTGACCTTTGCAAAGCAATGCAAGATAAAAAAAACAAACAAACCCAACAATTCTAGCTATGTGCCAAGAAGTTATCATTCTTGGTGCTAAAATATTTGTGTTATTTTCTTTATAAATTATGTATGCTAATTGTTCCATTTTCCAAGAACCCAATCAATTTAGGTTTTTTCCTTAATTCTAAGATTATTTCTGTTCAAAACAATTTGAATGCTATAGTTTTGTAGACCTATGATTAGCAATAGCTTATATGTGGGAGAATGGGTTGTTGGCCTATATCATCTATTACTTTTATATCATGATATTGTTTCAGTTTGCTTATTATTTTAGCATGTTAATAATGCTAGTCTGTATTATTGTTGTTTTGCTGATTAGATACAATGTGGCATAATGAATAAATAAATTCTCAGCTCCTGGGTTTTCCTTTGGTGGTGCCGCCCCCCCCCCCACACACACACATACACACACTTTGAGGGCTGCATAGGGATACACATATGGTAGCAATTTTCAAGTTAAGAAGGTTGTTCTCAGGACCATGAGTACTTTGTACCTATGAACCTACAAGCATATTTTGAAATGCAAACTCCCCTGGGAGTTTAAGATTGAAAGTTTGGTACTTTAGGTATTTTGCTATCTGTGTACATATAGCAGATTCAAAGTTTGCATTGTAAAGTATAGTGCAGGGGAGGGGTGTATGAGATTTCAAACTTTTGAAAACTGCCTCATTTGTCAATTTTCCCCAATGGAGAAATGTAAAATAGTGTCATATTCCAGGAAGCTATACTGAGATCTGTGCTGTTTAACTTATTCATTAATGATCTGCAAAAGGGAGCAAATGACTGAAGTCATCAAATTTGCAGATGACAGAAAAATAATCAAAGTCATTAAAACACATGTAGGCTATGAGAAAATTACAAAGGGCTTTGCAAAACCGGGGAACTGGGCATCTAAATGGCAGGTGAATCTTATTGTGGACAAGTGCTTAGTGATGTACGTAGAGAAAAATATTCCAAACTATAGGAGTAACCATTTAGGAAAGGGATTTTGGAGACACTGTGTACAATTGTTGAAATCCTCAACTCAGTGTGCTCTGTGATGGTTAAAAGGCAAGTAGAATGTTAGGAATTATTTGGAAAAGAATGAACAACAAAACTGTGAATAAAATAATGACTCTGTATAGATCAAAGGTTCATCTGTACTGCGAGTATTGTGGACATTTCTGGTTGCACCATCTCTGAAAAGAGATAGCAGAAATAGAAAAGATGCAGAGAAGGGAAACAGAAATGAGAAAGGGGGATGGAAAGGCTGCCAGGTTAGGGCATTTCAGAAAAGTTAAATAGGTTTGTGTCCATCGGTAAGAAGAGTCAATTGAGAAAGGATATGATAGAGCTTTATACAATCATGATGGGAGTGAAACATGTAAATAGGGAAGTTAATGACCCTTTTCATTACTACTAGAACTAGGGGACATCTCATGAAACTAGAAGGCAGCAGATTTAAAAATAATTGGTGAAAGAATTTTTTTTTTTTCACTGAATGTACAATAAAGCTGTGGAATTTATTGCTTGAGGATGTCGTCAAGACAGCTAGCATAGCTGGGTTTAAAAGGATTTGGACAAGTTCCTGGAGAAAAGTCCATACACAATTATTAGCCTGGTGGACTTTGGGAAAACTAGTTTAATAATGTTATTAGTGTTTAAAGAGCACAAGTTTACCCTAACAGCACTTGGCAAACTCTATGTTGTGTAACAATGGTTGTATCGACACAACTCACATGGTTGATTAAATAAAGATAGTGTCCAATATCACTTCATTTGTCAATAATTAATATATAGTTTATTCCCCCGCCCTTCCGCTGCCCGGTGCCCCAAGTTGTTTTCACATTGATTGTTTCTGTTTCCTTTTTGCATTCATTTGCAGTCTAGGGCTGCAATATTCGTAGTTGATAACTAAATATATATAAGAATGTAAAGAGAATAGAGTGAGACTAGTTTCACAGTGGTATAAGGGTTTAAAGAGCACAAGATTGTTCTTACAGCACATGGTTAAAGCTGAGCCGAACATTAATAGATACTGACACACATGGCATTGTTGAGAAAATACACAATATCACTTCACTTATTCTTCACACATCAACACACACACCCCCACTCCCTTTCTCTCCCACCCCCCCACGGCACCTCCCTATCCACACCCTCACCCCCCCTCCCCTTTTTGTTTTTCTATTTTTCATTTTTTTTTTTTAAATTTAATTTCCAGATCACGATACATACCCATTGATAAGTTTCACATTGATTCAGACATCTCTTGTCTATGCTAAGAGTTTTACATGATCTCTTTTTTTACTAACATATCTTTCGTAACCACATTGCAGAATAAATGCAATGCCAGAGTTGGAGTCCAACAAACACTTTGCAATAACAAGATTATGAATTTCACATAAGATAAAGAGATTAGTATAATAAGGAATAGAGGCTCATGTTCTACCTTATAAGAGAAATAGAATAAAATATTTTATCATATATTTTTTAGAATCAATAACACAGTGGATTACACTTGGTTAAAAAAGTGTGGCATACAAGATTGCTGTGGTTTGATTCTGAGTCCTTATCACATTGAGGTAAAAATATGTTTTTATATTTCCCTATTAGTAGTATGGATTTGTTATAGATATCTCAATATGGGCAAACTGGGAATTGTACACCAAGCTATTATACATGATTTGACACTTTTAATGCTAAGAAATTTCACCTCTCCACTTTATAATGTCTGATTTTAATGTCACCGTCCTTGTTTCTCTGTTTACACAAGAATTTTTTTATTCATACACACTCTGTTAAATACATATGATTTTATTTCATTGTTATTTATTATTGATTTTGTGATGGATTATTTATTATTTAGTATATTTAATAAGTGTTTTTATTATTTATTTTTAGCCCCTGAGGCAGCCGTTTGCTAACAGCGAAACTCGGCCAGAGTCAGGTTTTAGAGAATATATACATCTCCGCTTCAATAAAGTTTTTGGAAAAGACTTTGGCGTCTAACCCTGGTTTTCTTCCCAATGTTCCTGTCTTGACGTCGTCCATTTCATCTTCAGCTCTTCATCCTGTTCCCAGGCCCCTCGTCTTTCCACCTCTCTTGACAAGCCATGTCGTGGTCCATGACCAGCCCCGAGCAGGCTGTATAGGGCACTTTGTGGTACAAGGCCTTCTTCTCATCTGCAGTGCAAGCCTCCAGAAGACTCCTGTTTTTAATGCCTTGCTTCTGAGAATCCTGAGTCTTGAATCCTGTCCCAGTCTTTGGAGACCCTTGTGCCTGCTTCCATCCATTCCTAAGACTCTGCCGGAACCTGCTCCACTTTAGCGTGGTCCACAACCAGCCACAGGTGGCTGTATAGGGCGGACCCCAGTGCAGGCCTCTACTGAATCTTTGTCATGTTCCAGTCTCAAGTTTTACTTCCTCGCCAGGAGTTTGCTTCGCGTTCAGCATGGTCTGCGACTAGCCATGGGCAGCTGTGCAGGGCGCACTGCAATGCAGTTCTCACCCAGTACTTTTGTCTGAATCCTGAATCCTTGCCTGAGATCTTCAGAGTAACCTGAATCCTTGTCCGAGTCTCCTGAGTATCCAAGTCCCAGTCTGAGTCCTTCCAAGTTCCAAGTCCTCATCTGAGTTCTTCCAAGTTCCAAGTCCTCATCTTGTTCCTGCTCTCAGCCTCCATCTGGCCTCACTCACTCGTCATTCGGGTCCAAAAAGGCTTTCAAGTGGCTGGAGGGCTACTCCTGAGACCAGCATTCCGTTGCTGGGTCTCCTTGGTGCGTGTAGGTCCAGCGGAGGGCTGATCCTGCCTGGTTCCTGTTCTGAGTTCCTTGCCTCAGTTTCAATCCTGCATGTTCCAGCTCTGCCCATGCTTGCATACTCTCACCTCCCACGGTGTGCCTTGGGGTTCCTCCTTGAGTCGTACCATGGTTCAGCAGCTCATGCTCTCCCATGAGCTAGTGACCGCGCCTCTGTGCCCTCATCACCAGCTGTAGGCTGCGCCTGCATCAGGATACAAAGGTTGCGGTCCTAACACTGGATTACCTGACTCAGATTGGATCTTTGACTATGTTGGCATTATCCATATGCTGTATAATCTTACTGTTGAGTCTATGGATCCTTAGACTGAGGAAGAATTGTCTCTACATGCAGGGAGGGTGGGGTTGCTGCTGATGGCAAAAGAGAAGGTCCATAGTAATTAGGATCATAGGCAGGTGGAAGTCAGCTGTAGCTGAGGTCCAAGCAATGGTCAGTCACAGGGAGTATTTGGGTATATTTGAGGTCCGAGCAATGGTCAGAGGCAGGCACTGGTCAAGCATATCCAGGGGGTCTGAGCTGGTGTCAAAACCAGGTATTTGTCCAAGGGAGGTGAAGAGGGGCGGGCGAGGAGGCAAGGACAAGAACAAATAGGCAATGAGGTGTAGACTGGAATTAAGACAGAAGACAACATGAAGACTGCAGGACAAAGATGAAGGCAAACTGGATGGGGACTGAAGACAAGACGAACTAAAACTGAAGACAAGGCTCAGATGAAAACAAGAACACTGAGAAGTAGCATGCTCTATTAAGAAGTAGCTGGATTACTGCTCAGAAGCTTCCCTTTTATAGGGCAGCACTGGTGACATCATGTATAGGGGCCACAGGGGCTTTCCCACCTCAGTCCATTTAAAAACTGCAAAGTGATGAGCACATGTACCTAGGGAGAGGCACAGCGCATTGAAGTCTTTGGCAGTCCTGCCACATGAGGGACCAGTGGCTTCTTGCCACACCTGAAAGTGACATCCCACCACATGGAGAGTCAGCAGTACTTCTCCACATTGGAGGATGGTGCAGCCAGCCCGAGACTGAAGGTGAGGACGGAGGTTCGCAGGGTTACACCGCGGACCACCGAATGAAACACTTATCTTGCAGACATGTAAATCAACTTGATATTCTCCTTAAATACATTTTAAATAAATGTTTTCATATACTCTAGAATTTAACTCAAATTCTGCAGTGAGCTCCTCAACCTGACAAATTGATACTTAGATTTTAAAAGTTTCCATAAATAAAACGTTAAAGCACCATGTCTATAAGATCCCAATGTAGAGTTACTTGAAACCATCTCCTGCCTGACCAGTTTGGCCCAGATTTTCTGACCTTGGTGACCCCTCCCATGAATGAGGTCTTGCAACTATATTCCAGTTTGATGTTGCCATGTAACTTGAATGAGAAGAGACACATCAATATTCATTGTTCTTCTATCCCTTTCCTTATGAAAACCTGATATGTGGGAACATAGCTTCCAAATTGTCATGTGAATATTCTGTTTTAGAAAAATCTTTCTGTAAATTGCATGAAAATATTTAATGTTATGTTTATTCTAGTGGACAGCTTACCTTGTTTAGAAGAAATATAGAAATTCTACTCAAATTTCTGGTCTATTTTCATCAGTAAGATGTTTTTCATAGTTACACAATGTGAAAAATGTGGTTAATATGCATGCAACAGTGAGTGAATATTTTAGCTAGTGAATCCTGAATACTCATGCATCTCAAAATGTAATTTCTTCAGACCTGTACACAGTTTTTTTTTCTATGGGGTACAGAAACATATTAAGACCCAGGGCTAGTCTTCCTTTCTCCTACCAAGAAAAAGAAAATTCTCACAGCTTATGAAAGGAAATGCAAAGCAAGTCATGCTTGTGATTCAAGTGTTTATGTTTTGGAATTCTCTATGTTCAGGATCCAGATCAAATGAATTTAATTTCCTTTGCTTTAAAATGGTAGCCTGTCCCAACGGTGTGCTACCATGACTTTAAATGAAGCAAAATGAGGGGACATGTCCACAAAGAGCAGCTAGGGAACAGAGATAAGAGCAAGGATTCATACAAACTGCTATATTGCTTATTATAATTTAAAATAAACTTTCAGGAAATGGCAAAAGGAACACTTCACATCTTTATTAGAAAACATTTCAAAAAACTGAGATAATGAGACAAACACAATGCTAGAATTAAAATAAGAAGAGGTATCAGTCTTGGACATCATAACATTTTCTCTGGGACAAAAGAGTTTGAATTCAGGTTCCAAGATAACTTCAGGTCATTGGTAGGGTTATTAAAATAGGTAGTTTCAAAAACTATTACATTTTAATTAGATTTCTTTTCTAAGCAGAAGAATACAGTAGCAAACTGCAGTTTTCCAGAGAAATTGACACAGTAATCAGATTATTTCCTAAACTCAACAGCTCTGTAATATGGATTACTTTCAATTGTTGTTTTTCACTTTTCAAGAAGCTACTTGACGGAAATTCAATATTTTTCCTATAATCCACAGAAAAGTTAACTTGGTTTACTCAACTGTCCAAAAGATTTATCATTTCTGCACCAATGACAAAAATATTTTGAAAATAGAGCTTAGTGTGACATGGAAAATAAAATGAATTGAAACATTGATAATGCTACTAAATACATACTTTTCCTTTGAAAAATAACCAGCTAAAACCACCCACACACAATTACACCTGCAGATTTTTTGCTGCAAAATTTACACATATAAGCGCAAAACCCTTCCCAGCTGCACCCCTGGAAATGCCTCCTTGCATTGATTGTAAGCATGCATATACAGGCTATTCATTCGTAAATTTACTCATGTATTGGACAGGCAATTTTGCAACAGGTCAATTCTTCCAGAAAAGCACTATTTACGCATGGAAATTGCCTTTGAAAATAACCCTCTGATTTGGTAAATGACCAAAGGGAAGAGACAGCAAAACTGGGTTGGATAAGAAGCAATAATATGCAGGCAGTTAAGCTTGCAATGCGGATAGCTGGAATGAAACTATTCTTGGCATACTTTATATTGATTCAAATTTTAACTTTATTAAACAATACATGCACAGAAAACATCATAAATTGCAAAATCAAATATATCAAAAAAGGAGGTAGAAATGCTTAGATAAATCCAGGCTCAGACCTCAGACATAAACAAAAGCAGTCCACAAAATTGGAGGTGGGAGAGGAACCCCAAGTATTGAAAGAAATTGTAAGTAATTGAAAGAAAACTATAGTCTAGAGAAAAACATAACTCAAGCAGTAATGCAACTACTGCATTTTATCTCAAGGTTTATACCTCTATCCACTGTGAGGAATCACACAAAAAAGGTGACATTGGAGAGGAGGCCACTGGGAATTCTGGACTGACCTGTTACACACCAAAACGTGGTGAGTTCGTAGGGGTCATTGAAATAAATACTCTTCACATTCTGATTTTTATTCACTCATTTAAATGAACAGTTGAACCAAAACATGGTCTCAGGCTGTAATACTTGGGGCTGCATCAGAATAAATAACTTTCTTTTCATCAGAGAAAATGCTAGGAATGTGCATTCATTTGAAACGAAAGTGTAAAACACAACAAATGAATCCATTTTGTTTCATTTCAAACAAACTGGAAAATTAAAAAAAACTTGATTCTTTTTTTGTTTTGGGGAAATAAGGCATGCTTTAGCAGAGTAGTGCACTCCATTAACAAATAGGATCACTATTTGCTAATAGGGCAAACTATTTAATAAAAACAAAAATAAATAAGATAATAAAATAAAAAAAAATTAAACCCCCCGAAATAAAAATTGAAAAAAAAACAAACCCCCTTTAAAATGTGAAAAAAAGAAACGAAAAAATATTGTGGCTTGAATTTTCAAAAAGTTATGGGCCAGATCTTAAAAAATATGTGCGGGCATTGATTTGTTCGTGCAACCCGGCACGAACAAATCTACGCCTGATTTTATAACATGCACGCGTAGCCGCCGCCGACTCAGCCGTCGACGCGTGCATGTTATAAAATCTGCGCAGCCATGTGCACACATTGGAAACTGTGTGCACCTGGACACCCACATGTGGGTTTTAAAATGTACCTTCAATTTAATATTTTCAAGATGTATGCATATTTTTTATTTCCCATGTGCATCTATATGTGTAAAAAAACAGGCGGTCTAGGAGCATACCTGTTAATTATCTCACACAATTGATATCAGATGGGTCTTTTGTCAATTATTGGTTGGGTGGGAGGTCTAAGTGAACGGGGTGGAGTTAAGGCTGAAGAACTAGCAGGGTCTTGATGACCTGGAGAAGCACTGGGTGAACTTGTGGAGAAAATAGAAACCTGGTAATTTCATTTATGTGGGCTTGTTTTAAAATACACCCACCTCTGCATGTAAATCAGAGTTTTAATTGAGCGGGATGTATTTTTCTTTTGCGCATAAAATATATGCACATAGGCTTCTAAATTACATAGGAAAAGTGTGCGCTTCCAATGCATTGAAATATGTGCTTTCAATGCATTGCTAGTTTTTGCAAGTAAGCATATATACACTAATGTTTTGAGGGTACATATCTGTATTGTATAATCTGCACATACCTCATAGGCACAGGTTATAATATATTGCCATAGATCTCCAAGTGGCCAGGACCAGCTCTAGGACAAATGGAACCCCCTTGAGCCCCTCGTCATGTGCAGCAGGATAGCATCTGCCATGGGTCTTTCTTTCTCTTTGGCAAGATGGGATCTGCTGCAGTCATCAGGCCTCTCTTTAGCTGCAGTGGGATGGGATCTGAGGAGGCCATGCTGCCAATGGATTGGTGATACTGATGGTGTCCAAGGTACATGCCAGCTCTCAGACCCAAGTGACTGCCCAGCTTCCCAGCAAAAATCCAGCCCTGCACGCAACCAATATACACATGAACATGGGGGCCACATGGAGTTATTTGAAAATTACCCTCAGTGTAGGAAATAGAAATTCTGAAATCCAAAAACAAAGAATATTTATAATGGAAAAAAATTCTTATCATCATATCCCTCTCAAACGCAAGATTGAGATGTACAATAAGGGTTGACAACATCATTTCTTCTTCCAATTTTTCTAGAGCATTAGATAAGTCAAGGAAATAAAAGGAATTCTATGGAACCACAGCTTGATTTCCAACAGTGTCTATCTTAACAAAAGGAAGAAATGATATACTCTAAAAATAGGGAGACAATTTAGGGATGAGAAGAATTAAAAATTGTGTTTTATATTTAATTTCATTTTTAGGGGTTTTATTTTCTATGAATTTTGTTTTGTCAAATGTTTATTTTGTTAAAAAAAATGAAATAAACTTTTAAACACCCCCCCCCCCGAAATGAAAAATAAAAATAAATGGGGCCTCCTGAGGCCTCCCAAGCCCCCACCCATCCCTTCCACCCCAAAAATACTGGGGCCAGGATTCTCCCCAACCCCCATTTATGCAGACTGGAAGGGATCTGACACTAAGGCCTAGGCCCAGGTCAAAGTCTTGGCCTTGCATACAGCATAGGCCAAGACTACAGAGACATACTGCATCCTAGCCCAACTCAAGTTTGAGGCTTCAGTCTGGGCCTAGGTGTTGGGAAGGTCCTGATGCCTAGACCAAGGCTAAAACCTTGGACTTGAGTAGGCCTAGGAAGCGTTAGGCCTATAACCTATGCAAGGCCAAGGATTTAAGGTTGGGTCATGATGCCTAGGCCTCTGCCTAGGCTGGGGTCCAGGCCCAGGCCTGACACTGTAACTCAGCCCAGATTCAGGCCCAATGTGTGGTCCTGATCCAGAAATTGGTTACAATGCCTGGGCCTTAGCCAGAACCCATACATGAATTTGCGACCTGATCAGGAGGCCGGATCCTGATTCTGGGGCCTCAGTCTCGGCCCAGGCCCAACACCATGTCCCAACCCAGAATCTAGGCTGACACCAGAACTTTGGCCTGGACCCAAGCAAATACCATGATCTGACCCGGAGACTGGGTCCTGACACCAGTGCCTTGATCCAGACCCAGGCCCAATGACAGGGCTTTGGCCCAGATGCTAGGTCCCAACACCGGGGCCTCAGAGTCCAGGCCTGGGATCTCCTCTTCTTTCCCTTCTTTCTTAAGCCCTCGAAAGGCATTTCATACATCAAAATGTTGCCATCCAGTAGGTTGAATACAGCAGAGTTAATTAACTCCAGCATGACCCCAGTAGACTGTGTCATTTGGCTTTGAAGCACTAGAGAGCCAATTAATAATCCTTTTCCTAGCAGCATCCTCAAGGGATAAATGCTTAGAGTTTGCTTGAATGACATGTGCATTCACCAAAACAGGGGACATCACTGTTCCAGTGTCCATAGGGTAGGCCTGGGTCTTCCCTTTGCACTTAGCTCTATAGGTGATCTTATTTCTTGAATAACCGAAGCAAACTCAGCAGAGTAGAACTGCTAAGCATCTGCCATCTTGGACTGCCCACAGAAGGAAAATATCTTATATGGCAGAGGATACCTGGGCAGGTTTGATTGACCAGTTCTATGCCTCCTAAGAGAAGCAGAACCAGCCTTGGTTACAAGGATCTTAGTTCCGATTTCCCTATGAAAAGCAGGAGTCCAAGTCCATGCCTGCCAGGCAGTAAAACTAGGACCGGGTCAACCTGACCTAATTAAAATGGAGTCAACTTGTAACTTATTCATTTTTATGTGTTTTTAATGCATTTTATTGAATATTTCTTGTTTGAAATTTAATTATAATGTACGTATGCACATGTTTACCTATAGTGCGGAGAAGGATTTCAGGAGATGAAGTTGGAAATTGATTTGCATTTACATGTATACTTCACATTTTCAAAAGTATGATATTAACTTTCAAAGCAGCGCGTGGGCTCACATTGGCATGTGTGCACTGGTATACCCAGGGATGTGGTGATTTTATATCTTGCGTGCACATATGCACGCAAGTTACAAAATAGCCTGAGTACAAGCACATGAACACCTAGGGGTAGATTTTTAAAAAAAGCGCGATCGCGTACTTTTGTTTGCAAAAGGCGCAAACAAAAGTACGCTGGATTTTATAAGATACGCGCATAGCCTCTAAAATCCTGGATCGGCGCGCGCAAGGCTGCCGATTTTGGGCAGCCTGCGCGCGCCAAGCCACACAGCCTGCCTCCGTTCCCTCCGAGGCCCCTCCGAAATCGGAGCGGCCTTGGAGGGAACTCTCTTTCACCCTCCCCTCACCTTCCTCTCCCTTCCTCTACCTAACCCACCCCCCCCGGCCCTATCTAAACCCCCCCTTACCTTTGTCCCTAGATTTACGCCTGCGAGAAGCAGACGTAAATCTACGCGCGCCAGCGGACTGCTGACGCACCGTCTTCCGACCCGGGGGCTGGTCCAGAGGCCTGGACCACGCCCCTGGGCTGGCGCCACGCCCCGGTCCCGCCCCCGAAATGCCGCGCCCCACCCCCGAAACGCTGCATCATCAGGTCCCGCCCCCGACACGCCCCCGACACGCCCCCTTCGAAAAACCCCGGGACCTACAAGCGTCCCGGGGCTCTGCGCGCGCCGGCAGCCTATGAAAAATAGGCGCGCCGGAACGCAAGGCCCTGCTTGCGTAAATCCGGGCGGATTTACGCGAGAAGGCTTTTAAAATCTGCCCCCTAATTTGAAGTGGGTGCGTGCCTATGTGTGCAAATCTTGATTCTACCGCGTAAATCAGGATATTTTATAATGAGCGCACGTCCACATCATTGCCAGTTTCACCAGTTTGTCCATCAGTTCACCCAGTTAAAAGCTAAGTCCTCCAAACCATCCTGGTTTGATAGCCTGCACTGCCCTCAGTTACCCCACACCCATTAAACTCCTCCGAAATGGCTGAATTTTTTTTTTTTTTTTTTACAATTTACACCTTCTCTATAGCAGAAGTAAACGTATGCAGCAGTGGACCTGGATGCGCACTGGTGGTGCATATTTACTTGCACAACTATTGTCCACACCCTGAAATACTCATTCCATGTCCCTTTTTGAAACTGAGAGAGATGTGCGCACAGTGGGAGATATCTGGGCAGCTTTTAAAATTCGGCGAGCACTCAAGCCAGATTTGTGCATGCATCTCCCAATTTTGGTGCATGCTGGGCTTTTAAAATGCACCTTCCAATGTATATATTTTCTTGGAAAACATCTGCACACAACTTAGCAGGTGTAATTGAGTGCGGGTAGTTTTAGTTGAATAATTTACAAAGGAAAAGTATGCATGTAGTAGCATTATCAATGTGTTTCAACTCATTAGATTTTCCAAGACACAATAAGCTCTATTTTCAAAAGATTTTTGTTATTGGTGCAAAAATGGGAAATCTTTTGGACAGTTGAGTATACCAAGTTAGTTTTACTGTGGATTATGGAGGAAATATTGAGTTTCTGTCAAGCAGCTGTTTGAAAAGTGAAGAATAAAAACTGAAAGTAATCCATATTACTGTACAGTTGAGCCTGGAAAATAATCTGATTACTGTGTCAATTACTCTGGAAAACTACAGTCTGCAGTCTATATTCTACTTAGAAAAGAAATCAAATTAAAAATTACTAGTTTTTGAAACTACCTACTTTAATAACCCTGCCAATGTCCTGAAGTCATCTAGTAACTTACATTTTGCTCTGTGCTCCAGAGAACATGCTATGATGAGCAAGTCAGATACCTCTTCTTTTTTAGTTTTACTATTCTGATTCTCTCATTCCTTTGGAACAGACAGCAACATCAAAAAAGTATGACTGATTTATACCAAATTGCATATTTTCCCTCGGTTTGGAGTGCTATCAATTGAATTCAAGTCCCTATAAGGCCAACTACAGGCAATAGGGACACCTTCCATAAATGCAAGGGCTTCCACACCCTTAACACGCATGTGGTCTGCAGAGCCAAGGGGATCATCATGGATGTACTTCCCAGGTTGCCATGGTATTGTTACAATATCTACATCCTCCTCACAGTCTGGAATTCATGACTGTATCACTACGTTTGTATGTTGTTCTCAATATACTGATACTACAACTAACTTCTGTCCTTTCCTCACCCACTTTCTCTTGATGGTCTTGCATCTTTGCCCCAAGAAGCCCTCTCCAGCCGCTACCACGGGACAGCCTCACTGCCTACTAGTTTGGAATATCTCCCTCTCCTTTTCTCTGCCTTCTCCCTAATAGAGGATAGAAGGTATACACTCAAAACCTGGCTCGTGACCACCCTGGGACATCCAAATACTGCAACAGATGTCTGCTACAGCAGGTCCCGCTGGAAGACAAGAGCAGTTATTGAGAAAAATTTTGGTCTATTCAAAATACATTTCCACTGCCGAGACTGACCAGGCGGATGTCATCTTTACAGCCCAACAAAAGTCTGTGGTATCTTTCTAGCCTGCTGCATGCCTCATAACCTGGCTAAATGCAAGGCTTGCCTCCTACAGAGGGACAAGATGCTTCATTTATGGTGCCAAAAGATGAAGAAGTGGAGGAGATAAATAACTTGCGTGAGGAGGAATTTCAAGAGATACAATGTCGACAGGCTGTAGATGAAGGGAAAATTCAGAATCAAAGACATTTTCAAAGGTGAAGGTGCATTTATTTACAGTTAATAGGTAAAAGGGATGTGCAGGGCTAAAAAATTAGGGGCAGATTTTCAAAGGGTTACGCGCGTAAATCCAGGAGGATTTACACGCGTAGGAGGGTTACTTGCACCGGGCCTATTTTCAAAAGGCCCAGTGGTGCGTGTAAAGCCCCGGGATGCATGTAAGTCCCGGGGCTTGCAAAATGGGGTGGGGCGTGGGCGGTCCAGGGCGGTCCCGGGATGGGGCGGGGGCATGGCCAGAGGCCTCCACATGGCCCCTGTGCTGGGGTGTCGCGTGCTAGCACTCAGCAGGCATGCGCAAGTTATGCTCATCTCTGGCAGGTTTGTGAGATAAAGTTACACAGTTTTTTCTTCGGGCTGGGGGGCGGGACAGGTAGGGGAAGGGAGGGGAAGGTGGGGGGGGGGAAGGAAAGTTCCCTCCGAGGCCGCTCCGATTTCAGAGCGGCCTCAGAGGGATCAGTGAAAGCCAGCTGGTCTCCCTGAGGGCTCGGCACGCGCATGGTGCACTAGTGTGTACCCCCTTGCCCATGGCGACCCCTGATTTTATAAGATGCACGCGCATGTTATAAAATCGGGCGTACATACCTTTTCAAATTTGCCCCTTAATTTTCATTTTTTGGTTTGTTTTGGGGAGGTTTTTAATCACATGAATGTCAGTTCGTGGAATGTTTCATTTGGTTCATTCATGTGAAAAAAATAAATCAATTGCAACAAACGCAAAGAGCAATTTTTGCGAACCTATCACAAGCTTAACTGTATATGTATGGTGATTCGTCGATACCTTTTGTGTTTATACAAAAAAATAAATCAAACATTAAAAAAAATAAATTAAATGAAGAAAAAAACAAAAACAGAGCCTCCTAGCCCCACCACCCATCCTTCCCACCCACCTGAAAAAGCACTGGTGCAGGATCCTCCCCAACTCCCATTTACCACGTCTGGTGGGGATCTGCCAGTGAGGTCTAAGCCTAGATGGAAGCCTTGGTCTTGCATAGGCCAAGGCCACTGTAGGTTGTCGTGACCTCTTCTCAGCCTATGCTAGGTCGAGGCTTCAGCCTAGGCCACAGCCCATGCCCAGGCACAACCCACAGCCAAGACCTTAGGCTCAGGCCAGAGCCTTGTTCTTGCAAAGATCAAGGTCCCAGTGAAGACATCGCAGATGTCCTCCCCACAGCGCTGAAAGATATTAACCTCAACACCGCAAATACAGCCACCAACTCATGGCTCACCATCAATGCTGAAATCTCAAAATCAAAATGTCCTATCATCACCAAAGAAATCAAAACTGGGAACTCCCTTAAAGCACCATGGTACAAACATGAGCTGAAAAACATCAAACGTATACTCCAACAAGCAGAAAAAAAAATGGAGAAAATATCCTAACCCAACCCACTTAGACAAATACAGAACAATTCTTCACATCTACAAAACCGACATAAACCAGGCCAAACGAGACTACTATGCAAAAAAAAACATCCACGATTACCAATACAACCCAAGAGCCCTCTTCAACTTCGTCACAAAGCTTACCCAACCAATTCAAATCCCACCCTCCAATGAGAATGCCTCCATAACCTGCGACAAACTAGCACAGTTCTTCCTGGACAAAATTTCCAAACTCATGACGCCCACCCGCCAAACCACCAAGAAAATCCAGACCTCCCAGCTCATGACAGTCCCCACCTGGACCACCTTTGAACCCGCAGCCTCCACCAAGATAAAAACCATCATACAAAAAATAAACCAAGCCACACACCCTATCAACCCCATACCTATCACAACCTTGAAACTAATCCCAGATATCATACCCAAACCCATAGCAGCCATCATCAACACATCACTAGAACACGGAAACCTCCCCGATGCCCTGAAATGTGCCATCATCAAACCAACACTAAAAAAAACCTCACCTTGATACCAATGATCCTACTAACTTCAGACCCATATCAAATCTCTCTTTCATTGCGAAAATCCTCAAAAAAATGTTAACCATCAACTCTCCAATCATTTGGAATCACAAAAAATACTATACCCATCACAACACGGATTCAGAAAAACCCTCAGTACAGAGACACTCCTACTGACCCTTGCCGACTCAGCACTCAGAGGTCTAGACCCTGGCCAATCCTACCTTCTTATACTGCTAGACATATCCTCTGCATTCGAAACCATCAACCACAACATCCTCCTAACCAGACTAAGTAAGATTGGACTAAACGGCACAAAAATCAAATGGTTTAGCTCCTACCTAACAAACAGAACATAAAAAGTCACCTTCAACAACAAAGAATCAAAACAGTTCCCCCTTTCACACAGAGTCCCTCAAGGATCATCACTTTCCTCCACCCTCTTCAACATTTACATGCTCCCACTATGCAAACTCCTCACCAACTTGGGCCTACAGTACTTTGTATACACCGATGATGTCCAGATCCTCCTCCCCACGAAAGACTTACAGAACAGCCTCATACAATGGAACTCCATCTTAGCTCAAATACAAAAACTCATATCACAAATACCTCTCACCCATAACCACACAAAAACAGAAATCTTACACATCTCCAACAACCCCCCTACATGGAACATCCAAGACCAATCAACCGCATAAAACAAAAGCCAAATCGTCGCAACTGTAAGAGATCAAGGCATCACACTAGACTCTGAGCTCAGTCTGAAAACCTTCATCAATACAATATTAAAAGAAGGCTACTTCAAACTACAAGTCCTCAAAAAAATTAAACCCCTTCTTCTCACTCAAGACTACCAATCAAAACTCCAGGCCCTCATCCTATCTAAACGACTATTGTAACTCCATTCTCCTCAGACTCCCAGCCTCCACCCTCAGACCTCTCCAGCTACTGCAAAATTTGACAGCCAGATCCCTCACAAACAGCAAGTGCTCCACACACATCACCTCTATACTAAAAGACATCCACTGGCTCCCCATAATCCACAAAATTCAATATAAAGACCTCACCCTCATGTACAAATCCATCAACAATGAAAAGACAGACTGGCTAAAGGACACCCTTCATCCATATACCTCTCAAAGAAACTTGCGCTCTAAAAACACTGGCCTACTTACCATTCCCTCTATCAAACAGGCCCACCTCAGCTCAACACGACAACGAGCAATATCAATTGCAGGCCCCGCACTTTGGAACAAACTATCAGCAAAACTCCAGACAGAACCCTCAGCACAGAACTTCAAGAAAGCACTAGAAAACCTGGCTCTTCCGAAAAGCCTACCCTGCCAAAGATTAACCCTTGCCACTGGGATCCATCCCAAAAAACCACTCTCCAACCCAGCACATAACACACTAGAAAACTCATAACTCCCAAACCACAGGCCCTCATTGACTCAATAATACTAGCAGTCACAATGTTAATTAAGTCGCATTTCTAATTCAATTTTCAATGTTATCCAGGTACAACAGAACACAATATTAAGATTAAAGCAATACATAGAAGCAGTTTTTCAAGTTACAATAATGTTGGCAGTCATAATTGTTAATCAAGTCGTGTTTGTCATCTAAAGTTATAAAGTTATGTTAAAATTATATAGATATAATGTTAAAGCAGTAGGTTGAGGCAGTTTTCCTTACAAGTTACAATGTTACAATGTAAAGATATTATGACCTGTTGTCACACTATCACACAAGTTACCATGTGAACTGATGTGATACCCATGTTCGAATGTCGGTATATAAAAACAAATAAATAAATCAATAAATAGGTTGCCGCAAACTCTGCCTCAACCTATGCAAGGCCAAGGCTTCAGCCTCGGCATGGGCTGGAGCTTGGGTCCAGGCCTGAATGTGACCTTGAACCAGACCCAGCCCAATTCTAGGGCCAGGCCCAGAGGCTGGTTCTTGATGCTGGGGCCTTGCCCAGACCCATCCTGACCCCAGAACCAAGCCCGGATACCAAGTCCCAACACCTGGGCCTCAGCCTAGGGTGAAGCCTGGACCCAAGCCCTATGCTGTGACCTGGACCACAGGCCAGGTTTCAGGCCTGGATATGAGCCAAGGCCACAGTGTCTGCTCCCAGCTTCCGGGCCGAGCCGTGGTGTCAGACTTGTGCCCGGGCTCAGGCCTAGGTCAAGGCCAAGATCACGGCAACTCACCATGGCCTTGGGCTAGCTAAGTACGAGAAGCTCAGGCTAGCTAGGCACGAGAAGCTTTTGGGCATAGGCTGTGGCCCCTGGCCCCCTAGCCTCGGGCCTAGGGCTATGACCTTTGCATTCATTTAAAATGAATACAATGAATAAGGTTTATTTCATTTGGGGGCCCCTGATTTATTTTAGGGCACTCGAATAAAACAAATTGGCCGTATTTGTTGCATTTTATGCATTCATTTTAAACAAATGCACATCCCTAACTAGCAGATACCCGAGCCCAGGTCACATTCCAGGTAGAACAATAAAGGATAATAAGGTAACAGAAAGGTGGGAGGGTAAGGGTTTGCATGTGGTGGAGGAGAAGAAGGGAGGTTGTGGGGTATGGAAGTCCGGAAGAGGGGAGGTGGAAGGGGTGAACCCATGAATGCCTGCAGCATGTAGTTTTAGCAGAAAGAAGTGGGTTATTTTTTGGGGGGGATGGTGCTACAGGCTCAGTCCAGCAGGGTCAAGCATTGGATCTTGGATGGAAGATCTTAGGGCTTGCCATCTTTATTTTATTTTTAAGTCTTACTACTTCTCTTAACCGGCTGTATTCTTTTTGAATATAGCCGGTTAAGACTATAGTTATCCAAGAACATATTCCCAGATAACTTTAGATCTGCTTTCGGGTACGTCTGCATTTAGAGAGATAACTTATCCGGGTAACTCCTTATATTGGATTTAGCCAGGCAGCGTGCGCCGACCTCGGATTTTATAAGATACGCTCGGCTACGCGCGTATCTTATAAAATTCAGCGTACTTTTGTTCGCGCCTGGTGCGCGAAACAAAAGTACGCGCTCTCACAAATTTATAAAATCTACCCCTATATGAATACCCCTTATTTTCACTAGAGTTGCAATATTTTAAGGATTTAAATGAAATTTTATTCTTATATACAGGTGGAAACATCAGGTTTGTTCCCATACAGATTCTATTTTGCATCATTGTTCTTCTAGACATATCTTTTAATATTTTACCTTATCATAGCTACAGGACATGTACAGTATTTGAAAACTGACTCATATCTCATCTATACCTCATAGCCACCACAGTGTAAAATTATCAAGTATGAACTTTGTTATTGTGATTTATCTATTTAAGTTTCTGTTTTATAGTGCATCTGCTACATTTCAGATACCTCTCAGACATAGCTGTGAATAGCTGTGCTAACTCATAGCTAATCAGTGATTGGCACTGTCCCCAGTTAGTTACTCAGTCAGGAATCTGGCATGTCAGTTGATGGAAAAGAGTACAATTGATCATAAATCACTTTCAAATTTATTGCCATAAAATATTTGACACAATAATGAGCCAGCAATCATCCCAGTCACTTTTAGTCATCTCAGGATGCTAGTTTAACTGGCCTTTGCAAATCCATAATACAGTATCTTTTTCTAAAGATAATTTGATTGGAAAAGAATACACACACATATGATGGGACTAATTTACAATTACATATACTCTGTCCCATTTATGGGCATGTGCATGGAAGTATTTGGATAAGTCATGTCATGTTATACTTGTATGATATTTTAAATTATGCATGTATTTTATGCACCTTGCCCCAAACCTTGGAGTATGCTTAGAAAAAAATACTTTTAAATAAGTAAATAAATAAACCTGAGGTTTTGGATATTTTAAGCAATGTGCAGTAATTGAGAAACAGTACAAGAAATATAGAAATAATTGAATTTAAAGCTAGTTTAAAACAGTTAATAATTGAAATAACTCACTAGGTGTCTAGAATTGTGTATAATAGAGTTGAAAATCATCCTCTATGGTGACTATTGCTGATGCATCATGGTGCACTAGCAGGCAATGAAACAGTGGATAAATATAGCGGCAAAAATTATTATGAGAGTGTGATTGAAGTGGGATTGTTGGGCAGTCAACCAGGATGAAAAAACAGCTAGAAAATGTTCTGGGTCATTTTGTTTGGCAAACCATGTATATAAACTGTAATTTGTGCATGCAATTTGCTGAAAGGAATGATCCAAAATTCACACACATACACTCACACATGCACACAGGCTCTCACACATAGAGAGCTTGTCTCATATGCATATAAACACACACATACTATCTCTTAAGTTCCAACCCTCCCACTACAGCCCCTCCTGGTCTTCTCTTTCTTCAGGCCATGGTGGGAAGGTCTCCCCCATGCCTCCTCTTTTTTCAGGCTTGCAGGAATGGGCTTTTTCGTGGCCCCACTGGTCCTCCATTCTTTGGGCTGCCCCTGATTTATACCCTCCTGAATGCACCCTCTTCCTGGGTGTCACCTGGGTGGACCAACCCCCCCTCACAACCCCCTCCTTAGTATGCCACTGGATATTCCCCTCTGCTTTATCCAGTTGAATCTGCATGCGATTACTGCACTGGTTGTACTGGGTGGGGATGACCTTCCTACTAAATATAGTCCTGGAGGACACTTAATAATTGGGGGAGGGGGGGTAACACATGCAGCACAAGCTTAAACTCCACATTTCCCTGATGTTCCTCATTAACTATTTTAGGAATGGATTTTCCAAGATCGCAGGCTTTTATGAATCGCGCAGTACCGGGGGGTGGGGGTGGGGCAAAGCGGGTGGCGGGCCTGCGATCGCTGCCGGCTTTCGCACCCAATAGCACCACCGTGAAAGGTGGCGCTATTGGGCGTGCTGCTGGCAGTGATAAAGTGTCCTACCTTTTCGCTGTCAGTGAAGTCGTCGAGGAGTCCACCCCGACGCTGCCCTGACTCCTCTTCCGGTACGGACTCCGCCCCGACTTAGCTACCACACGTGAAAAGGGACTTTTCGCGTGCGATCCCTTTGGAAAATGACCCCCTTAGAGACTTGCTCCTGGACAGTGCTATGGAACACCACCCCGTTTCCTCTGTGGTGGGTTGCTGCTGCAGAGACATGGCTGGAGACTACTGCCCTGCAACCTGACTGGCAGAGGGTGCCATGGGATTAGTGTTCCCTTTTCAATCCCTTTCCTCAGGTTTTTATTTTGACTCAAAGCAGAGGACCCTCTCCTGATGCCAGCCTCAAAGCAGAGGACCCTCCCCTAATGCCAGCCTCTCCTGATGCTAATGTTAACAAGTGCTGCTTCTCCAAGTGATGGTTACAGTTATGGCTATGCTGCCCCTACCTGGGGTGGCTCACAGAAATCATACAAAATAAATCAAAGATTAATAAAACCATGATTAAAACAACATAAAATAAGCATAACCAGCAGACAAGTAGTGAAAGAAGGCAACACATCAACCAACAAAGTTCATTTGATCTCATAATAATATTTAGAAGATGAGAAAATGCCAAAAAACAAAGAAGGTTAGGGAATTGTTACAGTATCACGCAGGCTAAACTTAAAGTATAAAATATTCCTCATAATATTCTTGCTCAAAAATAAAGGTTTTAAATAGTTTTTTTGTAATCTTTCAGGCAAGTCACAGATATCAATGTATCCATTAAGTTGTTCCAACGAGAATGCAGATTTTTTAATTTCACATAGATGAGCCTGCTCAAGGGGAAGGTATATCAAGCAGCACTCTCTGTGCTGTGCACAATGATCTCAGTGAGAAATAGGGCTTAATCAAGATAGAAATCCATGATGTCGCTGTGTGAGCTCTTAAATTGTGCACCAGATAGGCAGTCTTAAATTTAATTCTGCATGCCAGAGTTTTTCAGGTGCTCTGCTTTCTTCCCTCAACTGTTATTTTTACTGCAGTGAATACATTGAATATTCACTCATTTTAAAGTCCTCCTTCACATAAAAGTGCCTTCAGATCAGGGATACCTCTCACACTACATTCTTGGGGACAGATGCTGGCACTGGAATTTAGATTAAGGGTGGACCCTGAGGAAAAATGCCAGGGGCATCACTTATGTTCTCTACCTGCACTACCTGTTTTTGCTGTAGGTTGCTCTCATCACCATCAGTATCATTAGCTATCTTCCCCATCACTGAAGTTGAGGCTAAAATGACATTGAGTAATCCTTCCAAATTTTTTCAGCTACAAACTCTTCAAGTTCTGAATCAGGGAATCTCAGACAAGATGTTTCCTCAGAATTAGTTGTTGAGAATATTGCCTCCAATGCTTAAGAAGCAGTAGCCAGTGTAGAGGAATATGCAGCTGGCTTTGACTGTTGCATTTATTCTGCCCAGTCTGTGCTCCTGACTTACTACTGTCTGCCATGGATGGCTCACCCTTCTTTTCCCTGTGTTCCAAAACCAGAGGAAAAGTAACAAGTGGTGATAGAACATGCTCTCCAAATTCAGTTTCTTCAACCATGAACTAATGTCTGCTCCTGCTACTATGTAGCAAAAAAGTATCTCTTTCATTTTGGGGGAGGACTGACTTTGTATTACTTCCATGCTGGGCTCCTTCTGCACCAATTGCTTTACAACTGTCAATATCCTATCCTCTCTCTTTTACTGACATGATGGAATGTTTTCAAGTGTACTGCCTATTGAGGGTTTGGATATTACAAATTAATTTTTTTTTAATACCTTTACTGAATCTCCACTCACACCACCACTCACTATTAAGAGAAATGTGAATATCTCTCTCTCTCTCTCTGTCTCTCTCTCTCTCACACACACACACACACACACACACACACATACACATATACAGTATATGTGTGCTGTGTGCACAAGTGTTGACTGACTCCACACCCAAAATTTCTGTTAAACACAAGTATGGTAACTTTTAAACAGCTGTGTGTGCGCACATGTATGCACTTATGCCGACTCGCGCTAATGGACATGACCAGTTTATACCGTATGTGCATATATATATATGTAAGTTATAAAATTGGCAGTACACATATACATGTGTGAACACATTTATATGGATGCCCGCATGTGCGCACAAATACCGCCTCTACCACGTAAGTGAGGGGATTTTGATAGGCACACGTGCCAATGCAAATACTTGTTGCCCCAGTTTGTTCCCAGTCAACTCTGGTAAAGAATAGGACTTCCTACCCCCTTAGCTAGTTAGCCTCCTTTTTGCTCTATTAGCCTCGACCCTTCAAACCCCACTGCCTTGCCATGATTTTTTTTATTTTAAAGCTTACATGCCATCCACAGCAGAAGTAAAGTTATGAAGTAAGGGAATCCCGGCGCCTACTCATGCATGCAAATACTTACACACAGTTACATGGCACATGTTACATGCTACATACAGGAACCACCCATGTCCTGCCCAGACCTTGTCCATGTCACACCTCTTTTTTGTCTTTTTAATTTGTGCATGGGTAGTTGGGCACTTCTTAAAATCCGCATGACATGCACTGGCACAAGACACGGATGTATATCCCAGCTTTGGCACATGTAGGAATTTAAAATTCACCTTTAACAGCACCAAAAAGACTAGCAGCCTGGTAAGACTCTTCATTCTCTGAATATGGTGTCTACCCACAGACAAAAAAAAAAAAAAATCACTAGTACTTCCGCAACTGCCTCCTCTCTGTCTCCCACCCTAGTGCAGAAAATATTTATATCAGTAGCAGACC
The DNA here is from genome assembly GCF_901001135.1 of Rhinatrema bivittatum. Lineage (NCBI taxonomy): Eukaryota > Metazoa > Chordata > Amphibia > Gymnophiona > Rhinatrematidae > Rhinatrema > Rhinatrema bivittatum. The sequence goes on along the minus strand of NC_042615.1, from coordinate 800,647,905 downwards.
ACTTTTTCTCTTTCTGTCACAGTAAGATTGAGAGCACTGCAAAACAGAGAAGATCAGAAGCAGCCAAAAAACAATCAGCCGGATTTTAAAAGGTTGCACGCATAAAAATCTGGGTTTACGCACGTGGCCGGGCCTTGTGTGCGCCGTACAAATTTTCTAAGAGGCTCGGCCACGCGCGTAAACCCAGGAATGTGCATAAGTGCTGGACCTCTTCAAAGGGGTGGGCTGGGGGGCAGGGTCTGGGGGCGGGCATTGTCCTCATGTGGCAATAAATGTTATATACTGGATAATAAAAAAATAAAATAATTTTCAAAAATTATTTATCATGTAAATTAAGAATAAAAACAAAGAAATTGGGTTCAACAAGAAGATTCCTACCCAACCATGGTTAAAACGTAATTAGCAAAAATATTCTGAGAAAGTGTTATGCAGCCAAAATAATTTGCTTGTAGAATGCTGACAGAATACTTAAGGCAATTCAAAATCTTTATTTAAGTGGGGGAATGCAGTTCTAATAAAGCACAAGGAAAACTAAGGGCAAAAGGCTTCCTGGACAGGTAATATAAGAAAAAATTAAACTCATCCAATTACATCTTAGTAAAAATCCATTACCAATAAGAGAGATAGAATGAGAGAGGATTGCCCCAGGAAAATTCAGAAGCAAAACTAATAATTAAGGATCATCCTCCTTTCAACAGATTCTAAATGAGCTCTAATTTTCTTACAACCACCATTCCCAAACTATACATATTTCAACTAAGCAGGAAAAAAAAAAAGTGACATGTTAGCACTATTGCTATTCCAAACAGACATAAATGCCTTCTCACTTTAATTAGACATAATCCCAAAAGGGAAGCAGCCTTTCCTCATTTTCTTCTATGAGCCCACCTGCTTTTCTCAACTTTTTTTTTTTTCTAATAGATTTTGCCCTAAACTTTCAGCTAATGGTAATTTTAAAAGTTCTGCTTGGAAGTCAGTCACTCTCTGGTTCCCAAGACAAAACTATGTGATGCTTCACTACACCTAAATTTCAAACTGGGGAAGGATAAAACGTTAACATTTCTAAGGAAGCAGTGATCTTTGCTCTCACTCTGAAAGAGAACTACATTCTTGTCTGCAGTATATAATGAAATGTTCTAAGATAATGTTAGTTTCCTTAGACTTTTATTTTTAACAGAGCAACCTGCAAGCTGTGTAATAATGTACCAGTCTTTCCTGTTCCTTTGTAGCACAGGAAAAAAGAAGGGATGCATTCAATCTGTTTTCTATTCCTGTCCAGACTACCATAGTGTAACTATGCTTATAGGAGAGATGCCTTTTCTAAATTATTTTTTGCCAGCTTCATCCATAATACTCCCCCCTCTACTTCCTCGTAACTCCACCAGACCAACTCGTCTTGCTCTCCAAGGAACTCTCCGCACCCCCTCTCTCAAATCCACCAAACTTATTACTACAATGAATAGAGCGTTCTCACTGGCCGGCCCCACCCTATGGAACTCCATGCCCCCAGATCTACGCACAGAGTCTTCCACTCCCAAATTCAAAAAAAAGCTAAAAACCTGGCTGTTCCTACAGGCCTACCCTTCATAACTTATCTTGTTATTGTAAGTTACTGTACATTTTGTTCCTGTTCTATGTAAGGGCATTCCCAACTAGTTATGTTATATGTAAACCGATACGATGTGCAAACGGTTGTCGGTATATAAAATTCTCTAAATAAAAATAAATAAATAAATACTCCACCTTCCTGGGTAGCTGAGCCTACAAGATCTTCTTTTTTATATCCAGCACTCCTTCCCTCCCATTTCCAACCATGAGATCAAACAATAACCTAGCTGCCGTACACCAGCATGGCTGTAACATGAAGACCTATCCTCCCAGTTTCTCCCATGGCTTTTCCAAAAGACTCCCAGCACAACTAACCTATAATACCGATCTGGTAAATATGAGACCTGTACAGCCTGCCAGATAGACCAAGGTAGGGAAGCAGCTGCATTTACACTAGGACTTCTGTATATTACTGTACATATGCATGCTTTTCTGAACATAAGATGCACTGCTTTGTATCAGAACAAAAAGTCCATTATGTGAAGAATCCCATCTCAGAAAATGCCCAGTCTGGGTCACTAGGAAATACCTGGCAGATCCCGAAGAATAGATCTATTCCTTATTGCTCAGACCCAGGGATAAGTGATTGAATTCCCAAATATCCCTAGTTAATAAATGTTTATGAACTTTTCCTTTAGAAACCTTCTAAACCCCTTTTAAAACCCAGCTGTGCTGGATACTTGACCACATTCTCAGCAAAAAAAAAAAAAAAAAAAATCCATAGATTGATTGTACATTGAGTGAAAAATGTCTCCAATGTGTTTTAAATCTGTTACTCATTAGTTTCAATGAGTGTTCCATAGTGTTAGTACTATTTAAAAGGGTAAATAACTGTCCCTTATTTACATTTCCCACCATACTCATGATTCTATAAACCTCAATCATAAGGATGTGCCGAGACAACATTTTTGTTGTAATTCATTAATTCATTTCATAGGTATCTAAAATTATTTTTTTTTGTTTCAAATGAAAAAAAAAGTTCAATTTTCTCATGTGTTTCTATTTAAAGTCAAAGGGAGAAGCAATGCAGCATTTTATAGGCTAAAATAATGGAATTTTTCTGATAATTTTCTTTTCCAATAGTTTACAATCAGTTCTGAAGAATTTGTGGGAAGACATCATCAGAAGGAGGAAGAGCTCTTGGTGCCACTTTGATATAATATTGGTGCCTCAAAAAGTGGCCCAAATAGTCCAAGGCACCATAAAGGGGTAAAATGGTACCAGCAGTGGCCAAAGCTCTCCAAGGTATTAGAAAAAGAGCAAAACAGCAATAAGAGCAGCCCCCATGATTCCAAATCAGGAGCAAATTGCACCAATAACAGTGGTATAAAACTCCAAGGCAGCATGAGATGGGCAAATTAGCATGAACTGTGCAAGGCACCACGAAGAGAGAACAAAACAGAAAAAGTATTAGGAAAAACCCTAAGGCATCAAGAGATAAAGCAGAACAAGGAATAACACGAAAACCTCAAAACACCATGAGGTGCACAAAGTAGCCAATTACAGTGGCAAGAACACTCTAAGGATCCAACTGAGGGGCAAAGGGCAGCAACCAAATTGGTACAAAGCCCTAGGCAGGCAGAAGTCAGAAGAAATTCCTGGAGAAGGCTTCATGTATTGCCGTATGGCATAAGGGAAGGGGGCTAGCTGAACAGGCTTGGAGTTAACCTTCCCATTTGTTGAGTGTAATGTTAGCTCTATCAGTATAATTTGCCTTCTCTTTCTACTCACTGGAGACTGAAATGCTACTTACGGGAAGCAACAAATTCTCTTCAGACACTATTTTATTTATTTAAAATACTTATAGTTTTCCCATAATAGCAAAGTCATGCTAAATGATGTACAATAAACATTACAAATAATTTAAAACTAATAAAATCACATTTAAAATTACATGTACAGACAACAATCTAAAAAATAACCATACATATTCTACTAAGTATTATTCCAATTATTGCATTAAGGCCTCCTAAAATAAAATTGCTTTAAATCGTTCCCTAATTTTTTTTTTAAATGCATAATATTCCTATCCTCTATAGGAATATTATTCCACAGGATATGCCCGATGATGGATAGAACATGCTTCCTTGTCTCCTGCAGATATGCTACCTTAGCACTAGGAACCTCCAATAACTGACAATTGGTAGGGCATAGAGATCTTCTGGGGATTAAATATTTCTGATAAATATCTATGGGCATCATTTCACAAAGACATATATTTTCATCATCACTTTGAATTTTATACATTGCTTTACTGGAATGCAATTGAAATAACAATGGAGTAATATATCCTTAATAGAGGTTCTCAATACCTATTGAACCACATAATTCTGTAGCAACTGTAATGCTCATATGCAAGATTTAGGAAGAACATCATAAAGGAAATTGCAGTAAATGATGGTGGTTAAAACAAAAGATTGTATAATCATTCAAAGGTCTGATTGGCCTATTAAAAATTTCAAATGGTGAAGAAGTTTCAATTTAAAACATGACAAGTACAAAATAGATCATAAGTGACATATCTTGGACATGAATCAAAATAAAAGCCTAAATTATGAACATTGTTTGAAAAAGTTACTTCAATTCCATTTATGTTAATTGCCACTATGTCAATTGGTCTTGGACCTCTAGAGAGCTATATAACTTCTGTTTTAATAGTGAGTAAAATTAGTGAATTCCACATTAGCCTTCATTCACTGCAGATAAACAGGAAGTAAATTGAGATAATATTGAAAATCACTAGATATCAGAAAACATAACTGCAAGTCATCTACACATATTTTAAATTGTACTTTTAAAGACTCTAGTAAAGATCAAAGTAGGAACACATTAATGTTAAAAAGAGTTAGCAACAAAATAGGCCCCTGTGGTATCACTTAGGAGAATAATACTCTGAATATGCAGTTTGAATCTTAACCTGCTGTTGGTTATCAGATAAACACTGTAGATAAATTGCTTAAGAACTATTCCTCTAATCCCTAGTGTAGTCAATTTTGATAGTAAAATTGTATGATTCACTGAATCAACAGTGGATATGATATCTAGAAAAATAGCAATCACTAGTTATTCAGTATCCTGTGATTCAGACAATCTAGGACATAACTCTTTTTCTGAATCAGACATTGCAAATATGGCCTCCAATCCCTCAGAAATAGTAATAATGGAGAAGTACAGTACTGGTTTGGGGTAATGCACTACTGCTGCCCTTGCCTTTTGCTGTCATATAATCCATCAAAGCCTAAATACCAGATGAGACCAATAGTAAAAAAGAACTGTAAGGAAAAGAAGTTTGAAGAAAAAGTACAAGAGTACATGAAACCATTAACAATAACTTGGTAAGCAACAGATAAATGTGTAAAGAATCAGATTGCCATGGCAATGCAAAAGTTGTCAAGTACCATAAGGGAAGGTATTTGGAAATAACATTAAAAACAGCTGGAGCAGAAGAGGAATCATCCAATGGTACCAAGAGTGACTTGGAGTAGCAGTAGCACTTGCTGCTGGTGATAAAATCACAAAGGGTAAATGAAGGGTAATGCAGCAAACAGAGTGGCACTGCTTAAAAAGCAGAGTTAGAAAGCTTGGCAGTGGCAAACACTCTCTACTGGCTGGTTCTGTCTATACAGTGTACTGCAGTTATACAGTTCAATACTCTCACAATGTATGACAAAATATCTCACATATATTGTGTATGCGTGCTGATTTGTTGTGCATACAAACAAACATCGAGGCAGAGAAGAATCAGACAAGTCACAGGCTATTGTTCACTGCAATCTGTCTAGGAATTTAATATTAGGTGTAGAATAGATGACAAGACAGCAGCACACAAAGGGGCGGATTTTAAAAGCCCTGCTCGCGTAAATCCGCCTGGATTTACGCGAGCAGGGCCTTGCGCGCCATCGCGCCTATTTTGCATAGGCCGCCGGCGCGCGCAGAGCCCCGGGACGTGCGTAAGTCCCGGGGTTTTCTGAAGGGGGCGTGTTGGGGGTGTGTCAGGGGTGGGGCTGAACGACGCGGCGTTTTGGGGGCGGGGTGCAGCGTTTCGGGGGCAGGCCTGGGGCGTGGTTTTGGCTCGGGGCGTTCCGTGGGCGTGGCCGCGCCCTCCGGAACCGCCCCCGGGTCAGGTCTCGGCGCGCCAGCAGCCCGCTAGCGCGCGTGGATTTACGTGTCCCTCCGGGAGGCGTAAATCCATGGATAAAGGTAGGGTGAGGGTTTAGATAGGGCTGGGAGGGGGGGGTTAGGTAGGGGAAGGGAGGGGAAGGTGAGGGGAGGGCGAAAAAAAGTTCCCTCCGAGGTCGCTCCGATTTCGGAGCGGCCTCGGAGGGAACAGAGACAGGCTGCGCGGCTCGGCACACGCCGGCTGCCCAAAATCGGCAGCCTTGCGCGCGCCGATCCAGGATTTTAGAAGATACGCGCGGCTATGCTCGTATCTTATAAAATCCAGCGTACTTTTGTTTGCGCCTGGTGCGCGAACAAAAGTCCTCGAACGCGCTTTTTTTAAAAATCTACCCCAGAGTGAAACAGAAGGACAAAGTGTATCAAAATCCCCAAGAAACAGAGTGTGGAATATCTCAAACAGTACAAAGGTAACAAAACCCCTAGGCAACATGAATGGGGAAAAAGAAACCTTATGAAAGGAGGGCACCTCATTTTGCTGGTGTCATATTGACAGTTGTGTATAGACTAAATAAAAACAGGGGTTTCTCTAATCATGTTTCTGAGATGTGAAGCCTAGAGCAGGAGTGGCCAACTCCAATCCTCAACAGCCAGAAACAGGCCTGGATTTCAGGAGATTCCCAATGAATATGCATGAGATAAATTTGCATGCACTGCCTCTGTTGTATGCAAATCTACCTCATGCATATTCACTGTGGATCTCCTGAAACCAGGTCTGTATGTGGCTCTTGAGGACCAGAGTTGGCCATCCCTGGCCTGGGGCATAACATTTTTAGGGACTTTCATTTTCAGTTTTTATTTTATTTTTTTCCTGGAAATTTCAAACTTTTGACAAAAAGAATCAGTGGAAAACTGTCTGTTATAACACTGAAATGCCCAGGAAAAGTAAAATAAAAACTCAAAGTGAAGGACCCTACATATTTTACATCAGGTATGATCTCCAATGTATTTATCAAATGGGAATAGGCAGGATTGTTTAGACTGGATTAAGGGAAATTACTTTAGTAATATAATTACAGAATATGGAACGCATTTACAATAGGGAAAATCATGGGTTAAGATCCAATTCCTCAATCCATTTTTGATAGTGACCACCAGTAGAGATGTGAATCGGAACCGGAATCTGATTGGTTCCGGTTCCGATACAAATCTTAAAACTTTTATCGCCCGGCCCGATTGGATTTTTGATTATCGGCTGCACCCGATCCGATAATAAAAGAACCCTCCCCCACCCTCCCGAACCCCCAAAAAAGGTTTTAAAATTACCTGGTGGTCCAGTGGGGGCGCGGGGAGTGATCTCCCGCTCTCGGGCCATTGGCTGCGTTAATAAAAATGGCGCCAATTGCCCTTTGCCCTTACCATGTGACAGGGTATCTGTGCCATTGGCCGGCCCCTGTCACATGGTAGGAGCACTGGATGGCCGGCACCATGTTTAAAGATGGCGCAGGCCATCCAGCGCTCCTACCATGTGACAGGGGCCGGCCAATGGCACGGATACCCTGTCACATGGTAAGGGCAAAGGGCCATCGGGCCATCGGCGGCCATGGCCGGCACCATCTTTAAACATGGTGCCGGCCATCCAGTGCTCCTACCATGTGACAGGGGCCGGCCAATGGCACAGATACCCTGTCACATGGTAAGGGCAAATAAAAGAATAATAAAAGAATATAGAGAAGAGTCTTCAGAGAATAGTGATCAAGTTAAGATAACACACAGAATTACATATGGGACAGATTTTTAGAGGAGCACGTGCGGGGTACATTTGTGCGCGTTACCCAGCACACACAAATGTACACCCGGTTTTATAACATGCGCGTGCTACCACGCGCATGTTATAAAATCCGGGGTCGGTGCATGCAAGGCGGTGCACACCAAGCCCAAGGGGAGCCCCGATGGCTTTCCCCGTTCCCTCCAAGGCCGCTCCGAAAATGGAGCGGCCTTGGAGGGAACTTTTTCTTCGATCCCCCCCCCCACCTTTACCTCCCTTCCCCTAACTAACCCACCCCCCGGCCCTAATTAAATCCCCCCCTACCTTATTTGACGCACCATCCCCTGGCACAGCCGTTGTGCTGGAGGACTCAGGCCCACCCCTGAACTGCCCCTGGACCGCCCCCAGATGGCCGCCATGCCCACGGCCCCACCCCCGGACCGCCCTTTTTTCGAAGCCCCGGGACATACGCACGTCCTGGGGCTTGCGTGCGCCACGGAGCTTATGCAAAATAGGCTCGGTGCTTGCAGGGGTAGGTTTTCGGGGGTTATGCGTTATATTACGTGCATAACACTTTGAAAATCTACCCCTATGTATATAGGAAAAAAGATGAAGAAATATTGATAGAGAAAGTAAAATGTATTAATGTTATTGAGTTAAAATTAAAGTGCAATATAACGTTTTTAATTGTATGAATGGAGTATGTTTGAGATAGATAGTTTTTAATTGTTTAGATAGGTTGCTGGATTTTTGATATAATAAATGTATGTTAAAATTTTATATTAAACAGTGGTGTTTCTCTTTATGTGCAGAGTAATTTGAGTAGTAGGGAAACTGAAAATAGTACCCTCTGTTTCTGTGTTATCTACCCATTAAAACATGTTAACCTGGAAATAACCTGTGGAATGTGCAATTTCCAAGTTATTTCCTGGCCCACAAATCTATGGCACACACGAGTATAGTAATGAGCTCTGTCACAAGCAAATGCATGTAAAGCAGCTCATTACTATGCAAATCAACTAGAACGGCTTGCATTAACGTTTGCAAACCACATTGTTTGCTGAAAGCTAATTAAACCTCAAGCGCCACAATTTATTTATTTATGTATTTATTTATTTATTTATGTATGTATTTATTTTGCTCATACCTCTTCGTTCAGCGGAAGTAGGTGTTTCCCTGTCCCCAAAGGGCTTGTAATTAAAGGGGTCTATTTACTAAAATGGAAAGATACAAAATGGCATTTATGGCCCCAGAGCTAGGGTGTACTCCAGACTGCAGCTGAATTACCAATGATTTTTCTATGAGGTAGTGTGTGTGTATGTGTGTGTGTGTGTGTGTGTTGAGGGGGGGGGGGGGCAGGGAGCACCTTGGACCACCATGTCCTTCTTGAATTTAAGGAGGGAAAGGGTGGACCCACTAAGCACCAGGGATTGATTTCTATTTTGGGAAGGAGTGGTTTTTCTGGAGAGGGGGTTTTGAAAGGTGGGCTTGATGTGGATGGCGGGGTTTTGTTAACAAAAAGGGAGGGATTTGGGAAAAGGGGTGGGGCATTATCTTATGATTCTAAGGATGATTTTTTTAAAAATAGATGGTTTACACCACCTCAGTGGGTGGTGGAGATCTTGAAAGACCCCTGGTGGAATATTTAACTCTGCAGGGGTGCTTTGGGTCTTGAAGCCCTTTAAATTTTACCTTGGGTGTTGTTGGACCTGCTCTAGTGTTCCAAAGCTCCCAATAAAATAACAGGGCTGATGTTTTTCAAAGGTAGCCACATTATTTTATTTGCATTAAATTAGTTATGCATTATCTGCTTTCCATTGATTTACAAACTCTATGCATGCAAATCACATGCAAAGAAGCTAATTGTAATAGGGACATGTTTGGGGCCTACATACAATGTGATCTTATGAATAACACACATTCTAGCTTTATCGCAACTTAGTTAATCTAGGCCTAAGTTTGTACTTGTAGTCAACATTCCAATGCTTCTGGGGAAAGTTAACATTGCAGTACTCCCAGGATAGTAATTTAAAGTGGCTGTACAATTCCAAACCCCTACAACCCCTGTGTAAAAAAATAATCCCAGAGGATCTAATTACACCTCTTACCTATACCTCCTTGGTTTAAAAAAAATATATATTTAAAATTTAAATTTAAATAACGGGCCATTAGGCTCTGCCAGTTCCCAGAATTACCCTCCCACACCCTTCCTCAGAGTTCACTTGAATTTCTAGAGGTCTAGAAGGGGCATAAGCAACCCTCACTTGCTTCTGAATGTTTTAAAAAGGCACCGGATGACCAGAGTGAGCCCTGAGCAATCAAGAAAAGTGAGACAGCATCTGCAGCCAAAGAAGCAAGCACATAAATTGTAAATCAGCTGTACTATCAGGTTGGGTGTATTATGTTCCTTCCAGTAGGGGTTATTTATTAGGGATGTGAATCGGGCTTCAGACGATTGAAAATATCGTACAATATTTTCAAAATCGTCAGAAATCGATAGAAAAACCCCACGATATTGTTTGTGGGGGTTCTCTTATCGTTTTGGGGAGGGTGGGAAAAACGGCACACAAAAATAACCCCTAAACCCACCCCCACGCCAGCCATCCAGTGCTCCCTCCATGTGACAGGGGCAGGCCAATGGCACGGATACCCTGTCACATGGTAAGGCCATCGGCACCATTTTTATTAGTGGCAGCTGACGGCCCGAGAGCGGGAGATCGCACCCGGGACCCCCACTAGACCACCAGGTGCCTGTAAAATGTTTTTGGGGGGGTCGGGAGGGTGGGGGAAGCTAAGGGATTCGTTTTAAAGGGTCGAGGTGGGTTTTTTGTTTATCGGCTCAGGCGCAGCCGATAAACAAAACCGCGATTGGGCCGGACAAAAAAAAACCACAATGTGAATTGGAACCGGAATACGAACCGATTCTGGTTCCGATTCACATCTCTATTATTTATAAGTCATTCTTATTCAAGTGCAAGTTTGAGGTTGATCTGATACGCTAATGTAGCACTAATTTTCTAAGAACCAAAGTATATTTTCCTACTTGAAACAGTTACTAAGTATGTAATATTTGTAATATTTGATAATCAGTTTACTGTAATAAATTTATTGTGCTAATCCTAATAAAGAAGCCCATTATCTAAGAAGATCTGTGAAGGTACATTCTGTAAGACTCAGTGTAAAGTGTAAGCTTTAATAGTTTATAACATATTGGGATATAGCCCTACACTTTCTCCTTGTCACCTCTGCCCGCCTTGAGACACTGTAGGCAGCAGCTGGGATCAAAGAGACAAGCTCAGCCTTGATTCAGCTCTGCAGGCCTCAATAAGGAGCCAAAGTACTAAATATATTTATTTATTTATAGCTTTTTATATACCGACATTCGTTTGCACATCACATCGGTTTACATTGAAACAATGGTGGAAACAGGAAAGGAAATTACATCTTAAAACCTTTTAAAATTCCCAATATTTCAGGGCAGTAGGGTTGCAGTTAAGTTATAGAAGTAGTATGGAAAATGGTAGTAGGCAGTGAATAGGAACAGGTAACATTAGCTCAAACAGTAACTGAAACACATATAGAGTAATAACAATGGTTAAGAAAAGAGAAAACTTTAAGGGATTTTGAAGAGGAACTAGGGCTTGTGGGCGTGGGTGTGAGTGTGAGTGTGTGCGGGTGTCATGAGAAGGCTTGTTTAAACAGCCATGTTTTCAATTTTTAATCATGGTAATAATCAGAAAATAGTTACCACAGGCATCATCTCCCAAAAAACTCTACACTAAATTCTTTTTCTGCTGAAAGGCATTAAAATAAGAAATTTTGCAGGAGATAATGTGATTTGTTACCATCACCAGTAACACTTGGCCTGATGTTGGCCTTGATGTTCTCCCACTATCTGCCCAAAAAATTATTGCTTTTGTAGCAATTCCTCTACTTATATCATCTACTGCCCAACATCCAATTAAACAGGTCCCATCAGCCTTCCTAGGTATCCAACCACAGGTTTTCTAGCATTGAATTATGGCCTCCATCAGGTAACCTTCCCAGCATTCACCCATCTGAAGGTCTCTGATGATTGATGGGAACAGAAGTCGTCAGCTTGCTCCACCAGTGGTCAAAAATCAAAATGGAACCAACTGACCTGACTTTTCATGGGGTGGGGGGGGGGGGGAGTGTGAATTATGAGATTAGGTGTGTATGTGTGAGAGTGAGCAATAAGGTCTGCAGAGAGATTGAGACAGCACTATGAATAAGAGAATGATAGAGGGAGGAAGCAACAGAAAAACACTCAAATGCTTTTGATCAGATTTTAATACAATTTTTGGATGCATTTTTCCCATTTCAGAAATTTCAGGAAATGTCATCGTTGAGCAAAAATGTGGGGCCCGATATTCAAAGCACATTCAGCGCTATTTAGCTGAATAAGTGGGACTTATGCGGCTGAGTAGCAGCCGCTGAATGTGTGCCTACGTTCAGCGGCTCCTGCTTAGCTGTATAAGTAGCAGTTAAAAATTGCATGCCCAAAAGGTAGGCATGTACTGGGTGGATTGGGGATGGAGTGAGTGAGCCATACAAATTATACAGCTAACTACCAATAGTGGAAGTTAGCCATATAAGTATACATGTATTGTAAGTTTAGATGCCCCATAGAGCAGCACTAAACTTAGCCAGGTAGGCTTATCCGGCTAAGTGCATATATATACGTGTATATTCAGCAGCTTCGTCGTGCCACTGAATTTACTGTAAATTGTTACTTAGCCGGATTAGTTCTAAACAGCTAAGTTAATTCCATGGCCAGCTTTGAATATCTACCTCGTGATAGTTCCAAATTTTACAAGTAAAGGGGCGGATTTTAAGAGCCCTGCACGCGTAAATTCACCCGGATTTACGCGAGCAGGGCTTGCGCGCCGGTGCGCCTATTTTACATAGGCCTGCCGGCGCGCGCAGAGCCCCGGGACTCGCGTAAGTCCCGGGGTTTTTTGAGGGGGGGCGTGTCGGGGGTGTGTCGGGGGCGGGGCCGAGTGGTGCATCATTTTCGGGGTGGGGCAGGGCCGGGGGCGGTCTGGCGGTGTGGCCATGCCCTCCGGAACCGCCCCTGGGTTGCGTCTAGGCGCGCCAGCGGCCCGCTGGCGCGCGGGGATTTACTTCTCCCTCTGGGAGGCGTAAATCCCCCAACAAAGGTAGGGGGGGGGTTTAGACAGGGCCGGGGGGGTGGGTTAGGTAGAGGAAGGGAGGGGAAGGTGAGGGGAGGGTGTTAGCGAATTCCCTCCGAGGCCGCTCTGATTTCGGAGCGGCCTTGGAGGGAACGGAGGTAGGCTGCGCGGCTCGGCGCGCGCCGGCTACATGAAATCGGTAGCCTTGCGCGCGCCGATCCAGGATTTTAGCAGATATGCGCGGCTACGCGCGTATCTACTAAAATCCAGCGTACTTTTGTTTGCGCCTGATGCGCCTACAAAAGTACGCGAGGGCGCCCTTTTTGAAAATCTACCCCAAAGTGACTTGTATATTATTTTCTGGGCTGTGCTGCAGCTATTGCATTACAGTGATGAAAGAACGGATCCAAGCAAGAGTTTTAAGCAAACTTTTCCAAAAATATATTTTCAATTGCATATCAATGGAATAAGCTAGTGTTAAAATGTAGTCCCATTCCCAAAATGCCACATTGCCACCTCTTTTTTATCCAGTCATATTTTTTGCAGGTAATAAATTACCTAGAATACATGAAAATAGACTTGTGAGGAATTTATGAAACCTAACATTTCTCCAGGTAACTCCTGAAGTTACTAGGAGAAATATTTTGAATTTGAATCTTATATTGTGGCAAAGACTGGCTCCTGGTTGAAATAATGGGTATTATGCAGAAGAAAGGGAGGAATACACCAAGGGGCAGATTTTCAAAGGGTTCTGCGCGAAAGATACGCGCCTAACCCGCGAAAAGCTGCCCCTTCCACCCCATGCGCGCGCCGAGCCTATCTCTGCAGCCTCTCCCCTAGGCCCAGCCAACACCCCCCCCCCTCCCAACCAATTTCCTCAGAGAAAGCTCCAAGTTCACAACCTCTTAGCTCTCTCTCAGTAATCGTTGACATCTGCAGCACTTCTCTAAATCCAAGAGTGCAGGTGGTATTCTCAGATGATCTTTCACACTGGTAATTCACTTGCTTACTTCCAGTAGTGCTTCTGGGTGAAGCACCAATTGTTTTTCCTTTCTCTCTCTTGTAGCCTGGACCCTCTGGACATTCACAACCCTTGAGCTCCTTCCTCAGGGACCGGACCCTTTTACAGGCCATGCACACAGATTTCTACCTGACACGAAACTTTAACTTCATGCTTGACACTCACACACAATACCTTCCTCCCCCCCGGGGCTGTCCTAGAATACTATCTGGAATGTTCCTAGTTCAGGAAATAAGAAACACTTTTAACCTTTATCAGTAGTGAAGCCAGAACTGATTTTTTGGGTAGGCACAAAGTTAACATGGGTGGGCTGTAGGCATGCAGCCCACCCAGCTTGGGTGGGCTGCATGCCAGCTTGGGGGGGCCTCCTGACCCCCCCAAACTGGCCAAAAGTGCCTTTTGGGCCCAACGAGGGGTCCGGGAGCGGACCCGCGGGGAATCACGTGACGCCGCGTCACTCCGACGTGACAAAGCCCAACTAAAAGCATACACAGCATTTTAAAAATGGTAGTTGATAAAGCCGAGCCCTGCAGGACAACAATCTCAAGATGAATGGATGGCTCACAATGTCACCCTATGAAATCTCTCGGATAAATAGGAGAAAAAACAGTCTAAGGCTGTGCCACCAATACCACACTCCCTCGTGATGTAATAAAATATCATGGTTGATGCTTCATGTTACAAAACTGAAAGACAGTTGGTATGTTTTATTGAGATATTTAAAATCCTTTACAAGTATGTGGTTTGCTGAGTCTTCAACATTATACCACACAGCATACCGAAGGCACTTTTAAATGCCCAGAAAAAGATAAACTGCCATGTCCTATTACTTAACTTTTTGCCAGTGTATGCCAGACTCAGTGTAAATATAATAGCATCTCATGTCCTACCTCATCTCTGAAAGAACTGGAACAATTACTTTGTTTTGGAATTCAGGAGTAACATAGAAGTTTCCCAAGGCTAATCCCCCTGAAGCTCACATTTTAAAAATGATTTGCCATATCCTAGCAACTAGAATCTCATCTACAAAATATATACTCTTTTGCATTATGATCTAAATCGAGTTTTCCTTAAATTTATATCTTTATCTCTCACCCAAACCACTCTGTCACACATAACGTACTCACAGTTGAACTCCACACAGATTCTACAATAGATTTTCAGTAAGAAACCTACTCACATTTGCACTCAACCCAGGGATTTAATTTTAAAAGGACTTATGAGTGTAATTGTAACACACTATTGTAGCAATTTTCAGAATTCAATAATATGTGTAAAGTGCACTTACAAGGAATGTACAGGGGAAAAATAATTGTTTTCGTTTTCGATTTGGAGGCCGGATCCTGACACCTGGGCCTCAACCTAGGCCAGAGCCTGGACACAGGCTAGACTTCACAACACAGGCCAAACACCACAAACCAGTTCGGAGGCCAGGTCCTGATGACAGGGCTCAGCCCGGAGGCTGAGTCCCAATGCCTTGGCCTTGTCCTAGGCAGGAGCTTGGACCCAGTTCCAAATCTGTTACCCAGTCAGGAGGCCAGGTCCTGACACCATAACCTTGGCCTGGGCCCAGCCCTGATGCCTGGACCCAGCCCTGTGGCCAAGTCCCCATGCCTAGGACTCAGCCTAGGATAGAGCTTGGAGCCAGGATCCTTGGACTGGATTAGATCCATCACTGGGGCCTGACCTGGAGGCCAGGTCCTAATGCTTGGGCCTTGGTCTCGGCCTAGGGTCAGGACAGACCTAGAGCCCAGCTTCGGAAATCCTTTTCTTCCCACATCCATTGCTCTCTTCTTTCTTCTTCAACTGATGCCATCTGTGGGGTCGTACTGAAATTAATGAACTCTGGTGCATTCACCACATTGGACCGTGCCATATTGATGTTCAGCATTTCTATACATTGCCATACATAAAAATGACCTTGGCCAAGGCAGTGGCCTTGTGCTTGGTCCTAGGTCAAGGCCTCTGCCTTTGGCTTTGGTCTGTGCCTTAGGTAAGGTCCTGGCCTCGGGCCTAGTGCTAGGCCTAATGCTTTCATTTAAAACACATGCAAAGAATAAGGTTTGCTTTATTTGGGTGGCCCCTGATTCATTTTGGGGGCCCCCAAATGAAATGAAACAGCCTTATTTATTGCATTTTGCTCATTCATTTTAAAAAAATTCACATCCCTAGCACTTACATGTGTATAACCTATGGACAATTTAATGGTATATATATATATTGTAGCAATTTTCAAACCCAATGTACCTGCAAATACCAAGTTTGAAAATTGTGTCATTATACAGGTAAATGTAAATGTGCAACTTTGAGTACAGTAAAATGGAAATATAAAGGTAGGGAATGGCATGTTAGAAGCATTTTACATATATGCACACCTTTTAAAAATCTAAGATACATGAGGACGTCTGCTACATACCCTGAAATACATCTTTTGTGTATGGGCAAGTTTTACATCTTAAAACTCTGCAACTACTAAGACAGCTGACAAAAATGTTGAAATTTATTAATTTACTTCAATAAAAATGTATCACCCTGTTTCTGATTAACCTTTATTTCCATTGTCCTATTCAGATCTCTAATAATACTCCCATCAATTTAATTTTAGTTTTCATTCTTTGCAACCATTTTCAAGAAAGAACTAAACTATCATCCCAAGTCCTAGCTAGACTCTAAATTTCATCTCATGGATCAATAAATAGAAAAAGAAAAACATAACTAAGAAAGTTATGTGACAGTGAAGGAAGTTCTATAACTTGCAAATAATAAACCATTAGATTTAAGATTTTTGTACAGCCCATCATTTAGCCACAATTGATCAAGAAACTATTAAAATGTAGTATAGAAAAAAAATAACTAGAACCCTGTCATAAATGACTTAAAAAATAGATCAGGTTCTTGAAAGTATCTGTGTGCATGGCATCCTATCATCAGGAGTGATTCTGCTAAAAAGAAATACATCAACAACAATTAAATAAGCTCTCATCTCTATCTCCCCCAATCCAAATACACACACACACACAGAATTGAAATGGGGATAGTCATCCAAATTGTAAAATAAAATTTGAAAATGTGCTTGAGATTCCTGAATAACACATAGAATTTTAGGAATGGAGAATCAAAATATTGAACTATAATAAAAATACAACTCCCTCCTTGACCTTATCTGTAGTGTGCATGGGATTAGATCTTCTGTCGCATCTTCATTGTTGAAGAGAAAATCAAATTCTTATAAGTAATTGATGCTGTGGTTGATAAGAGGCATGTGCAGAAAAAGTTTCATTTTGGTTTGTTAATTCATTTCTTAGGTCACCTCCGTTTCTTTTGCTTGTTTCAAATGAAAAATAAAATGTTCATTTGTTGTATTATTTTGTTTGTTTACCAATAAAGTCAAAGAGGTGTAGCACTGTAGCCTACTTTGGGCTCCAAAATTAGGTTTCTTCATCAATTCAAATGAAACTTTTGGGTAGATTTCATAAGATGGGGGAAACAGTTTCAAAGCACCTAGTTTAACTTTTTGGGACAAAAAGTTGGAATGAATAGCTTAAGGCACCATGAAAGGGCAAAGGGTACCAGCAGTGTCAGGAGTCCTCCAAGGCACCATGAGAGGAGCAAAGAAGTGGCAAGAGTGGTAAGAACACTCCAAAGCACAAATTATAATGGTATGAACTCTTGAAAGCAGAAGAAGGGGTAAAGTAGCACCAAGGGTGGCATCAAAATACTAATGTACCAAGAAGGAAGAGCAAAACAGAAAAGGTGGCAGGAAAACCCCTAAAGCACTGATAAAGGGACAAAGTAGCACAGAGAGTAGCATCAACACATCAAGTCAGCATGAGAGATGTAAAGCAGCCCCCCCCCCCCTTTCCCAGTGGCAAGAACACCCCAAGGTGTAAAGTCTGGGATATGGCAGCAAGGCAGAGTGACAGCAAGTATTTCAAAGTAAAATGCTGGTTGTGACAGCAATGCAGTGTGAAAGAAAAACTTCTAAAGTATAAGATAAGATGTATAGCAGCAAGGCAGAATGGCATGGAAGATGTTTGTTTTCTTGTTGAAGAACTTGCCACTTATCAGATTTAGTACAAGAGAATGATCTGTCATCATTATCATTTTTGTGATATAAGCTTTTATTACAATCCATACTTGAAATTAATTTTGCTGCTGGGTGAAATTTTGTGTTTCTTGTGAAATTTGCTTTGCAATTGAAATGTTTGTCAGAATAAGAACATGACAATGGTCTCCTATCAGTGTGGTTTTCCTAGTAATTTGTGAAGTTTGCTTTATTAAAAAAGTTTTACTCCATATTCTGTAGCTGAACATAGTCTCCACTATTTGATGATGTTCTGGTATTGCAATAGTTCTCTCTTCCTACTGAAACTTTTCTCACATTCAGAACATGTAAAAGGTCTCTCCTGTGAAGGTCTTCATTTCATCTTTCTGAGGGTTTTTGCTATTGTATGTATATGTATGTCTGTCTTCAGTATCAGATCTCTGCTATGATTTCAGAGTTACAACATCCCTTGCTCTAGCCCTTTGTGTGATATTGTTGATATTTTGCTCATATATTAGAACATTCTTAGCTGATTTTCCTGCTGAATTTCTTTGTTTTTAATGATAAACATTTCTTCCTGCACTTTTTTCCCCACTCATAACTTACTGGTATCATCTTGTTCTTTTCCAGATTCTCACTAAGCTCCCAGTTATGTATCCCTAAATAACTGTTTAAGGGATCTTATTTTCTGAAGATTGGAAAGTAGCATGGCATAAACACAGGGAATCCCAGTGGTTAAAGATTCAGGGATCATCATTTTCTGAAGATTGGAGAATTGTATTGGAAAAATACTGGGGATCCTTAGTGGATAAAGGATGGAAATGAAGGAAAGAGATAACCAATGTTAATTGGCATAACATGCATTGAGTGAAAGTTTCTACCCTAAGGAATTAAAAAAAATATTTAAAATAAAATAAAAAAAATAATTTGCTGCGCAGACTGGATGGATTAATTGGGTCTTCTTCTGCTATCATTTACTATATTCACTGTTTTACTGTGTGTTACAACCAAAAAGAGATGAGGTAGGGGGAGAAACATACATTTTTTTTTCTCTTTGTGGACAAAACACCCCAGTATTAACAAGAAAGAAGCAGGAAGGGAGAACTAGACTGGGATTCTAACAGTTTACAGCATATGAATAATGTGCAAAACTAGAAAAATATGAGGGGTGGGAGGAGAAATTTGGATTTTTTTCTCTTTGAGGCCAAAAACTTCAATATAACCAAGGAAGAAAATGGGTGGGAGATCTAGGATGTGATCCTAGAGATATACAACAAAACAGTAAGGCAGGGGTCGGGAACCTTTTTGGCTGAAAAAGCCATGAACGCCACATATTTTAAAATGTAATTATGTGAGAGCCATACTAACTACAACCCCCCACCCTCCTGACTCCCCCAACACCTCCAAAATGAATTTACTACAACCCCCCCACCCTCCTAACGCCCCCCAAGACCTCCAAAATTAATTTACTATAACCCCCACCCTCCTGACCCCCCCCCCAAGACCTGCCAAGTCTCTGGTGGTCCAGCGGGGGTCCGGGAGCGATCTCCTGGACTTGGGTTGTCGGCTGCCAGTAGTCAAAATGGCGCCGATGGCCCTTTGCCCTCACTATGTCACTGGGGTCGACCAATGGCGGCTGTAGCCCCTGTGACATAGTAAGGGCAAAAGGCCGTCAGAACCATTTTGACTACTGGCAGCCGACAACCCAAGTCCAAGAGATCACTCCCGGATCCCCGCTGGACCACCAGGGACTTTTGGCAGGTCTTGGGGGGGTCAGGAGGGTGGGGGTTGTAGTAAATTAATTTTAAAGGTCTTGGGGGGCATCAGGAGGGTGGGGGATTTTGTTAGATTTTTACTTTTTTATTAAAGATTTGTCTGCAAGCCAGATGCAGCCATCAAAAGAGCCATATCTGACTCCCGAGCCATAGGTTCCTGACCCCTGCAGTAAGGGGTAGATTTTCTAAATTTGCACGATCGCGTACTTTTCTTCATGCACCAGGCGCAAACAAAAGTACATTGGATTTTATAAGATACGCGTGTAGCCGCGAGTATCTTATAAAATCTGGGGTTGGCGGCGCAAGGGGGTGCACATTTGTGCAACCTGCGCACGCCGAGCCCAGCGCACGCTGCCTGTTCCCTCCGAGGCCGCTCCGATTTCGGAGCGGCCTTGAAGGGAACTTTCCTTCACCCTCCCCCCCACCTTCCCCTCCCTTCCCCTACCTAACCCACCCCCCCGGCCCTATCTAAACCCCCCCATACCTTTGTTTCATGATTTACGCCTGCTAAAAGCAGACGTAAATCTGCATGCGCCGGCTAGCTGCCCCGCTCTGTGTTCCAGTCCCGGGGGTGGTCCGGAGGCCGTGGCCACGCCCTGGAACGCCCCCGGGCCGAAACCACTCCCACGTCACCGCCCCCAAAATGCTGCGTCAAGCCCCCGAAACGGCGCGTCATTCTGCCACGCCCCTGCCACGCCCCCTCCTGCCCCTTTTACGGAGCCCCGGGACTTACGCGCGTCCAGGGGCTCTGCGCGCACCGGCGGCCTATGCAAAATAGGTGTGCCGGCACGCACAGGGCATTTAAAATCCGCCCCTAAGGTAATAAACCATATTATTATATTCTGGGGAAATATCACCCCACTATAACCAAGAAAGAAGAAGGGTAGAGGAATTAGGATAAGATCCAAGCAGAAAAAAACAGGAAAATATTAAAAAATCCCAAGGTAAAGCATCTGGAATATGATTGCTAGGCATAATGGTAACAAAATGACCAAGATGGTTCATCCAGGGAATGGCAGCTAGACATAAAAATAATATTACCCCGAAGAGGAACATCAGAGAAACTGCAGGTAGGCATAATAGCAGAAAGACCTTTAATATGTTGCATCCGGGGCAAGTTGGCAGGTATAGTAGTAAGATCTCTAAGGTGGTATATATGGGGCATGGCAGGTAGGTATAATAGCAGCAAGACCCCTAAAGTGATACAAGAGGAGCATAGTCAATAGGAAAATAGCATAAGACCCTTAAGGTGGTAGATTATGACTTTGTAAGTAGGCAGATTGGCAGCAAGACCTCCAAAGTGGTACATCAGGGGCATGGTTGCTATACAAGGTGGCAACAAGGCTTACAAATGTGATTTCAGTTTATTTATTTAAAACATTTATATACCAATATTCTGTATTCAATCATAACGTTTTACAATAGAACAGATTTATAACAAATAATAAAATACAAATAATAAAACAAATAAATAATCATAATCTTAAACTCAAAAGAAAAATACAATCAAATTAACATTAAAAAATAAAAATTACAATAAAAATTAAATTCAGCATAGCTCAATCATCATTATCCCATATTGTCAATTATTGTGCTGCTTTTCCAAAAGCCTGCAGAAATAAGCAAGTTTTCAAATCCTTTTTAAATGTTTGATCATTGGATTGAGTTCCATAATTTGGGTCCGGCTATCGATAAGGCTCTATCTCTTACTTTGGATAAGTGACCAATTTCACAGATGGAATAGATAACACATCTTTATTTGCCGATCTCAAATTTCGTTGAGGTGTATGAATTTGCAATGCTGCATTTAGCCATTCAACTGATTGACTATTTAGCAATTTATACATAACACTTTATAATCTATTCTGAATTTGACTGGCAACCAATGTAAATCCATCAATACTTGAGTGATGTGGTCAAATATTGTTCCTCCATTCAGCACATGGGCAGCAGCATTTTACAATTCCCACTCTCATGGAAATTCTAGAAGGTCCTGTAAAGGCAAATTATTTTTAAAAAACACCAATATTTCCATCAAGTCTGCTGCCAGTCTGGAAAAATGAGAGCTAACAAAGTCTCCTGCTAATGAGACAACAAGTTCACAGAGCATGCTGATTGGTGGGCAGAAAATATATTGCTGATTCACCTTGCATAGTTCTGGCCAAAATGCAGACTTGTGTGCCCAATATGTCAGCACATGTGTCCATGTCCTCAATGGGCTTTTTGAGATAAGATGTCACAGAAATTTTTCCTGGGGTCTCTTTTCCTGAAGTGGGCTAAGGGTCTCTCTTGCCAGCACCTTGATCTATGGTCAGTAGAGATGGTTCTATGCAGGCAATGTGGCTTTGGAGTATTGAGGTGGAGAAGGAAGTACTATCTGACAGGGTGCTGCCCATGCTTGTACTAATATCTAGGGTGGCCACTCTTTCCTGCTCTGTATACCCACTATGGCCCTCATTTTATAAAGTATCGCAGGCCTGCAATACTTTAGGAAATGAGGGGCGGGGGCCGAAACAGGGGGCGAGCCTGCGCTAGCTGGCAGCGATCGCACCGTCGCGGTACGATTGCTGCCGGTTTCGCACCCAATAGCGTCACCATAGAAGGAGTAGCTATTGGGCACGAACTCGGACGCAAAAAGGGCCTTACCTTTTCATCGTCCGCGGCGTCTTCGCAGCCTCGGCCCCGGTGACACCCCGACTCCTCCTCTTCCGTGGCAGACTCCGCCCCCATTTTGGTATCGCACGCGATAAGGGTCATTTCGCTTGCGAAACGTCCCTTATCGCATGCGATCCGTTTAGAAAATAAGGCCCTTTGCCTCTACCTGTTCACGTACCCTAGCTACCAGCATCTTATTCATGTATGTGAGATATTGCAACTAATCATGAAGGGGTGTTTGCTGCTCCACTACTTCTGAAGTATTAATTGTTGGAATTCCAGTAGCTGACAACATCTTGAATCAGAATCTTATGAAACATCCCAAATTCATTCTGCTTCTCAAAGAGAAACGGCCACCCCTCCCATTCACACTTCAAATGAAATAGCCAACTATTTTCCCGTGGTTCTTGGCCCCAGCCCCTGGACATCTCTCACTAGCACCTGCAGCAAGTGTGCAAAGTAATGGATACCCTGGAAGCCCCATCATCTATTGCCCTTATCATATTTTCCCTACTATCTGTTACAGAAAATTCTACCTGAAAATTCATGCTTGTCTGGTCTAGCTACCAACCCTTCAGAATCTTTCAAATGATGGACAGAAAATTGTGTGATGACTCCTGCCCATCACTTGGCTGTGCTGTACGGCCCCCTGCATCCTGATGCTTAGTCCCTGCTAGAGTTGCTGCCTGCCCCTGCCTTGGCAAGATCTCTCCAGTGTGCCATCAGGGAGAGGTATTCATGTGTGCAGATATTGCTGGTGAAATGAACACCACTCCCCTGTGTCTTGACCAGCTGGGCCTGTATGAGACTCTGGCACTGGTCGTACAGAGTGAGGATAACCAGCCTATTGTTTTATTTTACCCATTTGTTTAAAACAAATGAACATGTTTAGTGGATAAATATAAAGCATAGTCCCATGACTAAGACTGCACATTACATAGAATCCCCTCAGTCAGAGAAGTAGCCTCCCAACCTGATGTTAATTTTTTCTATACTGCATAGGAAGCGAGTCTTCTGCATCTTTTGTGTAGCATTCTTTAACTTCCTTTCATGTTTTTGACATTGTTTTTGTCTAATATGAATTCATGAGTTCTATGATTCTTTATTTTTTCCCTTTGAGTCCTATGGACTAGGGCTTTACTTTTGTTTAATTTTTTTTTTTACTATGAATAGGGCAATTTTCAAAACTATGCAGATTGTTGGAAAGACCCTGGATATTTTTCCCTATGGACTTTGCCTCAATTTTCCAAGTTAAAACATTCAGTTTCTCTTTGAAAATGGCCTAGGGAAAAAGGATCCATAGAAGTTTAAAGCTCTTTTTTTCTATGGATTCTTTTTTCCTGATAAAGAGCTTCCAAAGCTTGGAAAATCCAAAGTTGCATTTGTTGTTACCTTTCCCAACTTAAAACCACCTCGGATCCCACCCACTCTTCCCATGGGTAAAAGTAATGGGGTAGATTTTATAACATGAGTGCACTGCCTACATGCGCGCGCGCAATAGCTGCTGTGTTGCAGGCCTCTGGCCCCGCCCCCGCCCCACCCACACCCCTCCACCGGACTTCCCCACCTATGCCCCACCCCTTTTGTAAAGTGCCAGGACTTACACGCATGCCGGGGCTTTATGTGCGCCACCGGGCCTTTTTAAAATAGGCCCGGAGCGCGTAAGGCCGGTTACGCGTTTAAATCTTCCATATTTACGCACATAACCTTTTGAAAATCCGGTCCTATGTGTGTAGTTGATTCACACACCACTTTTACCTGCACACAGGATGGGAAATCATTTGACAGACCTTTAACATGGGTAAATAGCTTTTGAATATTGAATTCTTAAAGGAGACTGACTCTATTGTGACTGAAGAATAGATAAGTCTTGATTAAAAAATGAAGCAACAAGTAAGGAGAATGACCACAGATCATGCTGATTGCGACTTAGAAATAAAATATTTTTTTCCTAAGCATTCATTCACTGAGGCATTTCAATGTATTTTCCTTAACAGTGTATGAAGATAGCAAAGAAATGAGAAAAACTGTTCATATAATATTTTATCAATCATATAAAGCATGCATAAAGCTATTATGCTGAAAAATGAGAAACCTTTTTTTTTTGGCTTTCAAATGAAATTTTAATGTAGTAAACTACAACACAATGCTTAGAGCATAAATAAATACAAGATGACAACTAAATATTTTCTGCCAGTAATTATACCATTAATATTGAACATGCTGTAAACCAAGTATAAAATAATGTTACTAGATACTCAACGGAGGGGCAGAGAACTAATGATGGAATCCACGGAGTCTTATTATGTAAGAATTAGCCATATCATTTTTCAAGTCTCATTTATGTGCTAAACTATAACGTTCTGAAACCAGATTGATGCGGTGATATACTAAAGGTTTCTTGCCAACTCTACTTGCTGAAATGTTATTTGCTTTCATTAAACAATTTAACAGGGGAGCTCTAGAGAGCTCATGGGATGCCCCTCCCACCTCAACATAACACTGGACTCATAATGATGTTTCTAATGCAAAGACTCCTAATCAATGATGGGACCCCAAAAATAAAAATTAATACTAATAAATAATAACAAAGTTCCAGGGGAAGGCTGGACAAGGTGGATTGGATGAGAAAGGCTGGAGAAAAAAAGGCTGGGTGAAGCAAGGCTAGAAGACAAGGCAGGAAAAGCACTGCTGGATGAGAAACAGCCCCGGTGTGGACTGGAAAAGCCTTTGCCCCTCATCATGAGAACAGGTGCAGCCAGGGTCACGCAGGGAGCGCTGTCAGAATACCAGGAATAGACTAGGCCAATCAAGTTGCTACTTGCTAGGGATGTGCATTTGGGAAAAACAAAGTAGGAAATGAGACAAAATTTCCTATTTTGTTTCATTTCACGCTCAAAGCTAAAATATTGAAAATCTGACAAAATTTCTTTGGTTTTCATGTTTTGTTTTGAAAGAAAAAAAAAATTAATCCCTCAGGCCTAGGCTCAGGGCCAAAGCTAGAGCTTTAACTAGGGAATAGGCCGAGGTCCAAAGCAGGGGTCTTGGCCTAAGCCTGAGCATGATGCCAGGGTCTGGGCTTAGGCCTGAGGCCAGGGCCTTGCCTAGGCATAGACTGAGACTTGATGCAGGAGCCATGGCCTAGGCCTGACTGCAATACTTGAGTCTCGGGCCAAGGCTTGGGCCCAATGCCAGGGTCTCGGCTGAGACCCCAAAAATTGAAAAACTTTCCTGCTCTATCAAGGATTAAGCATTGTGGTCCAGGCCCAGGCCCAACGACGGGGCCCAGTCCGGAAACTGTGTCCCGATGCTGGGGACTAGGCCAGGATCAAGGTCAAATGACAGGACATAAACTAAAGACTGGGTCACAATACCTGGGCCTCAGTCTAGGCCAGGGACCAGGCCCAGGCTCAACACCATGGCCCGGTCCAGAGATCATGTCCCAACATGGGTCCTTGGCATGGACCCAGACCCAACATCATGACACACTCCAGAAACCATGTCTTGAAGCTGGTGCTTGGTCCAGACCCAACATCGATTCCAGGACTTATCCTAATGCCTGGACTTCAGCTTGGGCTGAGGCCCAAGCTGAGCACCAACACTGTGCCCTGGTCTCGAAAGCGGGTCCCAACTCTAAGGCCTCGGTCCATGGTCAGGTCCAGGCCCACTGCCCAGGTTTCAGATATCTTCTGTCTTCTTTCATCTTTCTTCTTCAGCAAAATGATGCCCTCCACTAGGGAGGCACCGGAGTTAATAAACTCCGGTGCTTCCTCCCCAGTGGAGGTTGTCATTTTGATGTAAAAAAGCACAATTAGGCTGCTGTACATCAAAATGTTGCCCTCCACTAAGGAGGAAGCACTGGAGTTAATTAATTCTGGTGCCTAGACTGTGAAGTTGTGTATGTGAGTGAGTTGAGTGAGTGAGAGTGATTTATAGTAAGGGGTTGATTGGGGGAGTTTCAGTATATGAGTCCTATTGGGTCTTTGATACAGATAACAATGTTTAGACATCTTATTGATTAGAGATGCATAATTGTGATATATATATATATATATATATATATGTGAAATTGATAATTATTAAGGAAATAAAAGATGTTGTTGCAGTAATTAATATTTAGTCTGGGGCAACAGTTTATGTTGCAATAGGTACTGTTCTAAGTGAGGTGATATTATTTGCAGCTGATACCAAGATATGCCACAGAGTGGGCATACCTGAAGGAGTAAAGAGAATGAAAAGCTATCTATGAAAGCTTGAAGAGTGCTTGAAGATTTGGTAACTAGGATTCAATGCCAAGAAGTGCAGTCATGCATCTGGGATATGGTAATCCAAAAGAGTGGTATGAGATGGGTGGGGGGGGGGAGGGGAGCTGATATGCGAGGACCAAGAGCAGAATCTTGGGGTGATAGTTTCTGGTGATCTGAAGATGGTGATGCAATATGACAAGGTGATGGCTAAAGCCAGAAGATTGCTGGGCTGCATAGAGAATGGAGGTGATGCCCTTGTACAGGACCTTGGTGAGGTCTCACCTGGAATATCGTGTTCAGTTCTGGAGCCCTTATCTCAAAAGGGATATGGACAGGATGGAGGCAGTCTGAGAAAGGTTTCCAAAATGGTGTGGGGTATCAGAAAACCTATGACGAGAGACTGAAGGATATGAATATGTAATTATGTTTTCCCTGGAAGAGAGAAGGCACAGGCGCAGGCAGATAAACAAACAAAATAAAACAATGCTGCTACATGATTTGCAAACATCAAACATTTTCTGTTGGAAAGAAATCAGGAGAACTAGGGGTCATGGAATATAACTCCAAGGAGGATACTTCAGAACCAACATCAGAAAATATTTCTTCACAAAGAGGGTAGAGGATGCCAGGAATGCCTTTCCAGAGGAGGTGGTGAAAACCAAAATAGTGAAAGAATTCAAAAGGAAATGGGATAAATACTGTGAAACTCTAAAGGCTAAAGGATGGAAATTAAGAAAAGAGTGCACGGAGGATGGTGCAGCAGTTATTACCCTTAAGCAATAGATACTGTTGATGAAACTCCATCATTGCTCTCTGCTTCCACAGCAAGGGAAAAAGAGGAATTTGATTTGTTCAGCAACCAAGAGCCCTAACTTTTACTGACAGTCAGTAAAAGAGTAAAAAAGATTTGGGGGTAACTTGCTGATGTGGCAATTACTACCCTTAACTAATAAGACATAGTTTGATGCAACTCAAGCATTGCTTTCTGCTTCAATGGGAAGGCATAACAGGGAATTGGATTCAACAGCGATTGTTGAGGGCCCTGAGTTTTATGGTCAGGGAGACAGATAAGCATGAGGTAACCTACACAGCACAGCACAAACTACCATAAACTTACTGGGCAGACTGGATGGACCATTTGGTCCTTTTCTGCCATCGTTTCTATGTTTCTATGTTTTCCCGGGTTTTAATCTTTAAAGGGCTTGACTCTTTGTGTTACTCTCTTTTGCAGCAGTTTCTGTGCTTCTGGAAGACAGTTTACTAGGTAAGTATACTTTCTTACATGAATTTGTTTTGTTTTATATTAAGTTTCTTGTTTGTATGTCTTCCAAATTTGAATGTTGCTGCAATTTTTTTCGTTTCTGTCTTTCCTTTTTCAGATATCTGTGTTGACTGTGTCTCTGTTCTCAGAGTTATTTAACTTAACTAAGGGGGTCATTTATCAAAATGCGATAAGGCATTTTCGCATGCGAAAAGCCCCATTAACGCATGTGATAGGCCTTTAACGCATGTGATCGCACCATATCTTATGGTGCAATGTGATGCAAATTCAGAAAATAGGAGGAGTTAGGGGCAGAGAGTGGGCTGGGTTAGCCTGTCTGCGAAGAGCTATCGCACAGCCGTAACACCTCTTTGAATTGTGTTAGGCTGTGCGATAAGGTTTCTTTGTGATATCTCCTGTAAGGCCTATTTCAGGTGGAGAGAGAGAGAGAGTGAGAGAGAGATGTTACCTGGGTAACATCAAGCTAGGTTGAGAGAACATTGCCCAAATTTCATCTTGGAGTGAGTTTCCTCACTCTGAAGGCCATCAAATCTTCACAAGAGACCACTGTTCTGTTCGTAGGTGTCACGTAGAATGTCAAAGTGGCCCCTAACCCTCTACACTCTTACCTAATCCCCACCTTGAGTTACTAGGTGGGCCTACCATAGGGATACAAATACCTACCTATGGGAATGGGTGCTCGCTCTCTCTCTCTCTCTCTCTCACACCAGTAACAATGGTCCCTCAGTGGTTGAGTGCAAGAAATACAACAGGTTGGCACTTATCACAGAATCTGAAAAGGGTATTGCAATTTGTGCTAACTTAGCTCTTCACACAGGTAATTAGAATAAAACATGCCCCTTTTGCTATCGCATGCAGTACTTACCGCATTTTGATAAATCCAGGCCTATGTTTATTATCAAGTATTTTTGTTCCTGATATCTGTCTTCCAGGTGTTGTTCTAGCTAGATTATGTGATATTGTGATGAATAAATACAAATAAATAAACAAAATAAGTGTACACATTTTAACTGATTCCGTAGATCTGATATAGATGGCTGGGATGTTCTGATGTAAATCTTCTCCTCTGAATATAGTGTGGCTGCAGAATTCTGGACATTGCTCTGTTTTTGCTGGCTTGGCAAGATATCTACTATTTGACTGTGCTGTCTTCCTTCTTCCTGATGGTATAAATGTCTTGCCCTACTCTTGAAATAACCAAAATATATATACCCTATGATCCTCAGCAACCACAGATCTTCTGCATATGTACTTTCATAGTTTGGTCTAGAAGTCTAATTGAACTAGGCTAGCTTGGTAAAATAATAAAAGGATAATATTATTTTCCCTGTTCTTTCATCTTCAGAGGGATTGAGTGATATTGTATAACTGATGCAGTATTTTTCTATATTTACTCTCTTCCTTTATCTTTCTCTCTCACCCTTTATAATTTACTTTTCAAATGCTGGCAAGGTTTTTGATACCAATATTGACAATGGTTTCTATAATTTTGGAATTAAATACTATCCAATTAAGCACTTCCTTTTTGTAGTTTTTTACAGAGAAATCTCATCAATAAATGACTCTGGAGCATTTAGTGATATGCTTATAGTGACTCTTATTTCCAGCACTTCTGAGGATATTTTTCACCAACTCCTGAACTCTTTAAGCTGAGTAATAGTTAGAAGATATACTCAGATGGGTAGTCATCAAATCCTACTATTTATATTATTTTTCTGTAAACAGCTGTGTGAATATACAATTAATTAAAGACTAACACAGTCTTTAAGATTTTCCTCACCACTGATGGTACAGAGGGGTGGGAGTATATCCAGTAATAATATTCCCTACACTTTAACAGTGCTAGTTAATATTTACTATTTTCATTCATCGTTCTCGTCTTTCAACATTTCTATAAAAGCTGAAGAAAATATTACTGCACTTCAGCTGAATTTTAAACAGTAGCTGATTCTACTCTAATTCTTAGCTAAAGATTTCCTAAGATTTTCAAATCAAAATCTACACATTTCCATTCATACACACATGCATAAGAACATGACATACTGGGTCGGACCAAGGGTCCATCAAGCCCAGCATCCTGTTTCCAACAGTGGCCAATCCAGGCCATAAGAACCTGGCAAGTACCCAAAAACTAAGCCTATTTCATGTTACCGTTGCTAGTAATAGCAGAGGCAATTTTCTAAGTCAGCTTAATTAATAGCAGGTAATGGACTTCTCCTCCAAGAACTTATCCAATCCTTTTTTAAACACAGCTATACTAACTGCACTAACCACATCCTCTGGCAACAAATTCCAGAGTTTAATTGTGCGTTGAGTAAAAAAGAACTTTCTCCGATTAGTTTTAAATGTGCCACATGCTAACTTCATGGAGTGCCCTCTAGTCTTTCTATTATCTGAAAGAGTAAATAACTGATTCACTTCTACCCGTTCTAGACCTCTCATGATTTTAAACACCTCTATCATATCCCCCCTCAGCCATCTCTTCTCCAAGCTGAAAAGTCCTAACCTCTTTAGTCTTTCCTCATAGGGGAGCTGTTCCATTCCCCTTATCATTTTGGTAGCCCTTCTCTGTACCTTCTCCATCACAATTATATCTTTTTTGAGATGCGCCGACCGGAATTGTACACAGTATTCAAGGTGCGGTCTTACCATGGAGCGATACAGAGGCATTATGACATTTTCCGTTTTATTCACTATTCCCTTTCTAATAATTCCCAGCATTCTGTTTGCTTTTTTGACTGCTGCAGCACACTGAACCAACAATTTCAATGTGTTATCCACTATGACGCCTAGATCTCTTTCTTGGGTTGTAGCACCTAATATGGAACCTAACATTGTGTAACTATAGCATGGGTTATTTTTCCCTATATGCATCACCTTGCACTTATCCACATTAAATTTCATCTGCCATTTTGATGCCCAATTTTCCAGTCTCACAAGATCTTCCTGCAATTTATCACAATCTGCTTGTGATTTAACTACTCTGAAAAATTTTGTATCATCTGCAAATTTGATTATCTCACTCGTCGTATTTCTTTCCAGATCATTTATAAATATATTGAAAAGTAAGGGTCCCAATACAGATCCCTGAGGCACTCCACTGCCCACTCCCTTCCACTGAGAAAATTGTCCATTTAATCCTACTCTCTGTTTCCTGTATTTTAGCCAGTTTGCAATCCACGAAAGGACATCGCCACCTACCCCATGACTTTTTACTTTTCCTAGAAGCCTCTCATGAGGAACTTTGTCAAATGCCTTCTGAAAATCCAAGTATACTACATCTTTCACCTTTATCCACATGTTTATTAACTCCTTCAAAAAAGTGAAGCAGATTTGTGAGACAAGACTTGCCTTGGGTAAAGCCATGCTGACTTGGGTAAAGCCATGCTGACTCTGTTCCTCATTCTTTAGAACCTACTGCCAAATACTTTATAAAAGCATTAAATAAGATTAACTTCCTTTAACCACTTTATCTTCAGGTAACTAGATGTGTTCCCTATCATGTAATGTCCATGTCAGCTTACTGAACTGCTCATGCTAGCTAACAAAATAAATGATAATTGATTAGCCCTATCTATATTGGTCAGGAACAATAGGGCATAGAATATCTCTTAGGCAGATCCGTTCCTCTATGAACTTCCTAATTACTAGGGCATTTTTTTACTGTTGCAGGACATTATTTTTCTGGAATGGGAAACATATTTTTCTCTTCTTGGGAAGCGAGCTTATAGCTTTCATCTCTCTGTCTCTGTTTCTGAGCCCTTTCAAGAAAACATCTCATTAATATATGTCTGAGAAGTTTCAGTATTTATATATATTAGGCTCACGGTGTTAGCTCTAGCTTCAGGCTTTTCCCTGTTATCAAACATCAGGGAGTCTCAAGTACTACGTTCCGGTGATCCCTTCTTGCTTTTCAGCAATACTGTACATTCACACCCTCTAATTATCAATGCTGACAATATCAACTGCAAGTCAGCTTTTTTATGATTAATGTTTTTTCTAAATCCTACCTTAATTTTTCTTATTTAAACAAACATCTAACGTTCTACATTCATACTGCACTCATTCTTATGTGCTCCTTATTGTTCCTGCCAATTTTTACTATTGTCTGAGCATGTTTTATACACACAGAGAAGAGCACAGGTATAGTGCTCCCTCTCATTTACTCAGCAGCTCAGTTCTGACACTAAGTCTAAACTGCCATTGTTTACCTTTGCTGCCCTATATCCTGCCCTTGTGAAGTCACAGGGATTCATTTTGTTCTATGTTAGCTAAACCATGGTGGAAAAATGTGGGTCATATGACAATTTTCTAAGTCTTATATTTGCTTTAAATTGTACTAGTTATTTTAAAATCATAAGTGTTTTTACCATTCCTAGAGAGCTTATGTTGACCACTTCACTGGCTGCTAGTAAAGCCGTCGTGATCCAATACCTAGATAAGGTCTTGGAATTTCTCCGATCATCATGGCCGTCCTAGTTTTTAAAGGATCTGCTTGACTGATTTCAGGGGTAGATGGACTCTACTATTATTCCTTTTACTTTAATCTTTTTCCTTTAAAACTATTCCTGGAATTTTCTTTAGGACAGGAGTGATACCTCCTATACTCAGCTAATCTCTCACTGGTCACTACTGGTTTTAAAAAATGTTTCCTGGATTGTAGTAGGCATCCACAATTATCCTTGTAAATTTGCAACTTTTATCTCTCAAATGTTGTTTGGGCAAGAGTCTCCAGGATCCCCGCTGGTGCTCACCACTGAAATCTCCCATTTTCTAGCTATTTAAAGGGATTTTTATACTCAGAAATAAGCAGTGTTCCCATCTAGATAAAATCCCATTTTTAAAGTGTCTCCTGAGCTGGGGAACTGGGCTCAGTCTGGTGGCCAGGGTCCCCTTTTCTCACCACCACCTTCATTTCCTTTAAATTTTCTCTATTTTCCTTCTTTTAATCCAATATTGAAGGCCCCCCAGACCAAGGGTGTATCACTAATGTTACTGATGATGTCAGCACACAGACCCGGCCAAACATGCTGTGGCATTGGTGGCAGACAATGGCACTTACCTGATCACAGGTTTACTTCAGAGCTTCAGCAGGACATTGGGTCAGTCAGTAGGTCTGAAGGAGGGCAGGATCAAGCCCAGCAAACAGTTCAGTACTGGCATGGAAGGAGCATGTTGCAGGCAATGTCGACAATTTAAGTACCCCCATCCACTGCCGGCTGGCCAATTCCCTCCACGCTTTCTTCATCTCCCCTCGGTGGAACCAGCAGCAGTGAGATGGCCTGGGACTGGACAACGTCACAATGTCACTTCCCTACTTTAGGTCTACCCTCATTCTCCCATGGTCTCTTCCTTCCCACAATGAGCACAGCCAAAGTACCACTCTCCGGGTCCCTCCGCTTCTCAATTGCGGGTTTCCCGCAACACAACTTCTCCTCTCTTTCTCTGTCATTCGTGCTGGAGCCTCTCCCTTTCACTTTGGGCCTTCTCTATTCAAGCAGCAACAACAGCCCCATGTTTCCTCAACAGTGGTGCCTCAGCAGTGGCAGCAGTGGTCAAGGCCTAGCAGCAGCGGCATTCCATCACCTCAGCTCAGAGGCCTCCACCCTGCATCGAGGCTTACATTAGTGTGAAATGCCACCAAGACTTGGTACTATCTCTCTTCTTCCACATAGCACCTGCCAGTCATGGCCCAAGCTGTCCTGTCTCTTTGGTGGTCAACTGCAGCTTTCTTTGTCATGTTCTTCCTTCCCTACTTGCAATAGCTCTCACTCCTCTGCATTGTCTTCTTACCCAGGGAAGGGTGCTGTCTAGCTGCCTCTCAGGCATGATACATCCTGTTTCCAGCCCATCTTCAGAGCCCCAGAACCCATGTATTTATGGTGCCAATAGCCGGCCGGCGCCATCTTGTGCTCCTACCATGTGACAGGGGCTGACCAATGGCACCGGTAGCCCCTGTGACATAGTAAGGGCAAATGCTATCGGTGCCATTTTGAACACTGGTAGCCAATGGCCCCAGTGCAGGAGATCACTCCAGGAACCTCCCCCCCGCTGGACCACCATGGACTTTTGGCAAGTCTTGGGGAGGTTAGGAGGGTGGGAGGGTTGTAGTTAATTACATTTAAAGGGTTGAAAAGGGTTTTATTTTGTTTTTCCAACTTTAATGGAAAATGAATATCGAATTCAACTAATGGACGAATTGGGTTTCCCCCTATGAAAACGAATGCAACGTATTTGGGTCCCGACGAATAGGAATACCAAATCGAACAAATCTGTCCCTTCTGCACATCCCTAATATTTGACGTATTCTTAATGCACTGCTGTTTATATGTGTATAACAATTAATTAAATGAAATCTGCTCAGGTTTGCTTGTTGTAATGATTTAAGTTATGACATTATACATATTGCTTTTCTTGTAATGTGCCAAACATTACCTCATTAGGGGACTATTATCATAGTATGTTGGATTTGATTTCTTCTGTTATTGCTTTTTCTTTCCTTCCAACATCCTTGATTTTTCCTCCACTTGCATGTTTGTGTTATTGAAAAATGTACATAAAGAATAAAGAAAGAGTGGCTTGGATCAACAGTGGTGTTAGCAATTAAAATCACAAATGATAAGAACAGAGCAATGCAGCAAGAAGAATGACAATAAGGCCCTAAGATGTACAGCAAAGGGATGAAGCAGGAAGAAGAATAGCATCAAAAGTCCAAGACACTATCTATTTCTCTTGGCCTTAGAAAATTTAATAGACAGTGGGAGGTTCTTGTGTAAGTAGTTTACAATATATCCCAGTCCCAGGCCCAGCCCTGTAACCTTCTAAGGTCTCCCAGAATGGCTCCCGTCATCCTGCTTCTCTTCTGCATCCTGCTGCTGTGATTAAGGGCCATATGAACTCACCAGGTTTACAGGGCCACTACCCAGGATTTCCTGTAGTGTAGATTGATAATATCAGCACTTCACTAACAGAGGCTTGATCAACAGGTTCTGTTTCTTCATTCCTCTGCATCTTGCTGTTAGTTATTCTGAATAAAGAGTGAGACCAAGTCAGGTTCCTGATATTGTTTCTTTTGCTTCTGAATGAATTCCTTTCTAACCATATTTCTGTCTCATGATTCAATACCATGTCTTGGCTTTGTCTGTCAGTGGTTCCAGGGTTCACTCTTCCAAGCCCATGACACATCACAGAAGCATCAAAACTCCCAATATATAGAGTGTAAGGAATCTCAAAAGTACAGAGGAATTAGAACCACTAAGGCATAGTGTGAGGTGTATAGCAAACAGTACAGAGGCTTTAAACCCCTGAAGCATGTGGGGATTTACAAACAGCACAGAAACATCAAAATCTTCAAGGTGTAGGGTATAGGATATCATAACCAGCACAAGGCATTAAATTCTCCAAGGTGTAATGTGAAGAGAATTGCAAGTAGCACGGAGGCAACAAGTGCAAAAAACATAGAGCCATCAAAAGCCACAAGGCAACATGAAATGGGCAAAGAGAACCACCAATAATTTAATGAAAAGCCCAAGTCAGTGAAGACACTAAAAGTGAAGCAAAGTCATCACCAACAGAGGCAAAGGTCCTACGACAAAACAGTACCTGTACAACGCAGGGGTTTTCTACAGCACCATGCGAGAGTCAGATGGAGACAAAGCACTAAATGTTGCAGACTTAGACAACAAAGCATAAAGATAGAAAAGAGGTGTAGTGGGAGGAGAAACTTGTATTTTTTTTTTACATTTTATTTTAGGGACATAACAACCCAGTATAACCAAGAAAGAAGCAGAGTGGGAAAACTAGGCTGGGATACTAAAGGGGTACAACAGAACAGTAGGGTGGTGGAGAACCAGAAAAGAGGTGAGAGGAGAGGAGAGGAGAAAATTGTATTTTTTCTTTTTCTACATTTTATTTTGCGGACCACACACTGCAATAAATCAAAGAAAGAAGCAGGGTAGGACAACTAGGCCAGGATCCTAGAATGGTACAACAAAAAATCTCAATGTGTGGATGAGACGATGGTGCAAAGAAGAGGGATTCAGTTTTGTAAGGAACTGGGGAACCTTTTGGGGAAGGGGGAGTCTCTTCTGAAGGGATGGGCTCCAACTTAATCAGGGTAGAACCAGGCTGCTGGCACCAAGCTTTAAAAAGGAGATAGAGCAGCTTTTAAACAAGAACCAAGGGGAAAACCGACAGTCGCTCAGCAGCGCATGGTTCGGAGGGAGGTATCTTCAAAGGATACTAATGATGCATTAGAGTCAGGGAATCCCTACAGAGAGGATCCACTAATAACAAAAGTAGTCCAAGTGCCTGTAATTAAAAACTCACCTGAGTTAAAAGATTCAGCTTAGAGAATAGACGGCTGAGGGGGGATATGATAGAGGTGTTTAAAATCATGAGAGGTCTAGAACGGGTAGATGTGAATAGGTTATTTACTCTTTCGGATAATAGAAAGTTAGCAAGTGGCACCATGAAGTTAGCAAGTGGCACATTTAAAACTATTCGGAGAAAGTTCTTTTTTACTCAACGCACAATTAAACTCTGGAATTTGTTGCCAGAGGATGTGGTTAGTGCAGTTAGTATAGTTGTGTTTAAAAAAAGGATTGGATAAGTTCTTGGAGGAGAAGTCCATTACCTGTTGACTTAGAAAATAGCCACTACTTTTACTAGCAACGGTAACATGGAATAGACTTAGTTTTTGGGTACTTGCCAGGTTCTTATGGCCTGGATTGGCCACTGTTGGAAACAGGATGCTGGGCTTGATGGACCCTTGGTCTGACCCAGTATCGCATGTTCTTATTCCAATTTATCACTGACAACTGAAAAGCAGAATGTTAAAACAAACAAAAACACACTTTGTTTGTATGCTAATGCATGAAGTCTAAGAAGTATGATGGGAGAATTAGAGTATATATCAGTGAATGAAGACATAGACTTAATTGGCATATCAGAGACATGGAGTAAAGAGGATACCCAATTGGATAGTGCTATACCAGGGTACAAAATATATCGCAAAGACAGAGAGGAGCATCTTGGAGGTGGAGTGGTCTTTTATGACTGGGATAGCATAGAGTCCAACAGGATAAAGTTTGTGCATGAGATTAAATGTACAATGAAATCCATACAGGTGGAAATCCCTTGTGTTTTGAGGAAGAGAATAGTGATAGGAGTATACTACCATTTACCTGGCCAAAATGGTGAGACAGAAAGTAAAATGCTAAGAGAAATTAGGGAAGCTAGGCAAACTGGTTGTGCAGTAATAATGGGAGATTTCAATTACCCAATATTTACTGGATAAGTGAAACATCAGGGCATGCTAGAGAGATAAAGTTCCTGGAAGGAATAAAAGACAGTTTTATGGAGTAATTGTTTCAGGAACTGACGAGAGAGGGAGCAATATTAGATCTAATTCTCAGTGGAGCACAGGATTTGGTGAGTGAGGTAACGGTGGTGAGGCCACTTGGCAATAGCAATCATAATATGATCAAATTTGAATTAGTGACTGGAAGGGGGACAGTATGTAAATCCATGGCGCTAGTGCTAAACTTTCAAAAGTGAAACTTTGATAAAATGAAAAAGGGCCGATGGCCCTTTGCCCTTACCATGGGCCACCAGGGACTTGCCTAAAGTCCCTGGTGGCCCAGTGGGGGTCCCTGGAGCGATCTCCCGCTCTCGGGCCGTCGGCTGCCAGTAAACAAAATGATGCCGGCCATCCATTGCTCCTACCATGTGACAGGGGCTGGCTAATGGCACGGATAGCCCCTGTCACATGGTAAGGGCAAAGGGCCACCGGTGCCATTTTGTTTACTGGCAGCCAATGGCCCAAGAGTGGGAGATCGCTCCTGGGACCCCTGCTGGACCACCAGGGACTTTAGGCAAGTTTTTTCTGGGGGGTTGGGAGGGTGGGGGATTGTAAATAATTAAATCTGAAGGATTGGGGTGTTTTGTTTTTTTTTTCAGATCGGGACAGCCGAAAAAAAAAATGGTCAGAACCACGGGAAACAAAGTTTCCCATGGTTCTACGAAAACAAAACTGGAAACGATTACCAGTATGATACGCATCTCTACCAGCCACTGAGAAAGCACACTCTCGAGTGAAATGTAGATGTGCGACTCTGGGAGATGGAACATCTAAAAAGCTAAGCTGAGATGAACGTAAACTTCTAGTTGGTTGATACAATTTTAAAATGGCATTGGCCCATGGACAATTCTGATCATTATGTAGTTTAAAAAGTATCATTCAAATTTTATATTTAATTCTTATTTGTTATGTTTTGCCTAATTGTTTCAAAGGAACATATATCCCTACTATCAAATATCTCCATATAGATGGAATGAAGTGGTGGGGAAGAGAGAAAAATGGGAGAGAATTATTTACCAGTGAAATGTCTTAGTCTATTGCTGCCAAAGAAATCTCTCAGAAAACAGAAACTGGATTTTAAAAGATTTAAATACATTTTGCTAACCTGTTCTACATCTAATATACTGCATTTCACAAGTGGTGTCTTGCAACATGCAGAATAGAAACATTTTTTTTGCTATAAAAATTTTTATAACACCTCACCATTGCACATTTTTCAAAAACTATTTTTCATTACTGTAAATGTCTGCTATCCATCTGTTAATATTGATGTGGTCATTTGGAAGTAAGTTGAAATAACGTAAACACTAGGGGCTTGCTATACTGACCTTTTTGGTTGCAGTGAATTATTACATGATCACACATTTAATGAGCAATACCTATTGGCAAGGTTGTTAACATTTTAAGAATTTAACTGCCTTGCTATTGCTTTAAAATTGAAATGTACTCAAGGCTTACGACATTCAAGAGGAAAATGTCAAAACATAAAGTGGTACTTAATCAAAATCACGTTGACAACAAATGAAGGTTGAGGTCTTCAAAATTCTTTAAAAATTATTATTTTGTACTAGAATGGGTAAAGAGGGTTGGAGATTCCATATCTAAACATTTAGACACTATTTTATATGTACCTTAACCTGCTATTTATCATAATCCAATTACTTCATATTCATCCTTTGCAGTGGTAGTACACTATGATTTTCTGCAGTAGACATACACACTGATAACATGATGATTGTCTTCTTTCCACTATAATATCAATGAAAATGTGAAAGTCTAAGAATGAGAGACTAGATCTTTTTCCTGACTCTTGACTCCCCCACCCTCTCACTACCTTCTTCAGACCACAAAATGTCAATTACAAAGTACCTGGATAAGTTTTATGAATCGCGTGAAGCTGCTGGCTTCCAAGTGGTGTTATGATTCACACAGAAAAGCAAGATTTCACAGGCAAACTGTGCAAGTTGGCAGCTATACAGGGCAGTGACCATACACTTGCCCAAACAACAACCATAATCTGGGGACTTACAAACAAAACCCCAAAACACAGAAACACCTCATCACCCAGTTATATTTTTTTATAGTTTTAAATATACAACAATGAACAAAATTGTCACCTCCAGAATTTTTTGTAGGACCTTCTGGAATACAGTTTATATTACCCACAAACTGCATTCTCATATGGGTCCAACTTTACTTTATTACTTTAATCAATCATTAATCTTAATAAGAACTTTATCCAAGTCTATCAATGTCACTGTACTCAGGTCCAAGGTAGAGCAGCCTCACTAAATGACTGTTTCTTTCAGAAGGAGAAAATACTTCAAAATTAATAACATAGCTTGGCATTGCACTTCGATCCGAGCTCCGACATGGATCCACGTTTCAATATTACATCTGCTTCAGGGGGCATCCACATCTATTGCGCAACCTTTTCCTATGCATTCGTCGAAATCCGCTCCTTCAAAGAAACTTTCTTGACTTCACAAACCAAGAAGGATGAAAATGGTTCATGAAGTCAGAAAGTTTCTTTGATGGAGCGGTTTTTGACGAATGAATAGGAAAAGGTTGCGCAATAGATGTGGATGCCCCCTGAAGCAGATGTAATATCGAAATGTGGATCCATGTCTTGGTGAGGATCGGAGTGCAATGTCAAGCTAAGTTATTGATTTTGAAGTATTTTCTCCTTCTGAAAGAAACGGTCATTTAGTGAGACTGCTCTACCTTGGACCTGAGTACAATGACATTGATAGACTTGGATAACGTTCTTATTAATTTTAATGATTGATTAAAGTAATAAAGTAAAGTTGGACCCATATGAGAATGCAGTTTGTGGGTAATATAAACTGTATTCCAGAAGGTCCTACAAAGAATTCTGGTGGTGAAAATTGTGTTTGTTATTGTATATTTAAAACTATAAAAAAAAATATAACTGGATGACGAGGTGTTTCGGCATTTTGGACCATTTTTGTACAAGATATTTATCTATTTATCTATTTATTTATTTGATTATCTGTTTATTTATTTATTTATTTATTTACTTTTTTGCATTCATTTAGCAACCCTTATAGTCCACTATCTCAGCATAGTTACTGATGCTGATACATCCAATGAATTTCTTATAAAAGTCTTACAAATGTTGATGAGAAAAATATTGGTCATACTATGAAGTATTTTATCCCCAGTATTCATGACATTCAAGAAGCTGACACATTTGGATATCTTAACCCACCAAATATGTGTGAAACTTTCAACTTTAGGCAGCTGCTCTGCATGTTTTCTGTTCTGTATCTCGACTTCTCATTGTATGGCCTATGCAAGTCTGTTTGCTCTAGCCAACACTCGTTTCAGGTTTCCATTTGTCATTTCTTGGTGCATTACTTTCTGTTCCCAGCCATCATCAGCCACAGGCTGTTACTCTATAAAATGGTCAGGCACATTCTGCTCCCTGATCCATTTAGAAAAGGAAAAAAAAATAACATATACCTTCTTAGTAGTTCAGGTAATTTTAAAATAACTCAAAAATAGATATAGTAGAAAAGAAAAATGCCACACTTTCTAACACAATGTTCTTCCCACCTGCAGGCTTTCTTCATTTTTCCTCAAATGATCTTCCATTAGGTACTAGAGAAACATCCATCTCAAACCAGGTACTCCTGGTCTGCATTTGCCACTGATAACATGACAAAATAAGGGCTTCAAAAAGGACCGGACATAGCTGAGCTCACGTTTCAGAAAAATGCATAACTGTTGTGAAAGCGAAAATGTTTCTTTTGGTGTATGAATTTCACACATTTATGAGCTTCCATTGCATGAGCTGCCTTTCTGAGATTGCCAGCTATTAAATGCATAGAATATATGGACATGGGATAGAAAGGCGCCAAAATCCTTTCTTGCCCTGTAGCAAATCAAGATAAGGAAGATATTGTTAGCAAAGCAATTCAGAATCATAGAACCTTTAGAGAATACAGCGTATTTGCTGCAAAACTAATTTACCGGAAGGTCCTTTGTGCTATCTTTAATATTACATGTTGTATCTGCTCAGGAAAGTCTTTCTCCTCCTGGCTGAATCAGATGTCGTGGATCCATTGTCTGGGTTGGGGGTGTCCCAGCTTTTCTTGCTGCCTTTGATGACATTTCCACCTCCAGTGGATCAGGTTGCCAAGGCAACTTACTCTTTTCTACCATGTTCTCCCTACACTAACTGCCACTTCACCATCCATTTTCTCTTTCTGATATCTTTTTTTCTCATCCACCTCTTCATCTCCTGTCTCCCACTCACTACTTACACTCAGATGCTTTGGCCTTTCCATTCTTCTTCCTCACACCAGCCACAAACACACACACTCACACACACACACACACACACAAACTTTACCTCTTCAAATGCAATCAAACAAAAAATGACCAGACAAATTTTCACACAGTTAAGCAGTCCAGCAGATGAAGGCAATCCAAAATAAAGGGAATCAATAAAGAATAGATAAACAACACATGCATAACCAATCTCCTTTCCTCTAAGCACCAGTCTGTTCTCTTTGCCTGGGTCCAGAAGCTCACCAAACTGCCATCATAGCACTGAAATTGAGTGCCTTATCAATATTATCATTGCTAATCATTTGCACAGCACTACCAGGCATATGCAGCACCATACAGAGACATATAAGAGACAATCCCTAATTCTTAGAACTCACAATCAAGATAAATAGATGAGACATACACATAAAAGCAAGGGTTTTTGTGCCAAAGCATTCAGGCCATGGTTGAGAAGAATTAAACAAGGTGGGTCATTGGTGTGTCCGGGGTCGATAGATGGGGGTAGTGGTGAAGGGGTGGTGTCCTCTTCTCCCTCTTTTTGTTTAAATTCTGTACCTCCCCCTAATTTATAGAGGAAAGCTTCTATTTTATCCAGGAAAATCATTTCACTTAAAAGATTTAGCTATCTCTATAACAAATTGAAGGCATTCTGGAAGGTTGTGTTGTGCAGTTATGTAAATTTTCTGCTGATGCTTCTACTCAGATAGAATCACATTCTTCTTTATTAGTGAATCATTCTACACTCTTAAGGCATTTCTCTAATTTGGTTTCTGAGAATTCCACTGTGCAAGATGCCTTGTTTAAAGAGACTGTTTCCTTGAGATTAAGACTTGAGATGCTTGAAAATTCCTTAAGATGTAAAAACTTGCATTTTGTTAATGTTCCTAGAAGTAAAAATTCCATGCTACCTTGTGATATGCTTAAGAAATATTTCAATGAGAATTTAAAGATATTGCCTCAAAATATGCCTTCTGTTATCAGGCTTGTTATATCTCTTCTCTGATGCATGTTTCTAATGATCAGGAAGGTGGTACTGATTTACTGGCTCCCTCTGATAGGCTAAATCAGCAATTCTCAACCAGTGTGTCATAGCTCCCAGTGTCCCACTGCCCCAGTTGTACTTCCCTTTTCCCTTTTTCCAACCCCCGTGAGCCAATGGTAAGCCTCCTTTCTTCCTGCCCCCACTGCCTAATGGGAAGCCTACTTCATTCTTTCTGCCAGTGGGGGTAGGAAGAAGGGAGGAAGCCTCTGATTGGCTGGTGAGGCAGGAAGAAGGGGCATCACAGAGCTCGAAGGTAGAGTGGGAGGAATGGCAGTGTCGAACCCCGATGAAGTAAGGCCACCACGGGAGCTCATCCCCATGGTGGTGAAGAGGAAACCCGACCCGGACCAAGCAAGGCCACCATAGGAGCTCATCCATGTGGTGGCAAAGAGAAAAACTGACTCTGACCAAGCAAGGCCACCTCGGAAGCACATCCCCATGGCAGCAAACAAGAAGGCCCGCTGGAGTAAAGCCGCAGCGTAACTGGTAGGGATGTGAATCGTTTTTCAACGATTAAAATTATCGTCCGATAATGTTAATATCGTCTTAAATCGTTATAGAACACGATACAATAGAAATTCTAACGATTTATCGTTAAAAATCGTTAAATCGTGTTAGTGCGCACTAACGGGAGTTAGTGCGCACTAACTGAAAATGATACAAATAGACACTTTCCAGGTCACTGAAGGTCAGTTAGGAATGAATATGTGCTCCTATTGGCTGGCTGCCCTCTTATCTATTGATGTTACCAAGGTTACCACTGAGGTGATGGTTGGGGGGATGGGAAATGGAACTGAAAACTCACGAACACCAACAGAAAATGAAACAAAGTGTTCACACTTCCCAGGTCAGTAAAGGTCACTTAGGAATGAATATGTATTCCTATTGGCTGGCTGTGCTCTTATCTATTGATGTTACCAAGGTTAACACTGAGGTAATGGTTGGGGGGATGTGAAATGGAAACAGTTGGAAGCTTGACAAAAAAAGTAATGTGATGATCAGCACTCACGTGACTAGAACTTGTTTGTTTATTATTTTTGTTAGCAGGCACCTGAAATGCTAGTGCATGTTGAATTTGCCAATCACTGTGCATTTTAGAAAGGTGGTCCTGGCTGGAACTGTACACAGTTCAAATATATGTAATTGATTGTTGGTAAGTGTATTTTTTAAGTAGCCACACTGGCACCAGTATGTTTACTTTTCCTCCTACTTAACTCACTAGCTCAGCTTTGTAAGAAGGGCTTCTCTGCTTGTGTGTTGCTTTTGTTTGGTGTGAGGAGAGCAGAAACATCACATCTTTATTCAATCTACTACAGTCATCTCTTACAGTGCCCTATCCCTATTAATACCAGGAGTGTTGTGATCTTCCTGCACACACAGTGCCCTAACCCTGGCACCAGGGGTGTTGTGATTTTCCTGCACACAGTGCCCTAACCCTGGCACCAGGGGTGTTGTGATTTTCCTGCACACAGTGCCCTAACCCTGGCACCAGGGGTGTTGTGATCTTCCTGCACACAGTGCCCTATCCCTATTAATACCAGGAGTGTTGTGATCTTCCTGCACACACAGTGCCCTAACCCTGGCACCAGGGGTGTTGTGATCTTCCTGCACACAGTGCCCTATCCCTATTAATAGGGCACTGTGTGCAGGAAGATCACAACACCCCTGGTGCCAGGGTTAGGGCACTGTGTGCAGGAAAATCACAACACCCCTGGTGCCAGGGTTAGGGCACTGTGTGCAGGAAGATCACAACAGTCCTGGTATTAATAGGGTTAGGGCACTGTGTGCAGGAAGATCACAACACCCCTGGTGCCAGGGTTAGGGCACTGTGTGCAGGAAAATCACAACACCCCTGGTGCCAGGGTTAGGGCACTGTGTGCAGGAAAATCACAACACCCCTGGTGCCAGGGTTAGGGCACTGTGTGTGCAGGAAGATCACAACACTCCTGGTATTAATAGGGATAGGGCACTGTGTGCAGGAAGATCATAACACCCCTGGTGCCAGGGTTAGGGCACTGTGTGCAGGAAAATCACAACACCCCTGGTGCCAGGGTTAGGGCACTGTGTGTGCAGGAAGATCACAACACTCCTGGTATTAATAGGGATAGGGCACTGTGTGCAGGAAGATCACAACACCCCTGGTGCCAGGGTTAGGGCACTGTGTGCAGGAAAATCACAACACCCCTGGTGCCAGGGTTAGGGCACTGTGTGCAGGAAAATCACAACACCCCTGGTGCCAGGGTTAGGGCACTGTGTGTGCAGGAAGATCACAACACTCCTGGTATTAATAGGGATAGGGCACTGTGTGCAGGAAGATCACAACACCCCTGGTGCCAGGGTTAGGGCACTGTGTGCAGGAAAATCACAACACCCCTGGTGCCAGGGTTAGGGCACTGTGTGTGCAGGAAGATCACAACACTCCTGGTAT
The DNA here is from genome assembly GCF_901001135.1 of Rhinatrema bivittatum. NCBI lineage: Eukaryota > Metazoa > Chordata > Amphibia > Gymnophiona > Rhinatrematidae > Rhinatrema > Rhinatrema bivittatum. The sequence continues at coordinate 800,603,087 of NC_042615.1, read as the reverse complement.
TAATAGGGATAGGGCACTGTGTGCAGGAAGATCACAACACCCCTGGTGCCAGGGTTAGGGCACTCAGTGTGCAGGAAAATCACAACACCCCTGGTGCCAGGGTTAGTGCACTGTGTGCAGGAAAATCACAACACCCCTGGTGCCAGGGTTAGGGCACTGTGTGTGCAGGAAGATCACAACACTCCTGGTATTAATAGGGATAGGGCACTGTGTGCAGGAAGATCACAACACCCCTGGTGCCAGGGTTAGGGCACTGTGTGCAGGAAAATCACAACACCCCTGGTGCCAGGGTTAGGGCACTGTGTGTGCAGGAAGATCACAACACTCCTGGTATTAATAGGGATAGGGCACTGTAAGAGATGACTGTAGTAGATTGAATAAAGATGTGATGTTTCTGCTCTCCTCACACCAAACAAAAGCAACACACAAGCAGAGAAGCCCTTCTTACAAAGCTGAGCTAGTGAGTTAAGTAGGAGGAAAAGTAAACATACTTGTGCCAGTGTGGCTACTTAAAAAATACACTTACCAACAATCAATTACATATATTTGAACTGTGTACAGTTCCAGCCAGGACCACCTTTCTAAAATGCACAGTGATTGGCAAATTCAACATGCACTAGCATTTCAGGTGCCTGCTAACAAAAATAATAAACAAACAAGTTCTAGTCACGTGAGTGCTGATCATCACATTACTTTTTTTGTCAAGCTTCCAACTGTTTCCATTTCACATCCCCCCAACCATTACCTCAGTGTTAACCTTGGTAACATCAATAGATAAGAGCACAGCCAGCCAATAGGAATACATATTCATTCCTAAGTGACCTTTACTGACCTGGGAAGTGTGAACACTTTGTTTCATTGTCTGTTGGTGTTCGTGAGTTTCCAGTTCCATTTCCCATCCCCCCAACCATCACCTCAGTGGTAACCTTGGTAACATCAATAGATAAGAGGGCAGCCAGCCAATAGGAACACATATTCATTCCTAACTGACCTTCAGTGACCTGGAAAGTGTTTATTTGTATCATTTTCAGTTAGTGCGCACTAACTCCCGTTAGTGCGCACTAATCGGAAAAAACGATTTTTAACGATTTTTCAACGAAATTATCGTGCCAAACACGATTTTCTTCTCCTGCCACACGATTTCAATCGTTAAGGCAGGATCTTCCTGCACATGATTCACATCCCTAGTAACTGGTGCCCATCCCTGCAGCAAAGGAAGAAGAGGTATGGCGGTGAGAGCTTGTGGCTGTAGGTGAATGGTGCCTGGGTGAGAGTTTGTGTGTGTGTGGGTGTGAATGGGTGCCTGGGTGAGAGCTTGAGTGTGTGGCTGTGAATGGGTGCCTGGGTGAGAGGTGGTGTGAATGGGTGCCTGGGTGAGAGCTTGAGTGTGTGGGTGTGAATGGGTGCCTGGTTGAGAGCTGGTGTGAATGGGTGCGTGGGTGAGAGCTTGAGTGTGTGGGTGTGAATGGGTGCCTGGTGAGAGCTTGGCTGTGTGGGTGTGAATGGATACCTGGGTGATAGCCGGTGTGAATGGGTGTGAGAGCATTTGTGTGTGATTGAGAGCTTGTATATAAGAGAGCATGTGTGTGATTGAGAGAGAGACTGGTCAAGGAGGTTATGTGTTTCTGTAAGAGAGAGAGAGACTTGTCAGGAAGATGACTGGTGTGTGTATGAGAGAGACCAAGACTGGAAGTGGGGACTAATTGGGGGTGTGTGTTGTGTATGTGTGTGTGAGTGACTGGTTGTGGGCACTAAGGAAGAGGACTGTGAGGACAGAGCTTCAGCAGCCCTTGCTGCTTCTGGTGAGTGCTATTGGCCTGAAAGTGAAAGGAGTAGGAGAGTTGCTGGAGAGGGTAAGTAAATGTAGCTTTTCAAGTTTATTTTTCTTGATTGACTGCCATTTTAATTATTGGGTATTATGAGATGTCTACTGTTTTGAAATATTTTATTGATATTTGGACATGTTTTAAAAATTTTTATGAGTTTTTAATTGTTGGATGTTATTCTCTTCAGCAGCTGTTTTGTAACACTTTTAGTATAGCTTTACAATTATTTCTGTGTGGTGCTTTATAACAGCTTGGCTTATTCTGTTTTCCTAATAGGAGGTATATTAGTGTTTAGGGCCTGGTTTAATATTTGTAGTGTTGCCTTTTCAAAGATAGGGTTGTTACTGTTTGAGTGTGTTCCATAACGCAGGTGTAGTTTGTGTGCATTATTGCAGATCCTGGGACTATGTTAGATGCTATAGTTCTCTTTCCATTTCTCCAGGTTTGCACTGCATGCAGAGTGGCTTTTTTGGTTTTCCATTCCAGTTTCTGTCTCCATATTTATAATTTGTGGTTTTTCTGTACTTGGTGAAGGTCAGTTCTGGCTGTGTGAGATATTTTACTAGCATGTACACATTTGTATGAATCATATTTGTTGTGTTTTCTCAATAGGATATGCATTAGTGGTAAATTACTGTCTTTTCAAGAGGAGGGCTATTGTGCCTGATAGTAAAGGGAGTTTGTTTTGCTTTTACTGAGATGTCAGCAGAACCAGAATATCTTTTTTGTATGGCGAGTTGTACAGGGTAATGCCCTAGATCTGCTCCGCACCCATTGTTGGGGGCAGAGTGTACTTTTACATATAGCCCTGTGATGGTCACATGTTCAGTGGGTCACGCATGAGAGAACCATCTGTCAGGGGTGTCCCACCGAAAAAAGTTGAGAACCACTGGGCTAAATGTTTCTGCTTTGTTAGAAAAGGTTCAGGTAGATATTACTGCTAGAGAAATGTTGATAGTTTCCTTTGATCTAGAGATGGCTAGGGGCTTAGAAATGAACTGCTTGTCAGGAGCAGATCTCTTCCTTTTTTTGGTGGATAAGGTCAGTGTTTTTCCTGATTTGTCTAAGTGCACACAGATGCAGCAGAAATCTTGCTTGCAATTGAAGCCCCTAGTCTTGTGACTAGGAGCACACTTCTTTCTCAAATTGGCCTGCAAATGTGTCATGGTAATGCAAGGCAATAAATTATTTTTTTTTTTATGATTCTATACCAATTAAAAGGTTTCTTGATGACAAATTCAGTGCAGAGTGATTTCCTGATATGTTAAAAACGTTTGTTTTAGAGTATTTCTGGTATTTAAATTATGTTTACTTGCCTAATTGGTACCATCTGTCTCCCCATTTATGGGACTATTGTTTGTTTTATGACCAATTTTTTTTTTGTATTTTTGTTTTGCCTTCTATGTTTCTCATAAGCAAACTTTTCTTGTACTGCAGATATTCCTTTTGTTGTACTATTGAAAATTCTATAAATAAAAAGTAAAAAAAGAAGAAGAGGAAGAAGAAGTAGCTCTCACTGCAAAACAAATACATTTCTGTTTCATGATTAGGAAGTTTAAAAGCATGTAGGTGCCAGTTGGCCATGGATGAAAATTTGTGTGACTATAAGTGGTTGGAGTTAAAGTATTCTATCATTTGACAATAGAGAGTAGAAGATGATACCACTAAGAGAATACTAACATTCATGAAAAAGACTTTTTGAGGTCAGAATTCAAATATACAGAAGAAGGGCATTCACCTCTCATAAAAACATAAGAACATGCCATACTGGTTCAGACCAAGGGTCCATCAAGCCCAGCATCCTGTTTCCAACAGTGGCCAATCCAGGCCATAAGAACCTGGCAAGTACCCAAAAACTAAGTCTATTCCATGTTAGTGTTGCTAGTGATAGCAGTGGCTATTTTCTAAGTCAACTTAATTAATAGCAGGTAATGGACTTCTCCTCGAATAACTTATCCAACCTCAAAAGGCAGAATAATAAACAAGAGGTGTAAATAAATATACTTATGTCCAAAAAGGTTATACAAAACTACGGGCTCAAAAAAACATCTAAATATGGAATCTGAAGGAGTATGGTATCAGAATCATTAAGTGTTAAATGATTTAATCTCTCTTGCCCGCAAAGGGCTTCAAACATTATCAGCATGTAGCACATGAATTCAGATCATCTGCCAACTCTCCTTTTATCCTTAGTAAATAAACAAATTGCTATATATCAAAAAAGCTTCCCCCTATATAATTCAATTTTTGGCTTTTATGTCCTGGTTAAACAGTTGTAATCCTAATCTACAATTTACAACCAAGATTCAGCACTTTGGGATTGTCTTTTTTGGATATTTCTTATCCATTTGAAACATGATGGTTTTGAAGCTCCCATTCATAAGAAGCTGGCTGATACAAACAAGCTAAATAGATTTTTTTTTAGCTGTCATCCATATCATCACTGGAAGAATTTACCAGTTGGACAATTCATGTGTCTGAGACATCTGTCGTCCCCTTTGAATACAAACTGAAAGCCAAGGAGATATGGACAATTTTTTTACAACTGGGTTACCCTGTTCATATTTTGAAAAAAGCCTATAAAAGAGCTCATTGGATTGATGGTCATTTAATTATTCAACCCTTTCTGCAACAAGAAGAAGATAAGTTGATTTGTGTACTTTTGCATACCCCCCAAAGTTTCTGAGTTCAACAAAGTATTCAGAAATACTGGCAAGTGTTACAACTTCACAATGTGTTTGAGTCAGGACCTCAGATCGCCTTCCGGCAAGGCCCAAATATTAGGAATATATTGTGTAATCTGATTTTCCTGAGGCAGATGTGGTTAAAAGTAATCAGTTGGTGGTGACAGGAAATTTCTTCTGTAGCTGATGTTCGGATTGTAATCCATGATTTTCTGGTGGGTTTTTGCCAATTTACCAGTCAAAGGATTTTGCTTTGAAGACTTATACTTCATGTGCTACAAGTGGTGTGGTTAATGTCACTTGGTGCCCATGCCAGTTGTTTTACATTGGGAAGATCAAACGAGCACTTTGTGTTAGATTGATAGAATATTTCAGCTCTATTACGCATGGAAGAATGGAAGCTCTATTAGTACAATTTTGTTCAAAGTTGGGTCATGCATTTGAGGACCTTACTTTTTCATTGATTGAACATCTACTCCCGCGAGCATCATGTGGTAATTTTGATATATTTTTGCTCTGACATGAGCAGAGATGGATCTGTTATTTTCATACCATAAAGAAATTTATTGGTCCATTTTTAGAAGATTGATACCTACGGTGATCAGTTTCTGATTGGTTCAGTTACTAGTGGGTTTGTTTGATTGGTTAATGCAATAAATAGGTGTCTCTGATGGTGTTCATTGGGCTCGTCACCATTTTTTGAAGCCTTATGACTTGGTTGAGATGTGCTTAGTGGGGTAAGTTTTATGCAATAACAATTGATTTTATATTGGATCTGTATGTTTTTTTCATTGATGTTAGATTTATGTTTTGCAGAGATGTGCTTGAATAAATCTTGAAGAAGGTAAGGGTCCTGCCCAAACATGGACCATATCGGGTCATTATGAATAAGTACACTTACCATAAACATTTTTTTCTCAATTCTTGATCATCATGACTATCAACTTTGTGTTCCACTTTAATGGTATACAATGTCTCAGACACATGATTTGTCTAACTAGCAAGTTCTCTCTGTGATGATGTGTAGATGGTAACTAGAAAATCAAAGAAGCGTGTTTCCATCAGTTGGCTTCTTATGAATGGAAAACTCAAAACCATCATTTTTCAAATGGCTAAAAGTACCCCAAAAATGTTAATTCCAAAGTGCTGAATGCTAATGTAAATTGTAGATTAACAAACAATTGTTTAAGCAGGACAAAAAAGCCAAAAATGGATTTACTTTTGGGGAAACATTTTTGATAGCAATTTGTTTATTTAATAAGGATAAAAAGAGAGTTGGTAGATTATTTGAATTCATGTGCTACATACTGATTCTGTTAGAAGCTCATTGAGGACATCAAACAGTTGATTAAAAATCTAGCACTTTAGGACTTTGATATTATACTCCTTCAGATTCCATATTTAGATGTTGTTTTGAGCATATAGTTTTGTACATCTCTTTTTGAGATGGATATATTTACACCTCTTTTGTTTTTTATTATTTTGTCAATATTCAAAGGCATTTAGGGCCTCATTTTCCAAGGAGTTACCGCGGGAGATAAATTCGCAAATCCTTAATTTAGTATTCAGGGGGTGGAGTTTATGTAAAATTATTGTGTGCGGCGAAACGGCCCCTAGCTACAACCCTTTCATTTGCGATACGTTGTGCGGTCCACGATATTCCCAGACAGCCCGTTTCAGTATGAGAGAGAGAGAGAGAGAGAGACTGAGAGACTTCCTATAGTGCCTAGACAGGTATTTGTATCCCTATGGGAGGGCCACCTAGTAACTCGAGGTGGGGATTAGGTATGAGCGTAGGGGGTTGTGGGCCACTTTCACATTCAACATGAGACCTACGGAAAGAACAGTGGTCTCTAGTAAAGATTTGCTGGCCGTCGGAGTGAGGACACTCACTCCAAGAAGAGATTTGGGCAACATTCTCTCAACCTAGCTTGATGGACACTCTACCTGGGCAACAACAAGCTAGGTTGAGAGAATGTTGCCCAAATCTCTTCTTGGAGTGAGTTTCCTCACTCCGACAGCCAGCAAATCTTCACTAGAGACCACTGTTTTTTCCGTAGGTCTCATGTTGAATGTGAAAGTGGCCCACAACCCCCTACGCTCATACCTAATCCCCACCTCGAGTTACTAGGTGGCCCTCCCATAGGGATACAAATACCTGTCTAGGCACTATAGGAAGTCTCTCAGTCTCTCTCTCTCTCTCCCTCTCTCTCTCTGTGCAACTCCAGTTCCACGAATGGCAACGAAAAATGCCTTATTTGCATAAGACACGCCCCCTCTGCAATATTGGAAAATGAGGCCCTTAGATGGATAACTCACAAGTTATTACATATTAAGCAATTTATCCTGCTGGATAAATTATTATCCTGTTAAAATTTAGCATATAAAAAAAACAACATTCTGCAGGCGTTCTGGGATGGCTCAAGTTGCCTGGCTACCTTAGCTAAATTTCACATCTGGCTAGGTGGCACTGTAAAACAAGAAAACAAATTGTGCATTGTGAGCCTGTGGTCCAGTTCCCACACCCCTCCCCAATATGTTCTAAATAGCCATGCTGGACAGAGCAGTGCCCAGCCCTCAAAACCTCCAAAGCCTTAAAATGATTCCCAGGTGGTTGATAGCGATGTGCATTTTTTTTTTTTTTTTGCAATGAATGATTAAAACTCAACAAAGGAGTCCATTTTTGGCTTCTGAGAATGATATGAACCAAAAATGGGCCTCAGATGAAAATATCTGAACATTCTGGTGTATTTTGTTTTTATTAGTGTATTACAAAATGTAGGCCTCCAGTAGGATCAGAACTTGATCCAGTCCCAATACTGGGGTTTGGCCTGAGACCAGCTCCCATTGCCAGGGCATGGGCATGGGCCTAGACCCGGATCAGATGCTGGGGCTCAGCAGAAGCCAAATCCCATTGTGGAGGCCTGGGCTTGGAGCTAGGCCTTGGCCCGAGGCCAGGACCCAGAACACCAAGGCCCAGGCCTAAGACTTATGCTGGGGTAAAGATTAGACTGGTTACCATCACCAAGTTTCTGTCCTGGACCAAGATATAGACTCGATGCTCGGGTCTGGCCCAAATCTGGGTCCAGTTCATTGTCGGCCTATGCCTAGGTCCTAGCGCGTATACCCAGTATCAAGTCTTCTGGTGTCTTCTTTCTTGATCTGGCACCTTCCCCATTGACTTTAATGTAAAGTGAAAAAACAATTATTGTTTTGCTTGTTTTAAATGAACCTGATAAATGACTGTGACCTAAGAAACAAATTAACTAAACAAAACCAAACTTTTAGACTCTGCACATTCCCTGTGGCTGGTGGCCCAGATTTTTCTCCTCTTTTATTTTTTGCAAGTTTTGCTCTTGTCCCACTTTCTCCGTGCCCACCTGCAGCCTTGAAAACACACATTGCATTCCCACTCCCTGGACCCAAAAGCCCCTTGCTGGGAGTGAAGTATATCTTACAGTTCCCAGCGCTTCCAGCACTGTTCTGACAGCAGCAGCTCTGGAAGTGTTGAAATCATGAGCCGCAGGGAGCTTATGCTTCCAGCAACTTCCCTTTTCAGAGCAGTTTTGGAAGATTTTTTGGGGTCGGGGTGAGGTTGCGTTTTCATGGTTGAAGAAGGGGTAGAATATGGGAAGTGGGGGAAGAAGGGAACCTAAAAAAGAATGGGGAAGGGGGCTGGGGGCCATTTCCCACCCCAGACCTGTTTTTAAAGGTTTCTGAGGATTTGGGGGATGGAGGCTGCTTTGCCCAGCAGGGCTGTCAGTTTATATTAGGGAAGGGAGTGGGAACGGGCCAGAGGTCGGTAAGATCCTTCTATTTCCTTCATTTACAGTGATACTTAGCCGGACATTATCCAGTCATAAACGGCCGGATAACTTAAAAACCTAACCAGTTATATTGAAATATACCGATTAGACTTTTTAAGTTAGCTAGCTACAAGCAGCCAGGAACTTTAAGCAAGTATATTTAGTGGGACATTTATCCTATTGGACATCTGAGAGAAGTTGTCCGGCTAACTTTAGCCAGATAACTTGTCTGCTCACCAGCTTACTTAATATGGACCTCAGTGAATTTAGCAATGGCATTCCCGCCCTCCTTGTTGAATATCAGACTATAAACCAGTGATAGGAGACTCTAGTACTGGAGTGCCACCAACAGGTCTGGTTTTCAGGATATCCACAATGAATATTCATGAGCTATATTTGCATTCAGAGGAGACAGTGCATGCAGGTATATACCTTAAGCATATTCATTGTGGATATCCTGAACAGCCAGACCTGGTTGTGGCTCTCCAGGACCAGCATTGCCTGCCTACCCGTGCTATAAACTTACATTCCATATGTTTACTGGTTTATCATCTTTATCCCGTATGAGAAACACAACTGCAAGTATAGTAATATTTTAACCATCATTCAGTTTTAGTACAGTGTTATGGACAATCTAGCAACCTAGCAATCTACTCAGTGGGGCTGAGAAATGGAAACTAGTTGAAAACTTCTTTTTAACTAGTTGAAAGCTCTCTTGAAACTTTCCTATTTATATGAATTGAACACACTACAGATGGGATGGAAGAAATGGGACTGAACATGACTGTGAAGATAAAAATACATTTTAACAACAACAACAGCAACGACAAAACAGCATCAAGTGACAATATTTTAAAGTAGCTGAGGCATATCACTTGACTATAAATATACCCCTGACTCAAATTCAGAGGCCAGTATTTATGAATGTAGCAGATGCTTATTGCCTCACATGTACCTCTGTTCTCTTTGTAATTGCTCGGATGTTCAAAATCTAGTCGGCTTGTGTTAAATAGTTTCTTAATAATTACTGCATTGGGAAATCAAATGATTAAACAATTAAGGCAAAAAAATCAATTTGAGAGCAATACTCTTTTAATTATTTTCAGTTATGAAGTCATGAAATAAAGGCTTTTTTTTTTTTTTTCATTTATGAGTACCTATAGAGAGAGCACATTATTTCTACACAAAGCTATTGCAGTAGGGCACTTTTAATAGTGCATTGCATTTACTGAAATATGCTGGAACCTTATACCAATGTTTTGTTTTTTTTTCTTTACTGCAGGGGAAATAGAAATATAGGGTGAAAGTCCATTTCCCCAGAGTCTAAAATATGAAAAATATAACCCATATAACTGTAATTTAAGGACCAATACTACAATTCAAAGCTTACTAGCTCCAATATGTTACAAATCATTCACACATTCATGGTGGATATTTCACAATTTTTTTTCTTTCAAGGTTCAGTTTTCAAATAGCCATTGATATTGATCAGGTAAGATAACTGGTTAACTTCAGATGGAGCAGCTAGATTTACTGCATCTGTTTTCCCCAGCGGATCCTTGCTGGTTAGTGCTGAAAATCAGGCACTAACCAGATAAGTCTTCATTTTAAAAATGTTCCCTTTTCACCATCCCTACAAGAATTTCAATCAGTAAAAAAAACAAAAAAAAAAAAACCAGCCTTTGGCTTCCCAACTCCCTCCCTACTTCCCATCACCCCTCAGAATGCATCCCCGCATGACGGTGGCCCCTTCCCTTCACTTCCTTCCCGACAGGAGGGGGGGGGAGTCCCCCGAGGTCACTGCCCTATTTTGGATGGAGCTGGAATCCTTGCCACACACACTTTTAACAGAGAACAGGGAGGGAGGAAGGGACAGAAGGTTCCCACTGCTCCCCGTGCATTTTCTTTCATCTTTAAGAAGGGAGGGAAGGGAATGGAAGGGGGGCCATCATTACACAGGGACACGTTTTCTTCATTCGAAGATAGCTGGAAGGATAAAGCAGACTTTGTCGAGGGTCAGATTTTCTTTATTTGAAGGGTGGTGGGAGGAAGGGAAGGGGCTGCTGCTGCGTGATGAGATGAAAGGTAGGGTGATGATAAAAGGTAGGGAAGGATTTGAGAAGCTCCAGGAACCATATAAAAACATTTTGGGCACTATGGATATTTTTTTTTTAAGGTTTTTTTTTTTTATTAAAAGAGCCAGAGGGAGATTGTCATTTATTTATTTATTATTTAGTTAGTTTTCTGTACTGGTATTTGAAAAACATCATATCGGTTTACACAGAAAGAAGTTCAATAAATAGGACACATACATCATACATAAAAATATATAAAATGATGTTCATGTAAAATAAAATAAAATAAAATACAAATAAAAGACTCAATAAAATACTAAAAAAAACAATATAATATTAAAAGAAAGCAAAAGAGGAAAAATCAATCTGGGAAGGCTTGCTGAAATAGCCAGGTCTTCAGTTTCTTTTTAAATGCCTGTGGGTTTACCTCTGCTCTCAATTCCATTGGTATGGAGTTCCATAATTTTGGCCCTGCCAAGGAAAGTGCCCGCTCTCTGACTGTATTTAGATGTACCAGTTTAGGGGAGGGTATTGATAGTAATCATTTATTTAATGAGCGCAGATTTCTTTGTGGAGTGTGGAAGTGTAATACAGTATTAAACCAATTGATTTTTTCATTGTATAATGTTTTATGTATTAATGTTAAAATTTTGAACTCTATTCAGAAAGGAATTGTATGGTATTCTACAGCTTGATTACTTTTTAAATCATTAATTTAATGGGTAAAATGTTCATTTAGTTTATTACATAATAATAAGATTTCTGTTTTGGCTTCATTTAAGCATGGGTTCATATGAGTTAAAACTTGTTTAATGGCGGAGAGATATACGTCAAATCGAAAAACTCTCAAAAACTTATTATTGGTAGTGGTCTCAGTCGTTCATAAATCCAAATAAATTATTACTGAAGTACCACATACAATCAGACATATTTTTCATCACCCTACGTGCAGTGGAATTTTTTTTCTCTCATTAGTTTGACCTCATACATAGGCATCATACATTGCTAGTTAGCATATAAGAAAATGCCAAAATTTAATCATAGGTCAGGTAATGAAATTTTTTTTTTGCTTCAGTGCTATAATGTGACAATTCATTATTGCGTCAGCTTTTTTAAAATTTTTACTTAGCTTAATAGCTTGCTAGCGTGAAGAAACGCTGTGCTGCCAGAATGTATAAGGCTCATCTTATCTGCCCTACACGGAACCGTGTTTTGGCTTCGCCTTCATCAAGGGGCCGAATTTAGCTGTGAAAAAACAAAGAAAGTCACCACATATTCAAATTTTAACATTTCAATGCCAATATTGGAGAGCAATGCGGAACCAACATTTTTTAGAACAGCGGCATGACTTGCCGACCTGCCGGTATAGCGTTTCCTCAGCAGAGCTGTCAAAAAATGGCACCATTTTTTAGGTGTGCAAGGGCCAATCAAAAACTGCCACGTCAATTGACGTCATTCGCAATTGACAACATTGATTTAGATGATTGAGTACCATTCAATTGATAAATTTAAAACCTCAGGTTGTACTGTATTTAAAGAAAAAATCAATTTCTGCTCCCTTAAATTCACCTAAAAAATGGCGCCATTTTTTGACAGCTCTGCTGAAGAAACGCTTTACCGGCAGGTCGGCAAGTCATGCCGCTGTTCTAAAAAATGTTGGTTCCACATTGCTCTCTAATATTGGCATTGAAATGTTAAAATTTGAATAGAAAGGAATTAATGAAGATTAGATCTAGTATATGTCCGGCTTTATGGATAGGGTGTTCAACTATATGGGTGAATCCTATTGCAAGCATAGTAGTCAAGAAGATTTCACAATTGGATGTTAGTGGTATATGATCAGCGTCTAGATTGAAGGCTCTGAGCACAATGGCTGGGATATCCATATATATATTATGAGTGATAAATTCAATTAATGGGGAAATATTATGCTCGAGAAGACCTGGAGGTGCATACAATAAACAAATTTAAGAGAGCAATTTCATAGCATGATGCAATATTAATAATCTGGGGGATCAATTTACATTTTTCAAGGGCCATAAGTAGTAACCCTCCCACCTTTTCGATTAGGCCGAGGTATGGAGAAAACATCATAAAGACAATGAGGTAATTGATTATGTTCTCATTCTTTATTGTATATATATCTCGTTCTTAATTGTATATTTGGTTCAAGTTTCTCTGTAAAGCGTAGTTTGCTACACGTTGTTTCTTGTAAACCGATGAGATGTTCCCAACGTTCATCGGTATATAAAATCCTCTAAATAAATAAATAAATAAATAAATAAATAAATAAATTTATCAGGACAGGACAATATCAGTACTTTTAAACCAGATTTCAGTTACACAGCAAATATCAAGATGGTTTTTGCAAGACAAGGTCAGATAAAACTGGAATCTTTTTAACTAGAGATTGTGCATTGATTAATAATAAGGATAGTACAGATAAAGTAAAGATCTTAGAGATCTGACATGCCAGTAGAGATATGAGAGTTTGGTGTCTATTAGCTGTTGAATAGTTCGTCTTTCTATGCTTGAGCCTGTGCTGGGTAATAATAGTTTGAATAAACATTTGTTCTTTCATGATTATACTCACAGCTTTGGATTAGTATTGCATTTCCAAAATTTGTCTAGCCAAATTGGGTGGCTAGTGTTGAAAAATAGCACTAGCTATATAACTTTCTGGCCTCTCCTTTATCCCAACCGAGGACTGCCCAAAGCTTATCAGGCTTATTTAGCCATCTCATGAATTTTACCCATATAAATTTAGCCACCTAGTTTAGTTCATGTTAAAGGCTTTCATCTAGCTGGCTAAGTCTTTTCTTAGTTGGATAGATCCTTTTGAACATTGACCTCTCTGAGACTAATATACAGAATTACTCAGAAAGTTAAATATTCAATATTCCTAGATGCTTCACTGTCAGGAATCCTGGTCTCCCACAATTCTGTGACTTTGGCAAGGGCTATAAATCTATGGTCCTTGTTGCAGAATTGGCCACTCATGACATTTTGAATGGAGATCACTTCTGAACATGGGGGCACCTGGCTTGGCTCTTGATCTATCTATGGAATTGTGTGAGACCAAGAGCCAGTTTGAGTCAGGAGATATTTACAGGCTGATGCATATGTTTACACATCTCCCTCCCCTGTCTATGTCCCCATCACACCTTGAATACTGATCAGAACACAAGAAAAGGAGAGCCTTGCCATTTCTAGTCATGTCTTCCTCATTTCCTGCCTGGGGAATGACTGGAATTTTGAACTATGAGGCATTATAGTATCCTATATGGTTCAGTTAGGAAGAATGATGTATGAGGAGAAAAATTAAATTGGAGGTACTACTACTCTCCTTCTCCTCCTTCTGTACTGATCAGTGTGGGAGGAAGAAAGATTAGCTAGTGAAGGGGAATCTACTGTTAAAAGAGAGCTAGGGTTTAGTGGGTGTATTTGTGTGTGTGTATGTGAATGTAACCAGAGGAAAAAAATATATAAAAGCTATATTTTCCCCTTAAACTTTGGTTGGGTGTGATACCTCTCAGCTCAGGTGGACTTCCTAGAGGTAGGAGAAGAAATAAACATGCTGCCAAATGTTTTTTTTTCTATTGTTGTGGTTGTTAATTTTCTTTTCTTGTTGTGATCAAATCAGTATTAGAGGCTCATAGGAGGATCAAGGGAGTTGGGCCAACAGAGGAAAGTACCAGGATGTGGTCTTTACGGCTCCCAACACTGTCAGTGAGAAGAGGGTTAGAGGACTTATGGCAACAAAAACATTATTGCAGAGCTTCTGCCATTGGTTGGTGCTAGCAGTGGGTCCAGTAGCATGGAGGTGGTGACATCAGTATCCACTATAAACCGAGAAGTACAAGCCGGTTGCAGCAGTACTGAGGTTTCCAATGCAAGGAGTGAGAGAGAAATACTACTGCATCCAAGGCTATGGGTGATTTTAGACTCATGAGTAAGTTTCAGACATTGCTCAGGGAAGGATAATGTTCCTCAAAATCAGCCAAGGTAATATCATACAAAGCCTGGAACCGGAGTTTTGAAACAGAGAGGGAAGTATTTAAATGAGGTAACTTTTTAGCAGGTGCAGTGCAGACAAGAGCTCAAACTAGTGAATGCAAAATTGGGAACAGAAGTGAGAATCAGTCAACAGCTGAAGGAGGAAAGGAACAGAGGCAGATTTACCAGCTGCTGCCTCAATTGTTCTAAAAACTAAAAAAACCTAAGAAGTTGAGGTTTGAGTAAACACCAACAGGAACTGGGTTAATGAGGGTCCTGAAATCAGTTTTAAATATTGTGTAAATGTGTGAGAGTAGATACTGCTAAGAAAAAAAATATTTAAGAAGCCTATATTCAGTAGACCATTCAGTGGACAACTTATCCGACTAAGGTTAGCCAGATAATTTGTCTCATATATTCAGCTGGATAAGCATTCCACTGATATACTGCTTAAAGTATAACAATAAATTGAGCCATAAACCCCTTTAATTCTTTGTGTTTTTTTGAAGGCAAAAGCGCTACTTACCTGACTATATTTTGAAGATATCTGGGTAAGTAGCAAATTATCTGGCCACACAATGCTGTATAACCTTAAACCTGCTTCTGAGACATACATCAAAATGTCGCTGTTCGATGGGGTGAATGCGCCAGAGAAAATTAACTCTGGTGCAACCCCAGTGGATGATATCAGTTGATGACAGAAGAGCTGAAGAAAGAAGATGCAGAATATGAGCTCTGATGCCTTGGCTCTGGGCCTGGTCCTGTGCTGAGGGTTGGGACCCAGCTTCCAGGCCCTGGTGTCAGGCCTGGGTCCAGGCTGTGCCCTTGGCATTGAGACCCTGCATTTGTACCAGTCCAAGGCGTTGGGCTTGAACCTAGCCTCCAGCCTATGCCGAGATCATGGTGAGCAACCACGGCCTCGATCTATGCAAAATTGAGGCTTCAGCCTAGGCCTAGGCCTCGGCTACAGTGTTGGAACTGGGCCTGGGCTCCAGCCTAGGCTGAGGTCAAGGCAATTGTCTGTGACCTCGGCCTATGCAAGGCTGAGACTTTGACATGAGTCAAAGCCTTGCCAGTGGAACCTTACTGGACCAGGTAAGTAGCCCCTGAATTTTTCCAGGTGGGTGGAAGGGATGGATGGTGGTTCCAGGAGATACCGTTTTTGTTTTTTTCATGTTCAATTCATTTTTTTTCACATGAATGAAACAAATCAAACATTCCATAAACCAAAATTCATGTGAAAAAATCTCCTGAAAACAAACCAAAAAAAGGAAAACAAATAGGGGCGGATTTTCAGAGCCCTGCTCGCCTAAATCCGCCTAAATCCGGGCGGATTTAGGCGAGCAGGGCCCTGCACGCCGGTGCGCCTATGTTCAATAGGCCTACTGGCGCGCGCAGACCCCGGGACTCGCGTAAGTCCCGGGGTTTTCCGAGGGGGGCATGTCGGGGGCGTGTCGGCAGCGTTTTGGGGGCGGGCCCGGGGGCATGTTACGGCCCGGGGCGGTCCGGGGGCGTGGCGGCGCCCTCCGGACCCGCCCCCAAGTCGCATCCCGGCGCGCTAGCGGCCCGCTGGCGCGCGGGGATTTACGCCTCCCTCTGGGAGGCGTAAATCCCCCGACAAAGGTAAGGAGGGGGTTTAGACAGGGCCGGGCGGGTGGGTTAGGTAGAGGAAGGGAGGGGAAGGTGAGGGGGTAGGCTGCGCGGCTCGGCGTGCGCCAGCTATACAGAATCGATAGCCTTGCACACGCCAATCCCGGATTTTAGCGGATACGCGCGGCTACGCGCGTATCTACTAAAATCCCGCGTACTTTTGCTTGCACCTGATCCGCCAGCAAAAGTAGGCCTATTCGCGCGGTCTGAAAATCTACCCCTCAGTTTTGAGTTATCCATCTAAATGACTTCTGTATATGAACCTCTCTATATAAAACTGAGATTAATGTCTCTCTTTTTTAAAATTTTCATTTTATTGAATTTTTATGTAAATTCAAAGACAACATCTTGTATAGCAAATTGTTACAACATTTAAGAACATAATAATAAGTTACCAAGAAAAATAAAAAAAACAACAAAAAAGCATAAATACACAAAAGTCTACTAGCTTGTGGGAGGAAGAGAATACACAGTAGGGGTGTGCATTCGGATTGACCGCATTAGTAAAACGCAACTCATATTTTTTTTTTACTTAAAAAATTGATTCGACATAAACGATCGGATTTCCCACATATCGAACATAGATATGTTCGATATGTGGGAAATCGCGATTGTTGAGCCAAAATAAAAATATAAACCCCCTCACCCTCCTTAATCCCCCCCCCCCCGACTTACCACAACTCCCTGGTGATGGAGCGAGGAGTGAGGACGCCATTTCTGCAATCCTTGGCGAGAAGCATGTGACGTCGGCGGCACGTCGAGTGACGCCGGCGTCACGTGATTCCCGGCGAGTTCGCGCCGGACGGCTCGTTCGGCCCAAAAAGAACTTTTGGCCAGCTTGGGGGGGCCTCCTGACCCCCTCAAGCTGGCCAAAAGTTCTTTTTGGGCCGAACGAGCCGTCCGGCGCGAACTCGCCGGGAATCACGTGACGTCGCGTCTGAGTGACGCGGCGCCACGTGATTCCCGGCGCGTTCGCGCCGGACGGCTCGTTCGGCCCAAAAAGAACTTTTGGCCAGCTTGGGGGGGTCAGGAGGCCCCCCCAAGCTGGCCAAAAGTTCTTTTTGGGCCGAACGAGCCGTCCGGCGCGAACGAGCCGGGAATCACATGACGCCGCGTCACTCGACGTGCCACCGACGTCACATGCTTCTCGCCAAGGATTGCAGAAATGACGTCCTCACTCCTCGCTCGATCACCAGGGAGTTGTGGTAAGTCTGGGGGGGGGATTAAGGAGGGTGAGGGGGTTTAAATTTTTTTTTTGCACATATGTACATATACCCAACTCATTGGATTTTTTTTATGTCCATATTGGCCGCAAGTGGGACCCCCTTTCGGACATAAAAAATATGAACATAAAATTTTGCTCTGCACATCCCTAATACACAGTAACAAGAAATAAATCAGCAAGTAATCATACACAATGGCTCTAACAGGTCATCCTAAATCTGTAAGGGATGATTAGCCCTCTAATCTGGGAGTTTCAAGAAGAGCAGCTCCCAGAAAATCACCCACAATCGGCTTGCCACTGTGAAAAAGTGTGAGCTGTCTGGTATCAAAAAAACAAAAAAAAACAGCCCTAACATAATTAACATTCTGAAACATAATAAAATATTTTGAGGGATACTTAAGAAGGAACATAGCCCCAATCTGTAAGACCCTTGATCTTAACAGCAAGATTTTCTACCTTCTCTTTTGAGTAACATGTGCCACACTCTGGAAAATTCTAATCCTGTACTTCAATAGGAGGCTCATCTCTATGTCCAAGGAACAATTTTATAATCCAGTCTTGGTTAGGTTCCAGTACCAAATTCACTATTAATGTTGCAGAATTTACTAGCACATTTGTAGATAATTCTAAGAAAGATGTCAGGTCAAAACTATTCAATGAAATTGGGGTCATATCACCCTGTTCTACCTTTTTGAAAATCTAC
Organism: Rhinatrema bivittatum; assembly: GCF_901001135.1. Lineage (NCBI taxonomy): Eukaryota > Metazoa > Chordata > Amphibia > Gymnophiona > Rhinatrematidae > Rhinatrema > Rhinatrema bivittatum. Next base: position 800,585,122 of record NC_042615.1, on the reverse strand, counting down.
TATAGCAATGGTAGATAAAAAAAGCTTTTGCTATAGGATGTAGTGACTTGGGGGATAGGGGGGACCTTTAAGATTTCAAGCAGATAGTTTTTAAACATCTAATATGCTCAGCTGATATCAAGTCTGTCTTGGGAACATTTATCAAATGCAAACTTTAAGATTTAGAAATATTCTCCAAAGTGTCCGGTTTATGATGGATAAGTAAATTATCTTTCACTAAGGCAGACTCATTAGTTTGAACCTGTGTCATTTTCTGTTCCGGCTGATTGATTTTCAGATTACTCTCCTCCAAAGTTTTCTCATAAACTAAAGGTCTCCCATTAATATCTTGCTATTTAGAGGATATTTGTGAAATTTGAGCTTTTCCAAAGAACCTCAATATCTAGTCAAATTGCTTCAAATGTAAATACTTGCAGCTTCTCCATCATGTAAGATACCTGTGACATTCCAGCAGACACTCTTTCCTCTGACTGTTACGGTCCCGGTCACTAAACTCGTGACCGGGCACCTACCTCTTTCCTCCGTGCTGCAGGACGCCAGACTTGGGGCCCTCAAGGCCGCATGGCAGCGGCGTCTCCACGAGGGAGACGCCGCCGAAGACTCCTCCCCTCAACGAGGGAACGCGCGCGCGCGGGGACCAGCGTTTTCTGCCGTCAGCACCCGGATGTGCTGACACGCCTCCTGTGACGTCAGACGCCGGCCGGGGGATTTAAACAAGGCACTTGCGTTTCCAAAGTGCCTTGCAACGAGGTTCCTTCCTGGAAGAACTAGTTGCCGTCGTTCCAGCCCGGTTCCCGTGTCCCGCTGCCTGTCTTTGGATTCTACTTGCCTGTCTTCGATCCTTGCCTGGTTCCTGGACTTCTGCTTGCCTAGCGATTCTGATTCTGTTGGACGTTTGCCTGTCTTGACTCCGGTACGTGACTCTGTATCCTGCTTGTCTTCTGCCTGCCTCGACACCGGTCCGTGACTCCGGCTCCTGCTTGCCCGCTGCCTGCCTTGACTCCGGTACGTGACTCTGAACCCTGCTTGTCTTCTGCCTGCCTCGACCCCGGTCCGTGACTCCGGCTCCTGCTTGCCCGCTGCCTGCCTTGACTCCGGTACGTGACTCTGAACCCTGCATGTCTTCTGCCTGCCTCGACCCCGGTCCGTGACTCCGACTCCTGCTTGCCTGCTGCCTGCCTTGACTCCGGTCCGTGTCTCTGACTCATGGTCACCTGCCACCTGCCTAGACTCCGGTTCTTACTCTACTCCTGGGTTTCTTTGTCTCCACCTAAGTCCCAGCGGTCCGGGTCCCTACGGGCTCCTCCTGGGGGGACCTCGGACTTCCAGGGTGAAGACTCCTAAGTCCTAGCGACCCGGGCTCCCACAGCTCCTCTGGAGGGGTCACGGGTTTCCAGGTGAAGCTTCGTCTGCCCAGTGGGAGTTCTGCCTCCCGACTGTTCCCTCGGGTCAGTCGGCCTAAGGATCCACTTCCGGATTTCGTCCGTCATAACACTGACACACCAGTTTCTTCTATCCTGGATGCATCTCCAGAAGAATGCTGGGCTGCATAGAGAGAGGAATATCAAGTAAGAAAAGGGAAGTGATTATTCCCTTGTACAGGTCCTTGGTGAGGCCTCACCTGGAGTACTGTGTTCAGTTCTGGAGACCGTATCTACAAAAAGACAAAGACAAGATGGAAGCGGTACAGAGAAGGGCGACCAGGAAGGTGGAGGATCTTCATAGGATGACGTACGAGGAGAGATTGAAGAATCTAAATATGTACACCCTGGAGGAGAGGAGGAGCAGAGGTGATATGATACAGACTTTCAGATACTTGAAAGGTTTTAATGATCCAAAAACAACGACAAACCTCTTCCGTAGGAAAATAATCAGCAGAACCAGGGGTCACGATTTGAGGCTCCAGGGAGGAAGATTCAGAACCAATGTCAGGAAGTATTTCTTCACGGAGAGGGTGGTGGATGCCTGGAATGCCCTTCCGGAGGAAGTGGTGAAGACCAGAACTGTGAAAGACTTCAAAGGGGCGTGGGATAAACACTGCGGATCCATAAAGTCAAGAGGCCACCAATGAAGAGTGGGTGACTCGCCAGAATGATGGCTATTGACACAATACCCTTACTAAATAAACATACACATGCTTACTGTGACTCCTACATCGCTCTAAGCTTCAACAGCAAGAGGTAATGGAAAAAAGGATTTGCACTCATAAAGAGGGGAGTAGCTGGCTTGTTACGGCGGTTACTACCCCAAACCAAATATGCCTGATACTTCACTTTCAATGCATATACAGCATAGCTCTCTGCTTCAATGACAGGGGAGAAGAATAACTGATACTTCACACATCCAGCAGAGCTCTCTGCTACAACGGCAAAGGAGAAGAAAAAGGGTTCGCACTCAAAATGCGGGGAGTAGCTGGCTTGTTACGGCAGTTACTACCCCAAACCAAATGTGCCTGATACTTCACTTTCCATGCATATCCAGCATGGTTCTCTCCTGCATCGGCATGGGAGAAAGACTGATACATCACGCATTTCCAGCATAGCTCTCTGCTTCAAGGGCAGGGGGAAAAAAAAAAAAAAAACCTGATGCTTCACGCATATCCTGCATAGCTTCAACGACAGGGGTGAAGAAAAAAAAGGATTCACAATCACAAAGCGAGGAGTAGCTGGCTTGTTACGGCGGTTACTACCCCAACCAAATGTGCCTGATACTTCACTTTCAATGCATATCCAGCATGGCTCTCTGCTTCTACAGCAGGGGAGAAGAAAAAAAAAAAAAAAAACAACAAGAGCTGTACAACATAGTCTAGGTAAAACAAATAAGCATGGGTGTAGCTTGCTTATCGCGGCGGTTACTGCCCCTACTACCCCTAACTAATCAAGCTAGATATTTCACTTGCATGCAGCTCCATCACTGCTCTCTACATTAATGGTGGGGGTGGAAGGGGAATAGAACAAGGAGCTAAGAGTAACAGATAAGAATGAGAGAAAAAATGTGTGAGGCTTGCTGGGCAGACTGGATGGGCCATTCGGTCTTCTTCTGCCGTCATTTCTATGTTTCTATATGTTTCTATCAGCAGCAGGGTATTTACTTCTCCTGGCAAATCTAGCTTATACTCTCCTGAATAGAGTGCAGCAATGACGATCTCTCTTGAACACAAAAGTCACCTCAGGTAAGAGAGAGAATAAATATTGATTGAGATGAAAATTTGTAAAAAAAAAAAAAATAATAATAAAGATTGAGCAGGATTTTTTTTTTTTTATGTTTAATCTGTTTATTGAAAAGTTTTCGTTTACAAAGCCAATTAAAATACAGTATACAAAAATTACAAGAAAACCCCCAAAACTAACACAAAACTAAAATAATACAAAATAAATATTCTAGCAGTGAAATAATCCTCAATGGAATACCTCAGACATAGGCATACATTCCTTTTTGCCTATGCATACCCCAATAGTTTGTAGGTGAAATGGTCTCCTTTGCAGAAAGGAATATGGGGTAGATTTTAAAAGCTTGCGCGCGCACATCCATGGACACGCAATTTTATACCATGCGCGCAAGGGGTTGCACAATTGTGTACCCCCTTGCGCGCACTGAGCCGTACTGCCTTCCTCCGTTCCCTCCCCCTAACCTAACCTTCCCACCCCTTCCCCTAACTTTTCCCCCCAACCCTACTCTAATCCCCCAAAAATGTTTATCCTACCTTTTGCGCCTGCCTCAAGGTAGGCACAAGTTGCGCGCGCCGGAAGCCTGCCGGCATGCGATCCTCCGACACAGTGGAAAAGGCCACTCTGTCGGAGGCCTCTGGCTCTGCCCCTTCCCCACCCCTGGACTGCCCCACCATGCCCCGGACTGCCCCTTTAGTAAAGCCCCGGGACTTACACGTGTCCGGGGCTTTATGCACATCGCAGGGCCTTTTTAAAATAGGCCTGGCATCCGTAATCCTTTGAAAATCTGGCCCTATGCTTTTTATCCTATGCTTCCTATATTATTCAGTTACTGAGATTGGAAATCATTTAGGTGTTAAATGTGTTGGAGCCGTAGACACATATGGGATTATTTTGTAACATTTTGTATAAGTTACACCAATTTTGAAAGCAGGCTTATGCTTATAAGTTCACTAAAATTATCCTGGCAAAACTACATGTGCACAATTATACCTGCTATTCAGTGCTTGCAATTTTTCCAAAATAATTTATATGCATACTTTTAAAAATAATAAAGTATGTGCATAAATCCCTATCCAATCCATATTCCATCCCTTGGAACAACACATGCATACAGTGTGTATATATATAATTTTACACACACATCAGTGGCATGATTTTCAAAAGTTCAATTTCAGCAGGTAAAGCATTACTTTTCCCCAATAAAGTCTCTTTGAAAACTATCTTCTTAAAGTACCACTATAAGAATCTGTAAACAATGAAGGGACACTCTCCCTCTCCCTCTCTTTAGGTGTTTTATATATATAATGTTTTCATGTCACTTGGGTGTTATTCTAGAAAGAAAAAGTTCTTACAGCTAGAGTAAAGGTTATTCTGCCACTGTTTCTGGATTGCTTTTTCTTGTGCTTGAAAATGGATAGGCACATTTACATCCCTGAGACATGTCTGGGGAATTCAGAGAGCCACAAAGCCATGTACTTGACAACAAAAGCCGGGCACAATGAAAATAAATAAAAGGATGTGGTTTGACTTGTTTTTAACAAAACAGTAGAAATAAAGGTCAACAAACAAAATGCAGGTGAAATATTTTCATTGAGCTAACTTAATACATTTTTGGCTGGTTTTAAAATGCATTTTCCCTTTATCAGGCCAGTGTGCAATGAGGTAAATATAAAGTTGTCTAAATATAATAGTAAATTACAAGCCACATATCCAAAACAGTGTTTTCAAAGCTGCAAAAGACCTATAAAGTAAACGTATGGTGATAGTGGAATGCAGTGTTTAGAGAGAGGTGAGAACATTGAGAGACAAACAACAGAATTTACATCTTTTCGAAGAGAATGGTAATTCATGAGTTATTGTCTCTATTATATTCCTTTGTCTCTGCTTTAAAGTGGATGGTCATTTTAATTCTGAATGTTTTATGTTCGAGAATACAAGATTGTGCTGGAGTTACAGACTCCTCTTCTTCAAGATCTGTGCTTCAGATTTATATTTTCTCACTATTGTACCTACCCAAGTTTCATCATGGTCAAGAGGAAAGGGAAAGTCAAGATGTACTCCACAGAACCTTTTCCTTCTCTTCAGATCTCCACTACACAATTTGTGGTCCAGGGATAAGGTAGTTGTATTGTCATGCTTCCCTTAGTCCTAAATCCCTGGGCAGGGCAGATCCTTGAGCTAGCAGCTATGGGCACATAGAAAGTAAAGAGAGGGTGGATCCTTTATACACAACACTCCTTGACTGCTTCTCAGTCTATCCTTCACCACACAGATAGCGTCAACTCTCAGTCCCAGCTTTTTACAATTCAAGCCCCATCTCTGTCCTCTGTTCACCACTAATAGGTATCACAGTCCCTGCATCCTATAAACTTCCATGCCTTAATAGTGCAAAAAGACAGTTAATTAAAAAATGAAGCTCCTCTGCATCCGGTCACTGTCAGGTCTATCCTCTTTAGGAAAGATTTCATACTGCAGGTCTTCTTTACCCAAATCTAGCCTCGAGCACAGGGATGCCCCAATCCATAGCCACAAGGGCCTCTGAAGGGGAACCTTCCAAAACCTGGCATAAGATAGTCAAAAGCAAGGCTAAAGACTGGTAGACGAGTCAATGGGAGGCTGATCCATAAATGGAAAATTTCCTTATTCCTTTCCCATACATTTAAAAGTCAGAAGGCAAAAAGCTTCTGCTCCAACAAAATCCAAACTAAAATCCACAACCTGTTTCAACAGAAGCTGAACTAAAATTCCATGAGGATAGATAGGGCCAGATTTTAAAATGTACACGCGGGCGTAGATTTGTGCGCACAACCCTGCGTGCACAAATCTTCGTCCGTTTTTATAACATGCGCTGATGAGTAAAGATGGCCGGCGCCATCTTTAAAGATGGCACCGGCCATCCAGTGCTCCTACCATGTGACAGGGGCCGGCCAATGGCACGGATACCCTGTCACATGGTAAGGGCAAAGGGGCATCGGCGCCATTTTTTTTTTTTAGAACAGCTGATGCCTGGGAACGGGAAATCTCTCCCCGAGGCCCCCCTGGATCTCTCCTCTCCCCGAGGCCCCCCTGGGTCTCTCCCCAATGCCCCCCTGGACCACCAGGTAATTTTAAAAGGTTTTGCGGGGGTTGATTTAAAGGGTCAGGTGGGTTGTTTTTTTTTAGCGGCGCGGGCCTCCCTAAAAAAAAAGGGTCGGGAGGGTGGGGGAGGCTAAGGGGGGTCGATTTAAAGGGTCGGGTGGGTTTTTTTTTTATTGGGCCATCAGCGCCATTTTAATTAGTGGCAGCCAAAATGGCGCCTATGGCCCAAGAGCGGGAGATCGTGCCGGGACCCCCCCACTGGACCACAGGTAACTTAACATTTTGGGGGGGGTTCAGGAGGGTGGTGGATCTCTCCCCAATGCCCCCCTGGACCACCAGGTAATTTTTAAAGGTTTTGGGGGGTCTGAAGGGGGGGTCGATTTAAAGGGTCCGGTGGTTTTTTTTTTCTTTAGCGGCGCGGGCCTCCCTAAAAAAAAAATTAGCGATGTGAATTGGAATCGGAAACGATTCCAATTCACATATCTTAACGATCAGATTTCCCCCCCCCCCCCCCCCCCTTCCCCAGCCGAATCTGATCGTTAAGACGATCTGGCACACGATTCACATCTCTATTCCTTACATCAGGTTCATGTGATTTTTCTGGCCAAGAAAGTTCAGTGAATCAGTTGTACCTCAGATGGAAGCTGTAGACATCCAATTATGACTAAGCATACAATCTCTGCATATGTTTTAGAAACTGAAAAATCAGTGGAAGCAAAATTTCTGAATTGCTCTTCTAGGCAAAGTAGAAGTTCCTAGTCTGGACTCTCTGTAATAGCTCCATCTTAGCTTACCAGTAGTTCTAGCATTTATAATTCAATTGTAAGTCTAATGTAACTGCTGATAATTTTATTTCTATGCTTTTGCTTTGAGCTGTGATGCTGTATTCCCCCAATTTGAGGGCTAAGATAAGAATTCCTTGATTTGAATGTATTTACTTTTTTTCTCTTTTCTTTATGTTTCTTTCAATTCTTGATTTACCTTTCAAGATTTTGTCTTGATATTTCTTAATTAAAAGTATAAATAAAGAATCACAAAATATTGAGAATATTATGTAGCATGAAGCCTTTCCTGTCTGAAAGTGATTTAGGACAGTGTTGCAGGCAAGTGTCTTAAGTTACATTATTTATTGCAGCTCTTTGTAGAATGCTGCTGCATGGTTAATTGTAGGTTGTGGTTATCGTGACTCAGTTCCCCCAGTACTGAAGCATTTACATTGGTTACCCATTAAATGGCATATTAATTTTAATATCATAATGCTGCTTTTCACTGATATTAGGAGAAATGGTCCTGGGCAGTTAACAGTAAAAAATTATATTCCAAGTAGATTTTTTTGTTCGGAAGGGCAGCATAAATTGATATTTCCATCATTCAAGAAAGCACATATTTATTTATTTTATTTACTTATATTTTTTCATTCTGCTTTTCACCACATTTTCAACATATTGTAGAGTGCCATTCTAAGATGTTTAGGGTAGTGGGGCCAGTGATATGGAATGCCATCCCATTTGATCTACAAGTAGAAGAGAATTATATAACTTTTTGAAAAAAGATGAAGGCATTCGATTTTTCACAGTTTTTATCTGAGGCCTCAGCTGGAGGTTGCTTGCCTGGGAACAGGATAGTTTGGTATGCCAAGAAGGGTTGGCTTTATTTTGATTGATCAAAATTGTTATTTTATTTTTTGTGTGTGTTGATAATGATGTATATGTGTATGTGCATTTGACTTGATATGTTGATTTTATAGTTTATTGTAGACATAGTGGCATAGTAACATACTAATGATGGCAGAAAAAGGAAAAATGGTCCATCCAGTCTGTCCAATAAGTTACTTATGGGAGCAACTGCCGCTCCATGCAGGTTGCCCCCAAGCCTTATGTTAAGGGTAGTAATATTAAAAATCAAAAGCAAGCAACAGCGAAACCCATAACAAAATTACTGTTAGCAACTATTTTACAGCGTGAGCAGCTAATCTGATAATTCAGACAATGCTGCTGCTGCTTGAATATGTTTTGCTTTTGGACTTGGCCATAGAAGCAGTCCTGCATTTTTTTTCCCCCTCTGTGTATCAATACCCTAGACCATAAAAGTCAGGGCCTAGTGTTGGCTGTTCTCTGAATCCAATTCCCCTTTTCCCCCCCCCCCCCCCCCCCCCCAACGAAGCAGTGAGTAATGCTGCAGTAAGTCACCGAGGATAAGCTTTTAGGATCAACTGAATATGTTTTGAAATAAATTAAATAAATATATACAATTTCATGTAGGAATTCTATAAAAGTATTTTGTGCAAATAATGTTTCCATTGAATTAACTGTTGTTGCAATAATTTATTTCCTATTATTGCTGGCTTGAGTATGAACAAATTGCCTGTTGGGACTGGCGTGTCTTTGTCAATGTTTTACTGCAAATGTTTGGCTTTTTTTGCTCACTGAATGGAGGTAAATGACATTCTGAGTACAATGACTGACAGGCAGACTAGTAAGTTTTTGTATTTTTAGGCTTGATAATGACCTTGCAAGCATTGATATGTTTGTCACTACCCATCTTTATTTAAGGCTACTAATCTTGACCAGCTTATGCTTTTGAAATGTGTGCTTTGGGTGAGAAGGTGCTTGGGGGGCAGGAACGTGGAGCAGAAGGTATTACTGATTCTTCAGATCAAAAGGGGTGAGACTAAGTATATATTTCAAGCTGGTTTTAAAAAAAAAAACATATGTGCCTCAATTCTTATACAAAAAAAAAAAAAAGAAAGAAACATAAGGGAAACAGATGGCTGTTTAAAGATGATTGCATTATTAAAAATGTTATTACTAACGTTTAATTTCATTCTTTTTCTCTGCTTGTTGGCTACACTTTCATTATGCCTAACAGAATCTGGATAGATTTCAGAGCAGAAGTTCTAACAGAGGAATAAAAATATCAAGGAATCAAAATACCATATAGGAAACCTGTCAAATAAGACAGAAAGAGATACATATCCAATACTCTCTTGAAGTTATCCAGATAATCAGCAGAACTTATATGGATAAGTCTTGCACTGAATATCCAATTACTGTAGCCCAGGTAAACCTAGCCAGCTAACTTTATGAGAGCTATTTCTATGGACTGACTTGTCTGCACAAATTTACCCGGGTAGCGATCCATATGGTGATAGTCAGACAAATAGTGTAACTTTCCCTGGCCGCACCTCCAGCCACACCCCTTTCTTGCCCAAGAAGGATGGGACTGGAGGAAAGGAGAGGACAAAGAGGGTATTTTTTTTTAAAGGGCCAGATTTCTATGAGTAAAAGCATTTACTGCCGTACATCTTTTGGTTTTGAGCCTCCTTGTTCCTATTGTCTGTGGAAAAGGGATTTTATTACTGGAGAGATTTTTTTTTTGTCACATTTACAAAAGCAGGTGCTTTAGGTAGCAAAAGTCCTTCTTGATGTTCTTACTTACAATTTTTCTTCTGCTATATCTGGTCACATTATGTCATCTGAATAGATAAGTTGCTATAAAACAATACAATGGGTTATCAGACTGAAATGTAACTGTCAGCCTGAAAAATAGACACAGGAAAAATGGTGAGTTTATGGGGTTTAGCTTGTTTTATTTGCTTATAAGAGCTGGATGCAGAGTTCCACTTCTATGCATTGGTAACTGTGAAATATTGAAGTCTGTCTGGGGATGTTTTAATGTTATTTTATGACTTGCTGTACTGCATCTATTTTTAGTTAAGTTTTGTAACTGATTTTCAGGCATCCATGCACTGATCATGCTTGTGCCCATTTGTTTCAATCAAGGACACGTAGCAAAGAGAGTTTCAGTGCTCCACAGCACTCTAGGTTTACTCAAAATTTGCAGATAGGCAGGAACTCTTCCAGATACAGTGCGCATGGTAATAAGAGTTAGGGATGAGCAGAGGGATGCCATACATTGCATTCGTGATTCGGATTCGTCGGGGAGCAGATACGTTGCATTCGGCCGTATGGCGCCCCGATGCGTTAATACGGCAATTTCTATTCGTGTCCCAGCTAAAATTAAAATTAACTACAACCCCCCACCCTCCTGACCCCCCCAAGACTTACCAAAACTCCCTGGTGGTTCAGCGGGGGGTCCGGGAGCCATCCCCCTCGGTGCCGGTTTCATCATGGCACCGATAGCTTTTGTCACAGGGGCTACCGGTGCCATTGGTCAGCCCCTGTCACATGGTCATTGGTGCCATCTTGTGCTCCTACCATGTGACAGGGGCTGACCGATGGCACCGGTAGCCCCTGTGACATAGTATGGGCAAAGGCTATCGGCGCCATTTTGAGTACTGGCATCGGACGGCCGGAGTGCAGGAGGTCACTCCGGGACCCCCATTGGACCCACAGGGACTTTTGGCCAGCTTGGTGGGGCCTCCTGACCCCCACAAGACTTGCCCAAAGTCCAGCGGGGGTCCAGGAGCGACCTCCTGCACGCTGGCCGTCCGATGCCAGTACTCAAAATGGCGCCAATAGCCTTTGCCTGATAACCCCCCCCCCCCCCCGAGGGTGGGGGGTTTGTTTAAATTTTTATTTAGGTGGCCGTATAATTCGGCGAAGATTCGTGTATTCTTGGGGAATCGCGATAGTTTTCGCTTCCCCACGAATACTACGAATAGTGCAATATACGTTGCGGATCGCCAATAGACTTAGGGGTAGATTTTCAGAGCCCTGCTCGCCTAAATCCGCCCAAAACCGGGCGGATTTAGGCGAGCAGGGCCCTGCGCGCCGGGAAGCCTATTTTACATAGGCCTCCCGGCGCGCGCAGAGCCCCGGGACTCGCGTAAGTCCCGGGGTTCTCGGAGGGGGGCGTGTCGGGGGGCGGGCCCGGTCGTCGCGGCGTTCCGGGGGCATGTCGGCAGCGTTTTGGGGGCGGGTACGGGGCGTGGCTACGGCCCGGGGGCGTGGCCGCGCCCTCCGTACCCGCCCCCAGGTCGCGGCCCGGCGCGCAGCAGGCCCGCTGGCGCGCAGGGATTTACGTCTCCCTCCGGGAGGCGTAAATCCCCCGACAAAGGTAAGGGGGGGGGTGTAGACAGGGCCGGGCGGGTGGGTTAGGTAGGGGAAGGGAGGGGAAGGTGAGGGGAGGGCAAAGGAAAGTTCCCTCCAAGGCCGCTCCGATTTCGGAGCGGCCTTGGAGGGAACGGGGGGAGGTAGCGCGGCTCGGCGCGCGCAGGCTATACAAAATCGATAGCCTTGCGCGCGCCGATCCAGGATTTTAGTGGATACGCGCGGCTCCGCGCGTATCTACTAAAATCCAGCGTACTTTTGTTTGCGCCTGGAGCGCAAACAAAAGTAGGCTGTTCGCGCTCGTCTGAAAATCTACCCCTTAGTTTTTGGGTACTTGCCAGGTTCTTATGGCCTGGATTGGCCACTGTTGGAAACAGGATGCTGGGCTTGATGGACCCTTGGTCTGACCCAGTATGGCATTTTCTTATGTTCTTATGTTCTAATACGGCGAAAATGAATGCACACCCCTAATAAGAGTTCAGTTTATTGAAACAACTGCACCTACATAGAACTCATCTTTTTCATAGTTCAGACATATAGAAATGCTCTTTTGCTGAAATGAGGCCATTAATGGTACGCTATAGCATCACAAGAGTATATAAAAAAGCACTTCATAGCAGGATTCAAGAAGAAGGTATGATTTGGTCCTTCTAATTCAGAAAATGAAAATGAAAATGATTCTTATGCCTGGCATGAGTGGATTTTCTCTTTAGCCTGAGGAGGAGGAGAAGGAACCTTCAGCCTCAATTGGTCCTGAAGGGAGAAGGCCATCTTTCTGGCTTGATTGAGGCCTCAGCAGAACAGGGAGTCAGAATAGTCAGGAGAAGGAGGTGGTTTCAGCCATGATCTGACCTAGGAGCAGCAGGTCACATCTTTGGCCTGATCAGGGCCCTGGCAGAAGGAAAATGAGTCTTCAAGCATAGGACGACTAGGCTATCTCTTTGGCCTCAATAAGATTTGGGAGGAGGAGGAGGAGATAATTTTGGACCAATCAGGGCCTGAGTGTATTAAGGTGTCTGCAATAGGTCCTGAAAGAATTTTAGAATCATTGCATATGGAAACAGTATTTCTTGAAATAGTCTAAAGAATTTAGTCATATATGGCAATTTTAAAGATTTTTTTTTTCAGCCTGGAGATCCCATTAATTCATTTTCTAAGCCAATATATTTCAGCAGAAAGTAGAAATGTTTACTGGACAATTGATTTATTTAGATTTAGGCCATGGGACACACCTTAAATTGGTCAAACTATATTATGATATGGCTGCTATTCAAAATTCTTTATATCTTTGTAAAGTGAAGTTACAAATGACCTGTTTGTAAGCTAAAATTCTAATAATGTTGTAAACAAATTTGAGTGAATCCCATATTAAAAAAAGTTAGGATATAAATCCAAGTAACAAATAAAATAATGAATAAATATTTGTCTCACTATTACCATATGCCATCTGATCAGTTGTGTCTTTTCTACCTCACTCTCTCCTATATCCATGTATCTTGAACTTTTTAATGAGAAATAAAACATTCTATATCTATTTGATTTCCTTGTAGATTATTGTTTCTCTTTTTGGGGCAACAAAAGAATAATGCAAAGATGTTGTAAGACTTTAACATTCAGACCACATAGGGACCACATAGGGCCCATTTTCAAATGAGTCTGCGAGGCTGGAGGAAAGAAGCAGACATATCTTGAAATGGTGCCATAGAACAGCAACCACAACTACTTCAGTAGGAATCAAGTGGTGATTGGATTAACATCAATTAGAAGACATAGTTATTGGAAATTTTAGAAATCTTTTGAGCAAAGGAAGATATTAAAGTGTCACGTTACTGGAAATGTGAGCAAAAGATGTTAAAAGCTACCATAATGAGCCATGAAATGTCTTGGTTTATTCAATTACTTTAAAAAAGAAAATCTAGTCTAATAATATAAATTAGTTCCCATGACCTTCTTTCCTCATAATTGTAAAGTTGTCTTTAACAACTAAGACAGAGAATTTGGAGAATGAGTGTCTGGATGTGGTAATCAGGTCAAAAAAAGTGTTATCGATAGCGCAAGGGTGGATTGGCCTATTGGGGAATCCGGCTTCCTCCGGTGGGCTGATCGCTCCCATCACATGTTTTTTTTCTGCTTCCTAGTCAAAGAAAAAAAAAAAAGAGGAGCTGCTGTGCCACAACAGTGATCTGCAAGGCCACCACAAGTGGTTCTATAAGGCAGGGTGAGGCAGCAACCTCAGGCGGCAAAATTTTGGGTGCGGCAGATACCCCCCCTCAAAAAGAAAAACCCTGAGGTGGCTACCTCACTATTTTTTTTGGATTACTAAAGCCAGTGGGGTTCCCCACATCCTGCTGGCAAGAAAATCTACGGTACTGCAATATGATGTGTTGGCGAGGTTCCCACTTTCCGCCAGTACTAGAGTAGGCCCCTGGCAGCCCTGCAAAACAATGTGCTGGCAAGGTTCCTACTCCCCACCAGCACTAGAGAAGGCCCCATGGAAGGCCCTGTGAAATGACATGCTAGAGGGCTTTTCACTTCCTTCCAGCATTAGAAAAGGCCCCTCAGTGGCCCTGCAAAATGACATGCTGGCAGGGTTCCCACTCCCCGCTAGCAATAGGAAGATCTAGCGGGGCTGCCAGCATTCCTCCTGTAGCCAGTGGCAGAACAGGCCCAATGGTGTCGTGGGTGTTTCCCCAGCATCAGGCAGCAGAAAAGGAAGCCCTGCTGTTCAGCTGGTGGCAGAAGAAAGGGTTTCCTTTGTGCTGCTGGTGGCCAATGAAGTAATTCAGTAAGTGACAGAGACTGGTGTCAGCTTGAGCCCCGTGCATAATAGAGGAGGCTGCCACTTCAGTCTTGGCTGCGCTGCTTAAGGAAGAAGGCTGCTGCATCGGGCTGGGCTGCACAGCTGAAAAAAGAACAAGACTTCTGCTGGTATACTGTGCACATTCCAGGGACAGAATGAGAGGGTGAGAACATGTATGTGTATAAGCAATAGCATGTATGAGAACTTGTGTGTGTTTATAAGAAAGAGCATGTGTGAGTGTGAGCATCGGATCCACTTAATGTTTGGGTACTTGCCAGGTATTTGTAACCTGGGATGGCCACTGTTGGAAACAGGATGCTGGGCTTGATGGCCCCTTGGTCTGACCCAGTATGGCAACTTCTTATGTTCATATGTTCTTAACATATGGGAGAAGAGAGAGACAATAGACCAGATTTTCCAACCTCGCACTCGCGTAGATTTGTGCGTGCAACCCGGCATGTGCAAATCTACGCCCAATTTTATAAAATGCATACGCATGTTATAAAATCCGGGGTCAGCGCGTGCAAGGAGGTGCACACTTGTGCACCTTGTGCGCGCCAACCTATGCAGCCTTCTTCGTTCCCTCCAAGGCCGCTCCGAAATCGGAGCGCCGGCTGACAGCCAGCCCGTGATCCTGGGCACAGCCGCAGAGTGAGGCTTGTTGCGGTATCCAATTCAGTTTTTATCTGCAAGTTTATTTTTATGCTTTATCATCTCTTTGTTCATGTGTGGTCAAGATTTGTTTGTGTTCTGCATATGTGACCAAGGTAAGGTATTCTGCTTGCATGTAGTTTCTGTGTAGGGATGTAGAGCAGCCTGACTTGCTCTGTTTTCCTAATAGGAGGTATATTGGTGTTTTAGGGCCTGGTAATATTTTCAGTGTTACCTTTTCATAGGTAGGGTTGATACTGTTTGAGAGCTGGCAGTTAGTGCTGTTTTCATGTGGGTTAGAGCACACTAATGTGGCAGAGTTAGCGTGCACTAACGGGGAGTTAGCGCACACTGATGGGAATTAGTGCGCACTAATGGGAGTTAGCACGCACTAACCCAAAAATGATTTTTTTCTGAAATTTTGGAAAAAAATCAATTGTTTTTTGGTTCTCCCAAATTGCCTAATTCAGGAAAAACGATTGCACATCCCTAGTGTTGAACTGGGAGCACTCACTGTGTGAGCACATAAGCAGCAGCACATTAGCTTGTCAGAAAGAGTTTGTGTGTCTGTGTCAGAGAACATGAGAGTGAGATGCACACCCATATATACTTTCGGGCCAATACAGTACACCATTGGACGCGCATTTTCCCTTACCCCTTATTTGACTAGGGCACCTCTAGGTTAAAGCACTCTTAAGCTTTAACCCGTATCCTCCATTGTATTTCTTAATTATTTCCACCTTTACTTCCTTCCAGCTAGATAAGCTTCCAAGTTCCTTACCCTTGTTGAATGTAACTTGCCTTATTCATTTCCTTTTGTTTAATTTTCTTCAGTTATGCTACAGTTATACCCTTGTTAAATGTAAACCGATCCGATATGGTTATTACTATGAAGGTCGGTATAAAAAAGTGTTAAATAAATAAATAAATAAATAAAATTCAGTAAGGGGCCGAAAACGCGCGTCAAATCCCCCGAACCTAATATCGCCCGCAACATGCAAATGCATGTTGATGGCTCTATTAGGTATTCCCGCGCAATTCAGAAAACAAAATGTGCAGCCAAGCCACACATTTTGCTTTCAGAAATTAGCGCCTACCCAAAGGTAGGTGCTAATTTCTTCGGGCACCGGGAAAGTGAAGGGAAAGTGAAGTAAAAACTGCTTTTCTGTGCACCCTCCGACTTAATATAATGGCGATATTAAGTCGGAGGTCCTGAAACTTTCCAAAAGTAAAAAAAAAAATAAAAAATTTTGAAGTCGGCCCGCAGCTGTCGGGTCGAAAACAGGATGCTCAATTTTGTCGGCATCCGGTTTCTGAGCCTTTGGCTGTCAGCAGGCTCGCGAACCGATGCCGGCAAAATTGAGCATCGGCTGTCAAACCCGCTGACAGCTGCCGCTCCTGTCCAAAAGGAGGCTCTAGGGATGCGCTAGTGTCCCTAGCGCCTCTTTAACCTGGTTTTACTGCCGGGCCTAATTAGCATACTGAATCGCGTGCACAGGGGAGTGGCCTGTGCGCGCGCCGGGAGAGCGGGAGTTCGCTCGTTCTCCCACGGACTTTACTGAATCAGCCGGAATGTTGGTATCTTTCTCTATGATACTGACACACACACACTCAGTGTGTGGGTGTGTCTTTTTGTTTGAGAAATAATATGTGTCTTAACATAAGACTTGCCATACTGGGTCAGACCAAAGCTCCATCAAGCACAGTATCCTGTTTTCAACAAAGGCCAATCCAGGTAATAAGTATCTGGCAGGATCCCAAGTACTTATGTATGTGTCAATAAAGTTTCTGCAATCTAAATATCTGTTTGTGACTGATTGTGTTTGATACTGGCTGGCAGTTTCATTTATTTTAACTGGTTCAAAAGTGTATGAATAGCCAGCACAAAACTACACCTAGTAGATTGATATCATGCACACGTTACAGTAGCACTATGAAGAAATACGAAACCTACCAGGGTACCAGCCAGCATGGATGACATCATTCCTGGGAAAACAAAAGTTAACCGGACTTATTCTCTGCTATTAATAACAAGAGGCTTCTGCCTATAGTAACAGAGCACGTACACATGCCAAAATTTATTAATTGGCTATGAGATAATGGGCGGGCATATGCAGACACCTATTGATTGGCTGAAGGTAACCCTAAAATTGCTGAGCACGCACGTTACATCTTTGTGTAGATTTGGGCGAATGGCCATTGCTTTGTACTGCCTGCTACTCCAAAGAAAAGATGTATTACTTTTATTAAACTCATTGATTAGATTCTTAGATCTGTTCTCTATTGGTCTTATTAATCTGAGGTTCATATTCAAAAGCCAGACCAGGAATCCAGGAAATATCTCCATAAGAAATATAAGTAGATGTGAAGGAGGCCCAACCAATTTGCATGGGTGGAATGGGGGCTGCAGCTTTGCTCACCCCTGGTCTATGATGTGTTAAACTTCTTAGTTATTTAAGAAAGATGAAGTTTATTTTGGATATATTTTGGCTCAAATCTGCCAGGTTCCAGGATTGACTTGATGTACTTTTGGGAGCTGTTGACATATGTGCCTCAGGGGAAAGTGCATGAGGGCATCAGATATCCCATGGGCTGGTTTTGAAATAAAATCACCTGGGGCCAAAATTTTCCTGCAATCCATCTCTGCAATGCTGTGCTCTTCTGGTTGTTAGAGCCTTATTGATCTATTCAAAATAAAGCTTGCAGAGCACATTTTAGGATCAGAAGAAAAAAAGCCTCATGCAAATAGAGTTGCCTGTGAAGAACTCCATAAGAAGCTCAAGAAACTTATAAATCATAACACCTGCAACATTTTTTTTTTTAAATATTTTATGGGTGGCAGTCTATCCGCTTGAAAGGACAATTCAAAAAGTCATTTATGCACATAGATTGGCTAGCTGAAAATTGTACACCCTAAATGTGGCTGAAAGTATGTGCAGTATTCCACAAATATAGGGGCAGATTTTAACACCTACAAGCGGGCGTAGATTTGTGCACGCAACCCAGCTCGCACAAATCTACGCCTGATTTTATAACATGCGTGTGCAGTCGCACGCATGTTATAAAATCCAGGGTCGGTGCATGCAAGGGGGTGCACACTTGTGCACCTTGTGCGCGTCGAGTCCTAGGGGAGCCCCGATGGCTTTCCCTGTTCCCTCCGAGGCCGCTCCGAAATCGGAGCGGCCTCGGAGGGAATTTTCCTTCTGCCCACCCACCTTCCCCTCCCTTCCCCTACCTAACCCACCCCTCAGCCCTTCCTAAAACCCCCCATACATTTGTTTTGCAAGTTGCGCCTGCCTCTGGGCAGGCATAAGTTGCGTGCACCGGCCAAGTGCCGGCAAGTGATCCCTCGGCCTCTGACCATGCCCCTAAAGAGGCCTCTGGCCATGCCCCCAGACCACCCCAGCCCCACCCATTTTTTCAAGCCCCAGGACAGACGCATGTCCCGGGGTTTGTGCACATCGACGGACCTATGCAAAATAGGTTTGGCGCGCGTAAATCCAGCTGGATTTACACAAGTAGGGCTTTTAAAATCTGCCCCATTTTGTTTTAGCCATATGTAGAGAAATCATTCCTAGGAGAAATAAGAACATAAGAAAATGCCATACTGGGTCAGACCAAGGGTCCATGAAGCCCAGCAACCTGTTTCCAACAGTGGCCAATCCAGGCCATAAGAACCTGGCAAGTACCCAAAAACTAAGTCTATTCTCTAAGTGAAGTTAATAGCAGGTAATGGACTTCTCCTCCAAAAACTTATCCAATCTTTTTTTAAACACAGCTATACTAACTGCACTAACCACATCATCTGGCAACAAATTCCAGAGTTTAATTGTGTGTTGAGTAAAAAAGAACTTTCTCCGATTAGTTTTAAATATGCCCCATGCTAACTTTATGGAGTGCCCCCTAGTCTTTCTACTATCCGAAAGAGTAAATAACCGATTCACATCTACCTGTTCTAGACCTCTCATGATTTTAAACATGTCTATCATATCCCCCCTCAGCCGTTTCTTCTCCAAGCTGAAACGTCCTAACCTCTTTAGTCTTTCCTCATAGGGGAGCTGTTCCATTCCCCGTATCATTTTGGTAGCCCTTCTCTGTACCTTCTCCATCGCAATTATATCTTTTTTGAGATGCAGCGACCAGAATTGTAAACAGTATTCAAGGTGCGGTCTTACCATGGAATGATACAGTTGATCATTGAAGTAAAATAACACATAGGGAGCTTAAATTTCAAACCTATCCATGGTACAGCATATGCACTTAAGTGGACACATAGAAGTTAATGCTAGTGTTTTATAAACTATACAATTTATAAAATACCACATATTTCTGCTTTAAAAGTATATGCATGTATTTCAGTATGCATAAATATTTTCAATGCAAGAAAGCACTTACTTTCTCTACCCATTTTAAAAGCATACATGCATATATTTCATGTGCAAAATAATTGTGTGAATAAACATCCAGAATTCAACACGGAGGCATTCATTTTAAAAGTATGCATGCATACACTTTTGAAAATACTTACTTGCATATGTATTTAAAATCACCTGATTTCCAATACATCCACCAGGTCACCCAGTCATTCTCTGTTTCATCTAGATACTCTAACGCATCATCCTGAGCTCCCACTAGTTCACCCAGACCTCCCACCCCAAATCTCAAATAACCAATAAGTATAATTTGACTTGCATAAGCCAATTCGCAGGTGTAAAAGTGTCTGGTTCTTAGCCATAAAATACTGGAAAACAGCTCATCAATGGTTCAACTCAGGTTGATTCATATTTAGCAGGGTTAGCATAAAGGGTCAATACATTTTCTTCACCTTGTTAAATGAATAAAACACCAGAGCAGATCAGGTAAACAGTAGTACTTGCAGGCAGTCTGGTGCAGTAAAGAATAGTGCTTTAGCTTTCACACATATACTTAGGTTCAGAATACACAATCTCAGCAGAGTTACTTCACAGGTTCAGAATACACAGGATAAATCAGGACCAAAGACCTTCCCATTTGTGATCCTTAGCATGGCACATAGCCCTCAAGTTACCCAGAACAATTTCCTGAGTAACTGCTATCCCTTTTTAAGGCCAAAGACCCAATTAGGTTTCTCAGGGCTATGGTCACTGGCGCTGGCATTATATTTGTTATATTTAGCATTCAGCCTCCCCCTTTCAGGCAACCACCTGGTTACTGAGAGAGAGGATTCCCACCTTTGACCAAGAAGATCCCAATTTGAGGCTAACCAAAGCAGTTTTTCCCTGCCAAAGATTTTTTGAACAAGTTCAGTAATGTATATAGATATGCCTTGTCTTTAATCAGTATGAATGCAATAAATGAGACCATTTTTTGTTCCTTCCAAAGACTTCAGCAAAACTTCCCTTTTGAAATTCTGTCTAAAGGTAGAAAAAATATCAAAACTTCAAA
This sequence comes from Rhinatrema bivittatum, assembly GCF_901001135.1. Classification (NCBI taxonomy): domain Eukaryota; kingdom Metazoa; phylum Chordata; class Amphibia; order Gymnophiona; family Rhinatrematidae; genus Rhinatrema; species Rhinatrema bivittatum. The sequence goes on along the minus strand of NC_042615.1, from coordinate 800,564,987 downwards.
TAAATGATTTCCCTTTTAATATTACTCTCTAATCAACTAATCAACAATAACCATCCAACAAACAGAAAAACAATTTAAAAAGTATGTTTTCAAAAATAAAAACTGCAAAGCAATAAAAAAATATCCTTTTTTCAAAATTAAATCACAACATTTGAATCAAAATCCAGAAAAAAATACCGGTTTGTAATTGTTCCCCTCCAACAATGCAAACAAGCAATGGCTTATCTTCCCTGGCTAAGACAAGACATATTTCACTACCTTAACAAGAAGGCATTCTTTGTTCAACAAATTCTAAGGAAAAGTACCAATATAAGGATTTAAACTGATCACTGCTATAGAAGTGGCTACAAATACACGGTGTTTTTGTTGTTTGGGATTTTATTTTTTTGGCCTTTCTCCAGAGTACAGTCCAAGGACAGCGGTTAGGTAAAAGAAACTTAGATTCAATTGTAACTCTAATACACAGTTATATGGCATATACTTCTTTTTTTTTTTAAGTGCTTCAAAATGTATTAACTTATTTATTTAGTTATCTAGTTCAGAGCACCTTAGCAGAAATAAAATTCACCGTACCGATGTGAGCAGGAAGAACTCTACAGGACAAAGGAGCAATGCAAAATAAAGAGCAGAAGGGAGGAATGGGAAAGCCGATTTGAAAAATTAGGTCTTTAGAAAGGAGCAGAAAATGGATGAGGAAGTCTCTCAGGCTTCTGGGGGAAGTTTGTTTCATAGATAGGGGACCAGGAGAGAGAAAGTGCAACCATGTGAAGGCACTTATGTTTGTGGTATTTTAAGGATAGCCCATGAATAAAGGGCAGTGATAGCAGTAAACGTACACAAGGCTGGGAAGATCGGTGAATTGTAGGCCATGTATATTTATAATAAAAATCATCATCTTGAACAAAAAAGAGAACATTGCTAACAATGCATTTTGAAACTGGTTGTTACATATATCAAAATAAAAACAGGAAACATTCTACTACTCCTGCTACTGCTGCTGCTACTTAATACTTCTTTAGCACTACTTAAAGTATGCAGTACTGTACAGTCCCTGCTCAGTAAAGCATAGAATCTAATCCAGACAAATATACTAAGCAAAACAGGTTAGGAATTTTATTTATTAACACAATGGTTAAAAATTAAATGACACTGTAAGGAAGACAACGAGGGGTTAAGATTTAAAGCCAGACTCAATAAGATGAGCTTTTAGATGGGATTTAAATAAGACAAGAGAGGGAGCATGATACACCAGCTCATGAAACCTGTTCCAAGCAGCCAGGTGGAAAGCATGAAGATGGGAATTGGCAGTGGAGAAAAAGGGCATAGATGAGTGACTTGCCTGATAATCAGAGTGCACGAAGAAGGATGCAGAGATAGAAAGAGATGAGAGAAGAACCGTAGTGAGGAGCTGTAGAGTGAAGGTTCTTGTAGGTGAATAAAAGAAGCTTGAACTGTACACAGAAATGCATAGAGACCCAATGTAGTGACTTGACAAGAGAGGTTGTGTGGGTGCATTGATTTTGGTGAAAGATTGCACAGCATAACTGAATTTTGGATAGATTGTAATGGAGAGAGATGGCTCAATGGGAAACCTGTGAGGAGCAGGTTGCAAAAGTCTTAAGCGAGAAGTGATGTGAGACAGGATAAGAAATCTAGTAGTGCATTCAAGGAAAATACAGATTTTTGTGATGTTATAGAGAAGAAATGGCACATTTTAGCAGTGTTTTGAATATGTGTAGAGAAGGAGAGGGAGGAGTTGAAGATGACTCCAAGCTTTATCAGTTTTATCTACATAACTAGAGACAGAAGGAAAAGTGGAACTGAACTCGGGGGGAGATGAGGAGCTCTATCTTGGCCATGATGAGTTTAAGGTGACATTGGGACATCCTGACAGCAATATCAGACAAATAGGCTGAGATCTGGGAGTGGATTCATAATTGCATTTCTGGTGTGCAGAGGCAAATATGGGAATCATCAGTATAAAGATGGTATGAAAGTTATTTGAGGAAATCAGAGAACAGATTAATTAGTATACAGAGAGAAGAGTGCCAAGGACAGAATCCTGAAGCACATCAATTGATAATGGGATTGCAGTGGAGATAAAGCTGAAGACCTGAAGGGAATGGGTTCAGAGGAACAAGTAGTGAGTTTGGAGGAGAGAAGATGGTCAGTTTCCTCCACTGTGACTTCAGAAAAGGAGGTGAGAGTGGGCGAAACCAGGGGAAGAATAAATGAAAGAAGTGGGAGAGAGGGAGGTAGAGGTTAACTGGCTGAGAACTCCAGAAAAAGTTTGTAAATCTTGTCATGAAAATAGACATTAATAGACTGGGCAGAGAGTGAAGGGTATGGAAGGAGGCAAAGGAAATTTTATGACAAATAAATGGTGAGGGCTGGATGAAACAAAGTTTATCAGATGGATGTGGTAGTCTTGCTTGACAAGTGCAATATCAGACTGATAGGAGATCAGCATAAATTTGAAATGCGTGAAGTCTGCATGGGATTTTAGCAAGAGATGTTCTGCAGAGTGGGTGCAAGAATTTAGAAAGTGAATTCTAGGGGTGAGTCAAGGCCTTGGTTTGGTGCCCCTTATAGGATGGGTGAGGGGAGGGGTGAGACTTTTCTAAAGCAGAGGAGAGTATAGTGTTGTAAGAAGAAACTGCTTCGTCAACTGAGGCAATGTTGTACAGGAAAGAAGAAATGAAACAGTAGTGGAGAGGATACAAGGGTCATCAGCTTGGAGTTTCCTGAGGATGTTAATGGTGACTGGAGAAGGCTGTGGAGGAGGGTGGTTTAATGTAAAAGTTATCAGAATGTGGTCTGAGATGGAAAGAAGTGAGATAGAGAAGACTAAGAGACAGCAATTGGAGGAAAGGTCAAGGCAGTGGCCATATTTCTGAGTAGAGGAGGTAGAGCAGAGTTGAACATTAAGGGGCGGATTTTAAATGCCCTGCGCGCCGGCGCGCCTATTTTGCTTAAGCCGCCAGTGCGCGCAGAGCCCCGGGACACGCGTAAGTCCCAGGGCTTTTGTAAAGGGGCGTGTCGGGGCGTGCCCGGAGCGACGCAACGTTTTGGGGGCGTGTCGCGCATGATGCAGCATTTCGGGGGCAGCAGCGTGGGCGTGGTTTCGGCCCGGGGGTGTTCTGGGGACATGGCCGCAGCCTCCGGACCAGCCCCCGGGACCGGAACATGGAGTGGGGCTGCCAGCCGGCGCGCGCAAAGGTAGGGGGGGGGTTTAGATAGGGCCGGGGGAGTGGGTTAGGTAGGGGAAGGGAAGGGAAGGTGCAGGGGATGGTGAAGGAAAGTTCCCTCCGAGGCGCTCCGATTTCGGTGTGGCCTCAGAGGGAACAGGCAGCACACAAATGTGCACCCCCTTGCGCGCTCCGACCATGGATTTTATAAGATACACGCGGCTACGCGCGTATCTTATAAAATCCAGCGTACTTTTGTTCACGGCTGGTGCGCACATTTTTAAAATCTACCCCTTTATAAGGAAGTTAAACAAAGGAGTTTTGAAGCATTAAAGCTAGGGGGATCATCAACATGAAGATTAGAATCATCAAGAATAAGGGAAGGGAAAAAAGGGTCAAGGAAGAGGGAAAACCTGAAATGAAGGTCAGCGAGAAAGAATTAGGGGGATTTATCAAGGGATCAATAAATGACAGTGAATAGGTGGCTAGAGTTAGCCTCAAAGGAATATAAAATGTGGAATTGAACAAAATTTCAATGGAATTGTCTAATTCGTCCTGGTTTCGGGGGAACCAAAAAAATGAATGCAATTTTTCCGAAACTTCGTAAAAAATTGTTTTTCGGGTTAGTGCCCACTAACTCCATTGGTGCGTGCTAACCCGGAAATTGGCACCTCCCCCCAGAAAAAAGCCCGAACCACGGAAAAAACAAAATCTCCTGCGGTGGGCCAAAAATGAAGCCCGAACCAAAGTGCAGTATCACTGCACATCTCTAGAGATCAGCAGTCTAACACCACCAATGTGTCCTACTCTGCATGTTGTATAAGAAAAAAAATGAACTCTATGACAGAGAACAGACAACTGAAACAGAGTTTTCATGGGAAAACCAAGCTACAGTCAAAGGGAACATATGAAAAGTATGAGAAATAAAGAGGTTATGAATACAGGCAAGTTTCTTGCAAATAGAGAGGGCATTCCACAGGGTCCACAAGAAATAAAGAGAAGAGCAGGTTGAAGGGGAATAGTGATAGGATTAGAGGGATAATGGTTTGATATGCACAGATGGGGGTGAAAGTTGGTTTGGCGAGGCAGGATTAGGAATGATATCATTGGTTGAGAGTAAAAGGGGAAGCAGGAGAATACATAGAAGGGTCAGAGGTGTCACAACAGCAACAAGGATGCAATTCTGTCAGGGAGGGTAGAGAAGGCTGGACGAGAGGAAGAGCAGTGGGCAGTGCAGATGACAGAACAGCAGGTTAGATAAAGAAAGTAGGGAACAGGAAAAGTGGACTTGGTGTTAGTAGTGGTTTGCAGCAGGGAATACAATTGGGGAGGATTAGCACTTGCAGTGTTTCAAATATGCAATGGTTTGAATCTTTTCATTCCTGAGAGATGACACAGTAAAACTACAGATGTCAGTAGTACTGGTGCCTTTCTAGGCTGCCTGTTTTTTCTTCAATTTATCTTTCATTTTAGTGACTAATACATGTGCTTGAAAGATGGGAAGAATGGGAAACTGATGGCACATCAACAATTTATTGATACAGTTGACAAAATAAATTTACCTGCTACCCTACTTCTCCAAGAAATGCAACTTTCTGACCCTCATATAACAGAACAAAAAAGACCGGAAATGTAAAGAAGAATTTTAATAGCAGTCCGTCTCAAAAAAATTTCCAGAACAAAAGGAACATTGAACCTGAAACAAACATTTCTTGCTCTGCTTGCTGGCCACATTTGAGAAAAATTCCCATGTAACTGTAGTCGCCGGTATTCTAATTTCACTTCTGCAATCACAAACAAATACTGATAAACATTAGAAAATGTATGCTATGCACTGTCTCGGGGGTGATACATTCTTTGTAAGACAGGATACCTGGGCTTGACAGAGAATTCTTTTAGGTCAATCTAGAAAAGTCAGATAGGGGTTTTAATTTTTTTTAAAGGAATATTCACGTTTTGTACTAATTCCCTGTTGTTCAAGGGTAGGTATTTCTACTCAGCATGTCTTCTGAATCGGAGATGAATTCTACCTCAACCTGGCTAAAAGTGGCCAGGAGCTCTCACAAAGCATGCACTTTTATCTGGATCATGAGAGCGGTTTCCTGGGGACATGATTAGGTGACGGAAGGAAAGTGACACTTGTAAATTTGATTTGCAAACCCAGCTTGTTGGTTTTTTTTTTTCTGTTTTGCTGTCTGCAGTAAAAGCAGGTGCAGATGTCCATGGCAACTCTTAACCAGCATACTTGATAGGCAATTGTCGAAGGGCAAATATGCAGCTAGTTTCCCTTTGTAAAATTGCTGCTAGGTACACAGGTGCAAGGTACCGGGATACATTTGCAATCATTTAGGCTGTGTAAACATTTCCCTCTTTAGAAAGAATTGCATCAGCATGCCCTCGAAATCTGGGCAACCCTAATTGTAAAACCCAACAATGTTGCAGTCGATATTCAGCCACATAGTGGCTAGTTAAGTTAGCCGGATATATTTATCTGGCTATCTTAATGGGGATATTCTGTGGTGTGGTCATGCAGCTGAAAATCCATGGCTATTTTAAAGTTAGTCAGACAAGTATATCCGGCCAACTTTAGAACAATACTCTGAGGTGACCAGAGTTAGCTGCATGAACTTATGCAGCTATCTCTGGCTCACTCAGAAACACCTCCGGTCCACCCCTGGAATGCCCCAGATTTATGTGGATAAATTTGAATCATTATACAACTAGAATTTAGCTGCATATGGCATTAAATATAGCCAGTTAGTCATTTAGATGGATAAACTTTCAGTTATCCATCTAAATGACTTTTGAATATCGACCTCGGCAGGTCTATAAATGAGCTGACTATTCTAACAACCTGTAACGGGAGCAAGAGAAGTCCTTGATAACAAAATCACAAAACTATACTAAAAAGACATAAGTGTTATCATCCAAGGCATAGGAACTACAGGTAATTCCCCGCTCAACAAACATAAGTACTAGTTCCCAAAAGATACTGACCAGTTGCATTGTCCCTTCTTCAGATATAACAAGAGAGAAAGAGGGATGTCAGTGATCTCAAAAGTTCATCAACTACACCATCTTTTGATTATTCTTATGATGGGCCAATAAATGATAGCACACATGCCTAAGGTTTCAATTTTTACACAAAAAAAAAAATAAAAAAATATTGACTAGAAAACAAATAACGTTGAAGCAATTCTAAACTACTGCTGTGTTGAGTCAGTCTTCTTGTCTGCAATCACATGGGCTGCTTACTATGTGATATTTTTAGTCATTATGAATGAGGCAGCTGAAAAAAAAAAAGAGGATGAGAAATAAAAAGAGAAAGCTTTTCTTCTTATATTGCCTTTATCTTTATAATTAGCAAGTAAAGAACAATATTCTCTAATTTGTAAAACTGCATGCGTGGTAGAAAACACCCAGTTAATTATCCCATCTATCCCTACTTGACAATCCAATGAAAGAGCACATACATAAAATTGCAAAAAAAAAAAACAAACCCAACAAAGAAAAAAAAACCAGTGTACTTTCTCTGCAAAAGCAGAACAGTGCTTGGATAAATATTTTTTAACTTGCTGTTATTTTTCATATTTCATAAATACTACATTTTTCATTGAGACACTTAAGATTCTTCTCTTTGGATCTACAACAATTGCTGCTTAAGTGACATTTTTTCCCCTAATGTGCCGATGGAAGGTGGCTCATCCCTTCTTTCATTCTCACTCCTTCTCAAAAAAAAAAAAAAAATATATATATATATATATATATATGTATAGGCAAAGTAAAGCTTTTTAAAGTTCAAGCATACATTGCTAGCATTGAACCAAGAAGAATCTGAGAGTGCAGTCTAATATCAGACTCATGAGCAAAAGTGATGTTTTATTCATAAAGTCTGTACTTCCAGTGAAATTAAAAGCAAAGCAATGGGTCAAAGATGTAAACCCTCTTTCCTGAAACCTGTAAACCAATAAAGGCTTTTTATTAGCTATCGATATCTATCTCTGACTTGACTTAATAACATCTTATTTCTTGTTTTTGCTGGCCATCAATAATATTTCTGCCTCTCTGCTCAGGTCCCCGTCTCTTGCGTGCAATTGCATTAGAAGGGGGCTACAAGCCCAATTTACTTCACATTCTTATTTTGGGAAAAGGCTGGCTGCCTTTTGTAATGAGTGCAGCTGCCAAGGAGGCTTGACAGAATCTGTGGCCCATCTGGCTTATCATCTTCATGCAATATTGCAGAAGCCTAAGCTCCCAGACCAGCTGATGAGGCAAAGCGTAGGCAAGCGGTGGCAGCTATCTTTTCTCTGATTTCTCATTAAGGAGAGCGACATCTTTCTGAGAATCTCTCATATCCGGAATATCACAATATCAGCATCATTTTTTTTTTCTAATAATGACAAAGGATCTTAAGTCTATTGCGGGTTTTCTTTTTTGTTTAAGAAATGTTATTTCAGTTGCAAAAAAAAAAAAAAATGCTACATGGGATGGGCAGTTTTCAAAGCAATTTAACCAAGTAAAATGCTCTGCCTGAATAGTGAATATTGCCCTTTTCTGCCAGGCTAAAAGTACATGTGGGTTTCCCTGGTGTGTAAAATTAACCAGGTTAAAAAGAGTTTTTTTCTGGGACGGGGCTTTTTAAGTTGGGAAGGAAAACAACTCACTGTACTTGATGTTTTCATAACTACACACACAATCTGACGCACATCCCTGCTGCCCATACAAATAAACAGCAGGTGCAGTGTACAACATGGCTGCTTTCAGCATGTACATGTTATGCTAGCTAATTTCCATAGACAAACTACCTACTGTATGTAGTTTCTCTTTGAAAGTAATAGCTGCAAAATATGTGAAGCAAAAGTACCCATGTGTCTTGTAACCACATGGACTATTTAATCTTTAATCACTTATAGAGAAAAGGTGACAAAGGGCAACATCTGGAAATCTATGCCCACTAATGCCCCAGATCTAGATGCAGTCATGGAAGAAGCTGACTAGGATGATGTGGAACATGGAAAAACCTGACTGGGATACAGCTGTACTGGGCTACAATCTATTCAGAAAGGACAAGTTCAGAAGAAAAGAAGGACAAGTGGCACTATATCTATAGAAAAAAATGATATTAAAGCAACGGAGGTCACACAGTGGGTAAATCTGGAAAAAGGACAGAGAACATCCATTTATGATGTGATATGCAGACCTCCTTCGTAGGCAGAAGAAATGGATAGAGATTTCATGGGGGCTATTCAAAACATTGTGATTTCCATCTGCTGGTTGCAATATCTTGGCTGTGACGTCTACTAGAAGCAGAGAGATCCTGGATTCTCTGCAGGTAGAACTGTTTAGTCAATGGGCAACAGACCTGCTATTTATTTATCGGATTTGGCAGGATTGGCATTTAGAAGACAACAGCAACTCATGTTTCTAACATTCTTGCCACTGGTACAGTACTTTCTTTAGTTTACCCTAAAGAAAGTACTGTAGCATGCTTGGTATAAAACATGCCATAAGCCTTAGCCTATGTAATAATATTAATACTTATGGCTATCTTACTTACCCCTGGTCCCAACTTCAGGCAATTTCACTCTATTTAACTCTGAAGCAGGCTCTGGTTGGAGGTCTGTAGAACCTTCTGGTAGGGGAAGCTTGTTTCTGGGTCTGGTACTGGCAGAGCTGCCAGGATGTCTGAGGAAGAGGTTTGCTTCTGGGTCTGGTACTGGCAAAGCTGCTGGGCTTCTTTCGGCTTCTCACCGCCTCACACTCCATGCCACCATCCAACCTCAGGCAGGGTGTTTCCTCTCTCCTGTCTGCTGGCCACACCTAATCTTCTCCCTCCTTGATAGCAGAGGATGCTGGGGTTGCTTTGGGTCTGCCCCCTTTCTCCTTATTTGCCCTGTCTTATAATTTCCAGCTGATAAAAATGCATAAGCTCATCCATAATCATGTAGTGCTGAATTGCAGGTATTTTCTCCCTCCCCTTTTCTCTTGGGGGGGGGGGGGGGCGGGGGTCCTGCCATATCTGGACCATATTTTGTCGGCCACATCAGCATTTTCTACATTTCACAGTGCTCCTCCTTTGTCCAAGGGTGGCAGCCCCTCTGACCTCTGGACTTCCCTTGGCCAGTCAGTGACCTCTGCTTTTTGAGCCAAAGATGCTGCATTGTCCCTCTGCCTTAGTTTTGTTTACACAAGAGCTTACAAACAAGCAGATCTTGATAAGTATCCTTCAGTTCTTGTTTAAAGTTCTCATCTGGGCAAAGTTTATTTTCTTTAGCTAAGCCAGTGTTTTTGGACTGTCAGCATACTTGCAAGCTTCCCTTTTTGGCTATTATGATTCATATTGAGTGTTTTCAGTGGTTAAACATGGGATATCTCACTACATGTCCCCCTTTTTAAGTAGGATGAGCCAACAAGGGAGCTTATCACTGCTTAGGCCTATCAGGCTACTATGCAGGCCTCAGCTGTATGATATTTATGGCCACTAATGATGACATCTTCAACATGAGGTAGGAATAATGCAACAAAAATAATAATCATGGTACTTATAAGGGATCATAATAGTAATAATAGAATGTGAGTAATGTAATAATGTAAAAGATAGAATCATATTGAATTAAATCTTTATAATAATGAGGTAAGACAAAGTAGTAAAAGTATAATGAAGGAAAATAAATGGGGAATAGTAGTAGGAAATATATAAAAGCCTAATAATAAATAAGGAAATAATGCAGTTCTCACATGGTGCATATTTTAGAAATATTAGGTAGGGACATCATCTAAGACTTGAGGTAGAATAGATGTGTGTGTGTGCAACCCTACTTTCCCTAGTCTGGGAGGTGACAAAGGGTGATCATGATTATCCAGTACCTCACACAGTTCCAGAGATGGGGGTTGTGGGATGTCTTGCAAATACATGGCTTTACAGTGAGACCTTTCCTGAGTGTGTCTTATTAGGTCCCTTACTCTTTTAAAGAGTATGAATGAAAATAGCAGGTAGGCCACGATCATCATGGTTAGGGTAGGCACGGCAAAAGACAGTATATAGTCAGTTTGTAAAATATCATATATAGTCAGTTTGTAAAATATCTGCATCTCTGGAATCATAATTGTAGTCAGCAATTTCTGCTATGTCTTTGTCTTTGTCGCATCTCCCGGTATCCCACTGCCCCGTTGTACTTTCCTTCTCCCTTTTTCCAGCCCCCACAGGCTAATTGGAAGCCTCCCTTCTTCCTACCCCCGCTGCCCAATAGGAAGCCTCCTTCATTCTGCCTGCACACCCACGCAGGCCAATCAGAAGCCTCCTCCCTTCTACCTGTCAGTGGGAGTAGGAAGAAGGGAGGAAGCCTTTGATTGGACGGTGAGGCAGACATCGCATAGCCTGGGGGTGGGGTGGCAGGGATGGCAGTGTTGAACCCCGACGAAGCAAGGCCACCACGGGAGCCCAAACCTGTGGCGGTAAAGAGGAAAACCCAAACCCGACCAAGCAAGGCTGTTATGGGAGCCCATCCCTATTGCGGCGAAGAGGAAACCCGACCCCGACCGAGGCCACCACAGGAGCCCTTCCCTGTGGCAGCGAAAAAAGAAGGCCCGTCGGAGTAAAGCCGCAGCAGAACTGGAGTCCATCCCTGCAGTGAAGGAAGAAGAAGTTTTTGATAAGAGATTGTATGTGTAGGTGTGAATGAGTGCCTGGGTGAAAGCTTGTGTGTCTGTGTGTGAATGGGTGCCTGGGTGAGAGCTTGTGTTTGTGGGTGTGAATGAGTGCCTAAGTGAGAGCTTGTGTCTGTGGGTGTGAATGGATGCATGGGTGAGAGCTTGTGTCTGTGGGTGTGAATGGGTGCCAGGGTGAGAGCTGGTGTGAATGGGTGCTTGGGTGAGAGCTTGTATGTGTGGGTATGAATGGAAGCCTGGGTGAGAGCTTATGGGTGTGAATAGGTGCCTGGGTGAGAGCTGATGTGAATGGGGTCTTCATAAAAGGGGCAGGAGGGGGCATGTCCGGGGGCATGTTGGCAGGTTGGGGTGTGTCCGGGGGCGTGTCCAGGGTCAGGGGGTGGTCCGCGGTGGTCTGGGGGCATGGTGATGGCTCGGGGGCGGGCTAGGAGGGCAGTCCTGAGTCCCCTGGCACTGCGTCCTGTGCTGGGGGATGCCGAGGTGGCGCGCGCATGTTACGCCTGCCTCAAGCAGGCATAACTTGCACAACAAAGGTAGGGGGGGATTTAGGTAGGGCTGGGGGGGTGGGTTAGATAGGGGAAACGAGGGGAAGGTGGGGGGACGCGGAGGGAATGGAAGCAGGCTGCGTGGCTCGGCGCGTGCAGGCTGCCGATTTTGAGCAGCCTTGCGCACGCCGTATCTTATAAAATATACTCACGTATCTTATAAAATCTGGCGTACTTTTGTTTGTGCCGGTTGCGTGAACAAAAGTACGCGTGCGCGTACTTTTTTAAGATCTACCTCTTTGTGATTACTGCAGTGTGTGTGGGTGTTCAATTGTTCATACCTTGCACTTCCCTGGGTTCTATTCGCTCTTCTCTTTTTGAAAAGCTTGTTTACAGAGCCAGGTTTTTAAATTTTTTCTAAAGGTTTTGCTGTCTCTTTGTAATCTTAACTCCGAGCATTGAGTTCCATAGTATGGGTCCTGCCAAGGATAGTGCCCTTTCTCTTACTTGTGTTAGTCTTGCTGTTTTGACTGATGGAATAGTTAGGAGTGCTTTGTTGGCTGATCTTAGGTTTCTGTTAGGGACGTGTACGTGAAGGGCTGTGTTCAGACAGTCTGCTTTTTCTTATGTATTAATTTATGTATAGTGCATAGTATTTTGTACTGTATTCTTTGTTCAATGGGAAGCTAGTGTAATTCAGCCAGTGTTTCGGTGATGTGGTCTCTTTTACTTTTGCCAGTCAAAATTCTTGCAGCTGTGTTTTGCAAAATTTGTAGTGGTCTTAGTGAGGTGTATGGTAGACCCAGTAGAAGGGCGTTACAATAATCAGTGCTTGCGAATATCAACGCATGTAGTACTGATCGAAAGTTGGCGGTTGTTAGAAGTGGTTTAAGTCTTCTGAGAACCATGAGGATCATGCTAAGGAGCTATTTATGGGACAAAAGTTTGGATTGTTCCAGACTTTCTAGGTCAACTCAAGAATGGCAGAAACACTTCTTAGCTCTAAGACAGGACACATTAGCTATAGGTGTTGTTGTTTTTGTTTTTGTTAAGACATCCATGTGTCTTGTAAAATATGAAAATTTAGAATATATTTTTTGAACCAGAACAGTTAAAGAATTTCTTGGATGTGGAATAAAAAAATGCATTGTTTAATGTTCAATGGAGTTTTGATTGAAAGAATGGTTTATTGACAGCAGGGTGATTAAGCCATCGTTCTGTAGGCTCTTTTTTGTTTTCTTTTTTATCTTCCCTCTTTTTTGTCCCTCTTCTTTCTTGTTAGTGGGCTAAGAGTAGGATCATAATTGCTAATATTTATTAAATAGTTTTTGTTTGGCTTTTAATGGGGATGGAAGTTTCTTCAAGTGGGGGATGATCTGGGATTAACTGAAGAAGATGTTTATATAGAAGACTGCTGACCTAGTTTCTAGCCTCTTTATTTTAAGTTGACTATATATATATATTAGGGGTGTGCATTCGGATTGACCGCATTAGTAAAACGCAACTCATATTTTTTTTTTACTTAAAAAATTGATTCGACATAAACGATCGGATTTCCCACATATCGAACATAGATATGTTCGATATGTGGGAAATCGCGATTGTTGAGCCAAAATAAAAATATAAACCCCCTCACCCTCCTTAATCCCCCCCCCCGACTTACCACAACTCCCTGGTGATGGAGCGAGGAGTGAGGACGCCATTTCTGCAATCCTTGGCGAGAAGCATGTGACGTCGGCGGCACGTCGAGTGACGCCGGCGTCACGTGATTCCCGGCTCGTTCGCGCCGGACGGCTCGTTCGGCCCAAAAAGAACTTTTGGCCAGCTTGGGGGGGCCTCCTGACCCCCTCAAGCTGGCCAAAAGTTCTTTTTGGGCCGAACGAGCCGTCCGGCGCGAACGAGCCGGGAATCACGTGGCGCCGCGTCACTCAGACGCGATGTCACGTGATTCCCGGCAAGTTCGCGCCGGACGGCTCGTTCGGCGCGAACAAGCCGGGAATCACGTGACGCCGACGTCACGTGATTCCCGGCAAGTTCGCGCCGGACGGCTCGTTCGGCCCAAAAAGAACTTTTGGCCAGCTTGAGGGGGTCAGGAGGCCCCCCAAGCTGGCCAAAAGTTCTTTTTGGGCCGAACGAGCCGTCCGGCGCGAACTTGCCAGGAATCACGTGACGTCGCGTCTGAGTGACGCGGCGCCACTGTGATTCCGGCTCGTTCGAGCCGTCCGGCGCGCGAACGAGCCGGGAATCACGTGACGCCGCGTCACTCGACGTGCCACCGACGTCACATGCTTCTCGCCAAGGATTGCAGAAATGACGTCCTCACTCCTCGCTCGATCACCAGGGAGTTGTGGTAAGTCTGGGGGGGGATTAAGGAGGGTGAGGGGGTTTAATTTTTTTTTTGCACATATGTACATATACCCAACTCATTGGATTTTTTTTATGTCCATATTGGCCGCAAGTGGGACCCCCTTTCGGACATAAAAAATATGAACATAAAATTTTGCTCTGCACATCCCTAATATATATATATATAGTATTCCAGCAGTTCTCATCCCAGACCTTAGGACACACCTAGCCAGTCATGTTTTCAGGAATACCCACAATGAATACGCATGAGGTAGATTTACATGTAATGCCTCCATTATATGCAAATGTATCTCATGCATGTTTATTGTGGAGATCCTGAAAACCTGACTGGCTAGGTGTGTCCCCAGGACTAGGTTGAGAACCCCTGGAGCATTCTGTAGTCCTTATTTTATTCTTTTTCTTTTTTTCTTTTTGCTATGTTGTTTATTGTATTTGATTGTGTTTTTTATAGTTGTTCACCAAACTGAATGGCCAAATGATCAAAAAAGTAATATGTAAATGAATGCAAATAAACAATAATAAAAAGGTATTACCATTTTTACCGAAGAATAATTTACCCATTGATAAAATCACTGTCTTCAATTAATGCTTTTTACTTAATAAGAATGTGTAGGTTGTGGTTGTTCACAGATCAGAAGGCTCACTGGTACTCCTTTTAATTCTAGATATTAAAAAAGTCTTATTTCCTCTTTTTTTTTTCAGTAGTGCAATTGCAAACAATATCTGTATCTGTCACACTCATCTGTCCTTTTCACCTTTTCTCAAATGTTATACCTCTTGAATGTTGTTTCAGTGAAAAGAGGAAATGAAAAAACAAACAACAAACTGAAAACAAAAATGGCATATATCAGCAACTGAATGTGTGTCCCTGAAGATTTCTGATGTGAGGAACAAGGATTAGAGAGATTCAGTATTACATGTTTGCAGTTAGTTTGGAAATGAAAAGTTGGCTCTTCAAATTGTTTCAAATGATCTGACAATTGATGGTGATAAAAGCCTTTAAATATATTCTGAGAAAGATACATTAGCTATTAACCTGTAGATATTTCAGCTAGGCTTGGAGGGAAATCTTTGCACTATGCCAGGGATAGGCAATGTTGGTCCTAGAGTGCCACAATCAGATCTGTTTTTCAGGACATCCACAATGAATATGCACGAGGTGTATTTGCATGTACTGCCTCCATTGCATTGTCCTACTTTGGCTCTGGCAAGGCTCTGTCAAGGTGTTGAAGTCTTACAGGCTAAGGTTGGTTGTTATATTTACAGTTGTTTTCTTTTCTCAGCAGTACTCAGCCATGAACTTCAATGGGCCATTGAAATTAACTGGAAATATAAATGAATGGGACAAATAATATTTGTTTCATTCATGGGATCACTCCATTCTTTTCAGGGACCATGAATAAAAAAGATATGGACTCATTTGTAATGTTTTGCTCATTCATTTCAAAAGAATGTACATTTCTAGACATTTTATAGTACAGGTTGAGGCAACTTTAGTCTTGAAGTGCCATAACAGGTCTGGTGTTCAGGACATTCACAATGAATATTCATGAGATAGGGGAAAGGAATATTCATTGTGAATGTCCTGAACACAAGACCTGTTGTGGCACTTCAAGACTAAAGTTGCCTCAACCTGTACTATAAAATGTAGGGATGTGCAGAGGGACGACATACGTTGCATTCGTGATTCGGATTCGTTGGGGAGCAGATACGTTGCATTCGGCCGTATGGCGCCCCGATGCGTTAATACGGTGATTTCTATTCGTGTGCCGGCTAAAATTCAAATTAACTACAACCCCCCCACCTTCCTGACCCCCCCAAGACTTACCAAAACTCCCTGGTGGTCCAGCGGGGGGTCCGGGAACCATCTCCTGCACTCACACCCTCGGTGCTGGTTTCATCATGGTGCCGATAGCCTTTGTCACAGGGGCTACCGGTGCCATTGGTCAGCCCCTGTCACATGGCCATCGGCGCCATCTTGTGCTCCTACCATGTGACAGGAGCTGACCAATGGCACCGGTAGCCCCTGTGACATAGTATGGGCAAAGGCTATCGGTGCCATTTTGAGTAGTGGCATCGGATGGCCGGAGTGCAGGAGGTCGCTCCGAGACCCCCAGGGACTTTTGGCCAGCTTGGGGGGGCCTCCTGACCCCCACAAGACTTGCCAAAAGTCCAGCAGGGGTTCGGGAGTGACCTCCTGCACGCCGGCCGTCCGATGCCAGTACTCAAAATGGCACCGATCGCCTTTGCCCTCACTATGTCACAGGTACCGACGGTCGGCACCTGTGACATAGTGAGGGCAAAGGCGATCGGCGCCATTTTGAATACTGGCAGCAGATCGCCTTTGCCCTCACTATGTCACAGGGGCCGACCGTCGGTACCTGTGACGTAGTGAGGGCAAAGGCGATCGGTGCCATTTTGAGTACTGGCATCAGACGGCCGGCGTGCAGGAGGTCTCTCCCAGATCCCCGCTGGACTTTTGGCAAGTCTTGTGGGGGTCAGGAGGCCCCCCCAAGCTGGCCAAAAGTCCCTGGGGGTCCAATGGGGGTCCCGGAGTGACCTCCTGCACGCCGGCCATCCAATGCCAGTACTCAAAATGGCACCGATAGCTTTTGCCCATACTATGTCACAGGGGCTACCGGTGCCATTGGTCAGCCCCTGTCACATGGTAGGAGCACAAGATGGTGCCAGTGGCCATGTGACAGGGGCTGACCAATGGCCCCGGTAGCCCATGTGACAAAGGCTATCGGCGCCATGATGAAACCGGCACCGAGGGTGTGAGTGCAGGTGATGGTTCTCGGACCCCCCGCTGGACCACCAGGGAGTTTTGGTAAGTCTTGGGGGGGTTCAGGAGGGTGGGGGGTTTGTTTAAATTTTTATTTAGGTGGCCGTATAATTCAGGGGAAGATTTGTGTATTCGTGGGGAATCGCGATACGTTTCGCTTCCCCACGAATACTACGAATAGTGCAATATACGTTGCAGATCGCCAATACGGCGAAAACGAATGCACACCCCTAATAAAATGTCTAGAAATGTACATTCTTTTGAAATGAATGAGCAAAACATAACAAATGAGCCCATATCTTTTTTATTCATGGTCCCTGAAAAGAATGGAGTGATCCCATAAATGAAACAAATATTATTTGTCCCATTCATTTATATTTCCAGTTAATTTCAATGGCCCATTGAAGTTTATGGCTGAGTACTGCTGAGAAAAGAAAACAACTGTAAATACAATAACCAACCTTAGCCTGTAAGACTTCAACACTTTAACAGAGCCTTGCCAGAGCCTTGCCAGAGCCAAAGTAGGACAAGTTGGCAAGGAGACTAGCTAGAGTACAAATCACAGTGCAGCATCTTTTAAATAGTCTATAGCTGTAATCTGGATTAAATAACACTGACATTCTCCCACTGTAAAGTACAAGTAAGTGCAAGAAGCAATCTGTATTTCTTCTCTGCCTCTCGACAGAAAAGGACATGCTAGGAGAAGCTATCTGAGAGTTGTTTTTTTTAAAGCTTAATTTTTGGATATGCCACTGGTAAAGAGCTGCTTCTAATCTTCTATGTGGTTCAGTAGTCTCACTTAATGTGCAGGAAGAGAGGCAGTGCTTATTTGGATTATTCTCTTCAGGAGGGAATGGTCAGGGTGGGAGACAGTGTGAATACTGCAGTTGTGGCAGTGCCACAACTGCAGTATTTGTCTCTGGTCAGTGAGGTGAGCACAGCCCACTCAAAGACTGAAGAGAAGAGACTTACCAGGCTGCCAGTCTTTTATGACTGTAAGTGTTTAACAGTTCATTTATTTATTTAAGCGGTTAGGAATTGTATATACCATTGTTACAAAAGAAAATCACAATGGTTTACAATATCATCATTCATATTCTTGGTCAACAATCACGTGCTGTGGGCTCACACCACAATAATTATATGTTCTGGTTCATATTCGCATATATTTTAGGACATCACTATAGTCAGCATCTAATCTAGTTCATATTCGTACATTTTTAGGTTGACCCAACAGCAAATACAGATTCTAATTCAACTAAGAAACCACTTCACATCGTTCACTACTTTTTGCTCTCTCCACTAGCATTATCTCTGGTACTGACGTTGAGATTATCAGCATATTGTTATTTTATGTTAATTCATATGCTTTTCTAAAGAGCCACATTTTCAATTTTTGTTTGACGTTCTTTCTTTCTGTTATCTGGTGTATTGACCCTGGAAGAGAGTTCCATCACTTGGGGCCCACTATGGAAAACATTTGGTTTCTTATCTCTGTTCTGAGTAGAAGGAACCATTAAAAGTCCTTTGTTTTGTGATCTTAGGGCTCTCTGTGGTGTGTAAAGTTGAAGTGTAACTCCTAATAGACATGGGTTAATATTGTTGATGATACTGAAAATTTGAATTAATACTTTATAATGAATTCTGGATTATATAGAAGCCAGTGCAGTTCTATCAGTGAGGGGCTGATGTGCATGAATTTCCTTGTCCCTAGTAACAGTCTAGCAGAGCATTTTGAAGTAAGTGTAGTGGTTTTAGTATACTTGATGGTAAGCCTAAAGATAGCGAGTTGCAGTAGTCCAAGTTTGAGAATATTAGTGCTTGTAAGACAGTGCGGAAATCATAGAAACATAGAAACATAGAAATGACGGCAGAAGAAGACCAAACGGCCCATCCAGTCTACCCAGCAAGCTATGCATTTTTTTTTCCTCTTACTTGTTACGCTAGGCTCTTAGTACCTTTTAGTTTTATTTCCCTTCCACCCCACCATTAATGTAGAGAGCAGTGTTGGAACTGCATCTAATTGAATATGTAGCTTAGTTAGGGGTAGTAACCGCCTCAATAAGCAAGCTACACCCATGCTTTTGTTTACTTTAGTCCTTGTTGGTTGTTGTCTATATATATAGATACTCTTTTCTACATTGCCCCTGCCATTGAAGCAGAGAGCTATGCTGGCTATGCGCTCCCCTGCCGTTGAAGCAGAGAGCTATGCGTTGAAAGTGAAATTTCAGACTTTCTCCCCTGCCGTTGAAGCAGAGAGCTATGCTGGCTATGCGTTGAAAGTGAAGTAACAGACTTTCTCCCCTGCCGTTGAAGCAGAGAGCTATGCTGGTTATGCGTTGAAGGTGACGTAACAGACTTTCTCCCCTGCCGTTGAAGGAGAGAGCTACGCTGGCTATGCATTGAAAGTGAAGTATCAGACTTTCTCCCCGCCGTTGAAGCAGAGAGCTATACCCCGCTTTTTTGTGAATGCAAATCCTTTTTTTTCCCACATTTCCTCTTACCATTGAAGCTTAGAGCAAAGTTGGAGTCGCATTAACCGTGTGTATGTTTATTGAATAAGGGTATTATCTCCAGGTAGTAGCCTTCATTCCCGCGAGCCACCCCCTCTTCATTCACGTCCTCTAGACTTGATGGATCCACAGTGTTTATCCCACACCCCTTTGAAGTCCATCACAGTTCTGGTCTTCACCACTTCCTCCGGAAGGGCATTCCAGGCATCCACCACCCTCTCCGTGAAGAAATACTTCCTGACATTGGTTCTGAGTCTTCCTCCTTGGAGCTTCAGCTCGTGACCACTGGATCTGCTGATTTTTTTTTTTTTGACGGAAAAGGTTTAAGAACATAAGAACATAAGAAAATACCATACTAGGTCAGACCAAGGGTCCATCAAGCCCAGCATCCTGTTTCCAACAGTGGCCAATCCAGGCCATAAGAA
This sequence comes from Rhinatrema bivittatum, assembly GCF_901001135.1. Classification (NCBI taxonomy): domain Eukaryota; kingdom Metazoa; phylum Chordata; class Amphibia; order Gymnophiona; family Rhinatrematidae; genus Rhinatrema; species Rhinatrema bivittatum. Next base: position 800,545,556 of record NC_042615.1, on the reverse strand, counting down.
CCTGGCAAGCACCCGAAAACTAAGTCTATTCCATGTTACCATTGCTAATGTCAGTGGCTATTCTCTAAGTGAACTTAATAGCAGGTAATGGACTTCTCCTCCAAGAACTTATCCAATCCTTTTTTAAACACAGCTATACTAACTGCACTGACCACATCCTCTGGTAACAAATTCCAGAGTTTAATTGTGCATTGAGTAAAAAAGAACTTTCTCCGATTAGTTTTAAATGTGCCCCATGCTAACTTCATGGAGTGCCCCCTAGTCTTTCTATTATCCGAAAGAGTAAATAACCGATTCACATCTACCCGTTCTAGACCTCTCATGATTTTAAACACCTCTATCATATCCCCCCTCAGTCGTCTCTTCTCCAAGCTGAAAAGTCCTAACCTCTTTAGTCTTTCCTCGTAGAGAAGTTATTCCATTCCCCTTATCATTTTGGTAGCCCTTCTCTGTACTTTCTCCATCGCAATTATATCTTTTTTGAGATGCGGCGACCAGAATTGTACACAGTATTCAAGGTGCAGTCTCACCATGAAGGGATACAGAGGCATTATGACATTTTCCGTTTTATTCACCATTCCCTTTCTAATAATTCCCAACATTCTGTTTGCTTTTTTGACTGCTGCAGCACACTGAACCGACGATTTCAATGTGTTATCCACTATGACACCTAGATCTCTTTCTTGGGTTGTAGCACCTAATATGGAACCCAACATTGTGTAATTATAGCATGGGTTATTTTTCCCTATATGCATCACCTTGCACTTATCCACATTAAATTTCATGTGCCATTTGGATGCCCAATTTTCCAGTCTCACAAGGTCTTCCTGCAATTTATCACAATCTGCTTGTGATTTAACTAATCTGAACAATTTTGTGTCATCTGCAAATTTGATTATCTCACTCGTCATATTTCTTTCCAGATCATTTAAAATATATTGAAAAGTAAGGGTCCCCATACAGATCCCTGAGGCACTTCACTGTCCACTCCCTTCCACTGAGGAAATTGTCCATTTAATCCTACTCTCTGTTTCCTGTCTTTTAGCCAGTTTGCAATCCATGAAAGGACATCGCCACCTATCCCATGACTTTTTACTTTTGCTAGAAGCCTCTCATGAGGAAATTTGTCAAACGCCTTCTGAAAATCCAAGTATACTATATCTACCGGTTCACCTTTATCCACATGTTTATTAACTCCTTCAAAAAAGTGAAGCAGATTTGTCATTGTCTTTGGATCATTAAAACCTTTCAAGTATCTGAAAGTTTGAATCATATCACCCCTGCTCCTCCTCTCTTCCATGGTATACATATTTAGATTCTTCAATCTCTCCTCATAAGTCATTCGATGAAGACCCTCCACCTTTCTGGTCGCCCTTCTCTGTACCGCTTCCATCTTGTCTCTGTCTCTTTGTAGATACGGTCTCCAGAACTGAACACAGTACTCCAGGTGAGGCCTCACCAAGGACCTGTACAAGGGGATAATCACTTCCCTTTCCTTACTTGATATTCCTCTCTCTATGCAGCCCAGCATTCTTCTGGCTTTTGCTATAGCCTTGTCACATTGTTTCTCCGACTTCAGATCATTAGACACTATCACCCCAAGGTCTCTCTCCTGCTCCATGCACATCAGCCTTCCCCCCCCTCCCCCCCCATTGAATACAGTTCATTCGGATTTCCACTCCCCATATGCATGACTTTGCACTTCTTGGCATTGAATCTCAGCTGCCATATCTTTGACCACTCTTCCAGCCTCCTTAAATCCCGTCTCATTCTCTCCACTCCTTTTGGCGTGTCTACTCTGTTGCAGATCTTAGTGTCGTCCGCAAATATACAAACCTTACCTTCTATCCTGTCCGCAATGTCACTCACAAAGATATTGAACAGGCCCGGTCCCAACACCGATCCTTGCGGTACACCGCTTAAAACTGCTCTCTCTTCAGAGAGAGTTCCATTTACCATCACACATTGTCTTCTGTCCGTCAACCAGTTTGCAATCCAGGCCACCACCTCGGCACTCACTCCTAAGCTTCTCATTTTATTCACCAGTCTCCTGTGCGGAACCGTATCAAAAGCTTTGCTGAAATCCAAGTAGATGACATCGAGTGCTCTTCCTTGATCCAATTTCTTGGTTACCCAGTCAAAAAAGTCAATCAGATTTGTCTGACAGGATCTTCCCCTGGTGAATCCATGCTGCCTCTGGTCCAGCAATTCTCTGGACTGTAGATAGTTCACTATTCTCTCTTTCAACAGTGACTCCATTAATTTTCCCACCACCAAAGTGAGGCTAACCGGTCTGTAGTTACCAGCCTCTTCTCTGTTCCCACTCTTGTGAAGCGGGACCACCACCACTCTTCTCCAATCACTCGACACCACTCCCGTTTCTAGGGATCTATTGAACAGGTCACACAGTGGACCCGCCTGCACATCTCAGAGCTCCCTCAGTATTCTGGGATGAACCTCATCAGGTCCCATGGTTTTGTCCACTTTCAAATTCTTCATCTCTTCCCATATATTTTCTACTGTAAATGGAATTTCATCTACTCCACTTCCCTCCAGTTTCTTGTTAAGTAGAGATGGTCCTTCTCCAGGGTCTTCTTTAGTGAACACAGAACTGAAGTATTCGTTTAATATTTCTGCCATTTCTTCGTCACTCTCCACACATTGATCCTTTCTACCTTTCAATTTCACTATACCATTTTGACTTTTCTCTTTTCGCTGATGTATCTGAAAAATGTTTTGTCACCATTCTTTGGGGCAGATTTTTAAAAAATACGCGAGCGCGTACTTTTGTTCGCGCACCAGGCACGAACAAAAGTACGCTGGATTTTATAAGATACGCGCGTAGCCACGCGTATCTTATAAAATCTGGGGTCGGCGCGCGCAAGGGGGTGCACATTTGTGCAACCCACGCGCGCCGAGCCCAGCGCAAGCTGCATGTTCCCTCCGAGGTTGCTCTGATTTCGTAGCGGCCTTGGAGGGAACTTTTCTTCGCCCTCCCCCCACCTTCCCCTCCCTTCCCCTACCTAACCCACCCCCTCGGCCCTATCTAAACCCCCCTTTAACTTTGCGCGCGTCGCCGGCAGCCCCGCTCCGTCCTCCGTTCCCGGGGGCTGGTCTGGAGGCCTTGACCACGCCCCTGGGCCGGCACCACACCCTCAGGCCCACCCCCGAAATGCCGGGGCATGCCCCCGAAATGCCGCGTCGTTTCGGGAACGCCCCCGGACACGCCCCCTCCCTCCCCTTTTCGAAAGCCCCGGGACTTACGCGCGTCCCGGGGCTTTACGCGCACCGGCGGCCTATGCAAAATAGGCGCGCCGGCGCACGCGGGCCTTTTAAAATCCGCCCCTTTATGTATTGTTGGTTTCAGCCAATGTAATATTCTCAGCTTGGTGTATCTGGTTTTTGTTTAATTTGTTTATATGCTTTTTCATAATGAAGTTCTCATCGATATGAATTCCTAGATCTTGTACTTGATCTGAGGGTATAATATTAATAATTCCTAGGTCTAAGATTGGCAGTTTGATTATTATATTATCTCTCCTTAACCACACAAGTTTATTTTTTTAGGGTTGAGCCTTAGTTTTAGTTGAGAAAGTTTTTGTTGTATGTCCTTCATTTCTGTTGTCAGAGTTGACAGTTTTTTCAAGTGTTTTGTCAAAAGGGATATAGAATTGTATGTTGTCTGCATAGAGAATTTGATTCCAAGGATTGCTAGTAATGCGCATACAAGCATTAAATAGATGTTGAATAGTGTGGCCGAGAGTGCTAAACCTTGGGGGACACATGTATCAATTGGCAAGGGGTCAGAAATTTGATTACCATGTTTGACTTGGGATGTCCTATCTTTTAGGAAGGAAAAGAACCATTTGTTGACATTTCTGTCTATTCCAATTTTTCTTAGCTAGTGGAATAGCAGGGGTTTTTTGTGAATGGAGTCAATCCACACTACTGCACGTAAAAACCAGCATGTACATGCATATGAAGCCTCTGCTCATGTATTATGTATTTTATAAAAGTAAAAAATATGCATGTATATTCACTTTTATGTGCATATATAGGCATGTATAAAGGGGACAATTTAAGAGTGTTCCAGGGTAAGGCCAACACTTACGCACATAAGCTGCTATTTTTTAAGATATGTGCATACATTTTAAAACTTAATTGAGCATTTTTGCATCTGTTAATTATCATATGTATGCTAAATTAAATGTTTATTGTGCAGTATCTGCTGGGTGGGAGGATTAGGTGAAATGGGGAGTTTGGACTGAAAAACCAGGAAAGTTTCAATGAGCTGGAGAAGGACTGGGTGAAGTGGTAGACTAATTGGTAAACTGGTTAATTTCATTTAGATGTGCATGTTTTAAAATTGGCTGTCATGCACATAAATTGGAACTTGCACAAGTAAGTCATATTTTACTTTCTCACATACATTTTTTAAATAGGGAGAAAATGTACACACATTTTTTTAAAGATATCCTCCCTATGTGTCTGTGTGTGTGTATAGGTATGAAATACAGTTCACCAATCAGTAAATGGTACTGAGAGTGGGGGTATAGTTATAGTATCAATACATTCATTTTTAATATACAAACCACCGATAGTGAATGCACTTCAGAAAATTCTATCATGTCAGGAAAAAAAAGAGGATGAAATCTTGGCAGGGATGGCAGCTTTGCCAGGGGTATAACAAATAAAGGCTGTGTAGCACCTAAATAAAGAGGGACTTTTTAGATCCAGAATGACAGGAGAGGAAGGCAGCTCAATGGAGAAAAAACTGAAATTTGGAGAGTATATATCACTTCTACGGGTTCCTCTTTCTCTTGTTTTGGAACAGAGGAAACATATGGAAAATAATCCAAGACTGGCATGAGCATGGTAAAGGTAGTAGAAATACAATGCCCAAACCCAGCAGAGCACTACTGTTTGGTTTCTGCTCCTGAGGCAGTGATGCAACATTTGTACCAAATAATCCAGAGGAAGTAACTTGTCCTGGATTCTCTGAATCAGAAGATATTGATGAGCTAGTACATTAATACAATTTTGGACATTTACTCAGTAGTGTCATATGTTCCAGGTCAATGATAGGAGAGACAGATGATACTGACAATATGGAGATCAACTACGAGGCAGAGCAGGAAATGTTGGTAGAAAGTGTGAGTGATGACCCTTTCATTTTTCCTTAGTGTCCACATTCTACCTCAACTCCACTACCAGATTCTTTACATCCCGAAGAACATAAGAACATAAGAAAATGCCATACTGGGTCAGACCAAGGGTCCATCAAGCCCAGCATCCTGTTTCCAACAGTGGCCAATCCAGGCCATAAGAACCTGGCAAGTACCCAAAAACTAAGTCTATTCCATGTAACCATAACTAATGGCAGTGGCTATTCTCTAAGTGAACTTAATAGCAGGTAATGGACTTCTCCTCCAAGAACTTATGCAATCCTTTTTTAAACACAGCTATACTAACTGCACTAATTGCATTCTCTGGCAACAAGTTCCAGAGTTTAATTGTGCGTTGAGTAAAAAAGAACTTTCTCCGATTAGTTTTAAATGTGCCCCATGCTAACTTCATGGAGTGCCCCCTAGTCTTTCTACTATCCGAAAGAGTAAATAACCAATTCACATCTACCCGTTCTAGACCTCTCATGATTTTAAACACCTCTATCATATCCCCCCTCAGTCATCTCTTCTACAAGCTGAAAAGTCCTAACCTCTTTAGTCTTTCCTCATAGGGGAGCTGTTCCATTCCCCTTATCATTTTGGTAGCCCTTCTCTGTACCTTCTCCATCGCAATTATATCTTTTTTGAGATGTGGTGACCAGAATTGTACACAGTATTCAAGGTGCGGTCTCACCATGGAGCGATACAGAGGCATTATGACATTTTCCGTTTTATTCACCATTCCCTTTCTAATAATTCCCAACATTCTGTTTGCTTTTTTGACTGCCGCAGCACACTGCACCGACAATTTCAATCTGTTATCCACTATGACACCTAGATCTCTTTCTTGGGTTGTAGCACCTAATATGGAACCCAACATTGTGTAATTATAGCATGGGTTATTTTTCCCTATATGCATCACCTTGCACTTATCCACATTAAATTTCATCTGCCATTTGGATGCCCAATTTTCCAGTCTCACAAGGTCTTCCTGCAATTTATCACAATCTGCTTGTGATTTAACTACTCTGAACAATTTTGTGTCATCTGCAAATTTGATTATCTCACTCGTCGTATTTCTTTCCAGATCATTTATAAATATATTGAACAGTAAGGGTCCCAATACAGATCCCTGAGGCACTCCACTGTCCACTCCCTTCCACTGAGAAAATTGCCCATTTAATCCTACTCTCTGTTTTCTGTCTTTTAGCCAGTTTGCAATCCATGAAAGGACATCGCCACCTATCCCATGACTTTTTACTTTTCCTATAAGCCACATGAGGAACTTTGTCAAACACCTTCTGAAAATCCAAGTATACCATATCTACCGGTTCACCTTTATCCACATGTTTATTAACTCCTTCACAAAAGTGAAGCAGATTTGTGAGGCAAGACTTGCCCTGGGTAAAGCCATGCTGACTTTGTTCCATTAAACCATGTCTTTCTATATGTTCTGTGATTTTGATGTTTAGAACACTTTCCACTATTTTTCCTGGCACTGAAGTCAGGCTAACCAGTCTGTAGTTTCTCGGATCGCCCATGGAGCCCTTTTTAAATATTGGGGTTACATTTGCTATCCTCCAGTCTTCAGGTACAATGGATGATTTTAATGAAAAGTTACAAATTTTTACTAATAGGTCTGAAATTTCATTTTTTAGTTCCTTCAGAACTCTGGGGTGTATACCATCCGGTCCAGCTGATTTACTACTCTTCAGTTTGTCAATCAGGCCTACCACATCTTCTAGGTTCACCGTGATTTGATTCAGTCCATCTGAATCATTACCTATGAAAACCTTCTCCATTACGGGTACCTCCCCAACATCCTCTTCAGTAACACTGCAGCAAAGAAATCATTTAATCTTTCCGCGATGGCCTTATCTTCTCTAAGTGCCCCTTTAACCCCTCGATCATCTAACGGTCCAACTGACTCCCTCACAGGCTTTCTGCTTTGGATATATTTTAAAAAGTTTTTACTGTGAGTTTTTGCCTCTACAGCCAACTTCTTTTCAAATTATCTCTTAGCCTGTCTTATCAATGCCTTACATTTAACTTGCCAATGTTTATGCTTTATCCTATTTTCTTCTGTTGGATCCTTCTTCCAATTTTTGAATGAAGATCTTTTGGCTAAAATAGCTTCTTTCACCTCCCCTTTTAACCATGCCGGTAATTGTTTTGCCTTCTTTCCACCTTTCTTAATGTGTGGAATACATCTGGACTGTGCTTCTAGAATGGTATTTTTTAACAATGACCACGCCTCTTGGACATTTTTTACTTTTGAAGCTGCTCCTTTCAGTTTTTTTCTAACAATTTTTCTCATTTTATCAAAGTTTCCCTTTTGAAAGTTTAGCACGAGAGCCTTGGATTTGCACACTGTTCCTTTTCCAGTCATTAAATCAAATTTGATCATATTATGATATATATATATTTGTATATATATATATATATATATATATATATATATAAGTATATAGTATTTGACTATGGAAATATTTTTTCCTGCTTTTTCTGTTTTATGTAAACCGGTATGATTTGCATTTTAATGTAAGAATGTCGGTATATAAAAATTATAAGTAAGTAAATAAGTAAACTATTGCCAAGCGGCCCCACCACCGTTATCTCTCTCACGAAGTCCTGTGCTCCACTGAGAATTAGATCTAAAATTGTTCCCTCTCTTGTCGGTTCCTGAACCAATTGCTCCATAAAGCTATCATTTATTCCATCCAGGAACGTTATCTCTCTAGCATGACCCGATGATACATTTACCCAGTCTATATTGGGGTAATTGAAGTCTCCCATTATTACTGCACTACCAATTTGGTTAGCTTCCCTAATTTCTCTTAGCATTTCACTGTCCAAGGATCATGGAAGTAATTTCTGAGCTGGATGCACTTTAAAGTGAGGGGAAACCTGTGTTTTGCTCAATGTATTCACTTCAGGAAGAATATTAGTTGAGGGAAACAAGTGGTGTATTTCACAAATGTTGATATGCAGCATAACATTTACAACACAATACCTGATGGCACTGGCATCAGGTAAGGGTTGCAGTACTAGCCTCTTAACCCCATCTGGCATGCCAAGTAAAAGCCAGAGGAAAGGGGTTGAAAAGGAAACATCTTCTCTCTATGTTGATCCCATGTCTCCTTCCATAGGTGGCAGGCCAGCAGCCCTCTGCCATGCATCTGTAGTGGCAATCCACCATAGAGGAAATGGGATTGTGTTCCATAGTACTGCCCAAAGGCAAGAGACAAGCAGCATCTAAAGTGATAATAAAGAACATCATGGAAATAATTGCCTGAGATGACCAGACCCTGCAGGTAGTGGATAATGTGGGCTTTAAGGGGTAGATTTTCAAAGGGGTACACGCGTACGATATGCGTGTACACCCCGAAAACCTACCCCAACCCCCCCCCCTGCACACGCCGAGCCTATTTTGCATAGGCTCGGTGGCACGCGCAAGCTCCGGGACGCGCGTAAGTCCCGGGGCTTGCATGGAGGGGCTTGTTGGGGGCGTGCCACAAGTGATGCGGCATTTCGGGGGTGGGCCCGGGGGCGTGGCGCCGGCCCGGGGGAGTGGTTGAGGCCTTTGGACCAGCCCCCAGGCCGGTTGATGGTGCGCCAGCAGCCCGTGGGCGCGCGCAGATTTACGCCTGCTTTCCGCAGGCGTAAATCTGCCAACAAAGGTGGGGAGGGGGGTTATATAGGGCCAGGGGGGTGGGTTAGGTAGGGGAAGGGAGGGGAAGGTGCAGGGGGGTGGAAAGAAAGTTCCCTCCGAGGCCGCTCCGATTTTGGAGCGGCCTCGGAGGGAACAGGCAGCGCGCGCCGGGCTTGGCACGCGCAGGTTGCACAAATGTGCACCTCCTTGCGTGCGCCGACCCCGGATTTTATAAGAAACGCGCAGCTACGTGCGTATCTTATAAAATCCAGCGTACTTTTTTTTCGTGACTGGTGCACGAACAAAAGTACGTGTGCGCGGAAATTTATAAAATCTACCCCTAAGTATATTACATTTGTTAGCCCAGGCAAAGGCGATCGGCGCCATTTTGAGTATTGGCGCCATTCTTTTCTTCACCATCTCTTTTGGGATGGCTTCCCAGGCTTCCATCCCTCTTTTATTGAAAAAAATATTTCCTGCTGTTGCTCCTGATTTTACTTCCTCTTAGCTTTATATCATGACCCCTAGTTCTACAGGTTCTCTTCCATTGGAAAATGTTTGATTCTTCCTCATCATTGGCATTTAAATGTTTGCATCAGATCCCCCTTGCCTCTTCTAGGGTATATATATTTAGGTACTCAGGTTTCATCTCATTTGTCTTTTGGGGTAGACCCCACACCATTTCTGTTGCCTTTAATGTATACATGATTTTTCTCCATGCTATCTTAGTACTCATGCCTTTCATTATGCACCATCTCATTCTCTTTGTTCAGAGTCATACATGATTGCATGCTGCTTTTTGCTTTCTGGCTTTTTATGCTATCATTTCATTAGAAAAAAAAAGATCCCTCCAGATGTCTTTGAAGCTTCCTTTATGTCAAATTTCCAGTCCAAATTGAAAACTCACCTCTTTACACAAACTTATCCTAATTCTTAACTCCGTCAATTACATTCTCATTGGTTCAAATTTCTATTTTACTATGTACTAGGGATGTGAATCGGGTGCCCAATTGTTCCCGCTATCGGGATCATCTGGCCAAGGGAAAAAAATGTTTTCCCACGTTTCCCCTGTTTTTCTTTTTTTTAGTGAAAAATCATTTTTTGAGTTAGTGCGCACTAACAAAAATAGCAAAAAATAACAAAAAGTAACAAAAATAAACTTTTTTTTGTTAGTGCGCACTAACTCCCATTAGTGTGCACTAACCCGAAAAACGATTTTTACAAAAAATTGGGGGTAAAATTGATCATGTTCTTCTTTTAACCAATTTTTAACAAATTTAGAAATATCGTATGATATTTCAATTCATTAGAAAAATGATTCACATCCCTACTATGTGTACCATATTTATTTTTTGTGAAATGCCATGGGTATGTCATCAAATAAAATTATAAATACAGATAGATAGAGAGACAGATAATGTCTTTGCAAAACAGAATTTCTGATGTATACTATTTGGGTGAGAATGGGAAATAGGAAACATAAGTTTATTATTCAGCCTACCCACCACTATTATGCAATAATATTATAAGAAAAATGTTATAGCTGTTTCTCTTAAATGGCCAATGCAGACAGACAAAAAATGCTGCAGCACTTGTATGACAATTTAAAGTTAATGCATTCCTTCTTCGTCTATGAAAACCTGACCCACATAGGCACTAAAATTCATAACACATGAAAATTAGGCACTCCTGGAAGCAGTGGCTGCTGAAAGGTAAAAATTTTTCACGGCTTACATCTAGCCTTTAGAGGAAACCATCCAGATAATTAAAATGCCTATAAATGAAATGTCAAAGTTAAATGTATTTTTTTTTCAAATCCTAATGTTTAGGCAGTGTGAAGCTCTTGTTCTGATAGTACACATTATATATATTCAAGAGAGCAGAATAAGTAAGCTGTGCAAAATAAAATTGGTCTTAAGATCTAAATAAATTTACCTGCTCAATAAGCAGTCATACTTAGAATATTAGCAGTGTATTATTTTCTTAAATGCTGATGTTTGTTTAAACCTGAAATGTGCCTGTGTGGATCTTGCAATTGATAGCAGAGAGAAGTACAAAAACAACATTAATTATAAGTGAAAAACAGCATTTCATTATCTGGCAGTTCTGTAAATTCCCTAAAACACAATTCTTTGATTTACATCTTGTAGATAGTGTGGAACAGAACAGATAAAGTACAGGCAATTAAAAGGTGGAGAGGAGCTGAAAGGTAAGTATTGATAATCAAGTTAGAATTTGAACCATTAAAGACATTTTTACATTGCTGTTAGGTCTTAGTTTGTCATATGTTGGCATCTTTATAGGAATATTAATCAAATTATTCTTTATCTGTTTTGATGGTTTCTTTGCTAGGTGCTACATTTGGCTGATTATTAATTTTATAAAAGAAACCTAATGGATTATTTCATAGGGGTCATTTTCAAAGGGATGTCTGCATGTAAAACTGTATTTTATGCACTGAAGTGACTATTTACATAATATCCCACCTAATATGAGGATAAACTTATGTTCATATGTCATATTCGTACATACATTTACCAAGACTGAGCAGTTAGGATGTATATTTGCTTTACCAGAATGGGTAAAATGCAATGAATTAATCAATATCTGATTTTTTATCTAAATGGCATGAACCAAAATACACTCATTACAAAAAATAAAAAATTCATTCTGATTTCTTGTTTTGGTAAATAGTGTGCATTAATAAATAGCACACAATATTTACTGGCTCATCTGGTCCGTATCTAACTACCCATAGCCCCTTCCCACCAACTCTTACTCTATTGAGAGTTTCCAAGTTAGAAAAAGGCAGGCGTGAATCCAAGTTGATAACAACCCACTTTCTGGTCACAGGACAGGTCGATACCACATTGTTTTAGGGACATAAAGCAGTACATCTCTAAAGCATCATGGCTGTAAAACAAGGTATTGCAGGGGCTGAATTATAAACAGAGGTATTTTTCAGGATTTTGTTTCAAGTGCTGTGACTTAATTTTGAAAAAAGGGCTTTTTTTTTTTTTTTTTTTTTTTAGAATTGTACATACATTTGAAACAAATGGGTAAATCATAACAAATGAGTCCATATTTGTTTCATATGAATGGAGGTGTTCCACAAATGAAAAGAATAGTCTTTGTCTGTTTTATTTTATTTATTTATTTATTTATTTAAAATTTTTCTATACCGTCGTTTAGTAATATACCATCACAACGGTTTACATTTCGGCACAAAATAGGTTGGTTAGGTTTCTAGGTTATCCATGGTGTGCCAATATTTTACGGTCACATAGTTAAGTAATATACTCTAAATGAGAGATGGGTTGTGGTTACCATTTATATGATTTTGGGATAATCATATATGTGTATACTGTTTCAATTTAATATTTAATAATGGGTAACAAATAATACATTTGTCAAATTTTCGGTTTGTTGGTAACTTTCAGCTGTATGTATTGTTTTGCTTATGTTTCCCATTTAAGTCTATAATCCATTGAAGTCTATGGCTCTGCTCTAAGTATGTTGCACCAGAGGTGGACCCTTGGGCCGAGGTGGCATTGATGCAACCCGTAGGTAGGAACCTACGGGTCCCCACAATCTGCAGGCAGAGCTGGCTTAAGAACGGATGCCAGCTGGCGCTTCACCAATACCAGCCCTCGTTCCCTGTGGGTTGAGCCTTTGGGTGCTTGGGCCCACTGGACTTAAGTGGGCCTCCGTATGTCATTGTTGATGAGGAGAAAGAGGTCAGACCGAAGAGACAGCAGGAGAGAGATGGTACAGTCTTGTACTGGATGAGGTAGTGTCCCAGAGACTCGGGCGGTGGTGGAAAGCGAAGTAGAGCACTGCTGCTGATTTTGACTTTTGTCTTCATTGGGGGAGAGTCAGGGTAGAAGACAATGTGGAGACTGCAGTTGCAGCGCTAATGATTTTTTGTAGAGATGTGAATCGTGTCCTCGATCGTCTTAACGATCGATTTCGGCTGGGAGGGGGAGGGAATCGTATTGTTGCCGTTTGGGGGGGTAAAATATCGTGAAAAATCGTGAAAAATTGAAAAAACGTAAAATCGCAAAACCGGCACATTAAAACCCCCTAAAACCCACCCCCGACCCTTTAAATTAAATCCCCCCCCCAAATGACTTAAATAACCTTCGGGTCCAGTGGCGGTCCGGAACGGCAGCGGTCCGGAACGGGCTCCTGCTACTGAATCTTGTTGTCTTCAGCCGGCGCCATTTTCCAAAATGGCGCCGAAAAATGGCGGCGGCCATAGACGAACACGATTGGACGGCAGGAGGTCCTTCCGGACCCCCGCTGGACTTTTGGCAAGTCTTGTGGGGGTCAGGAGGCCCCCCCAAGCTGGCCAAAAGTTCCTGGAGGTCCAGCGGGGGTCAGGGAGCGATTTCCCACCGCAAATCGTTTTCGTACGGAAAATGGCGCCTCGCTGAACGACCTCCTGCAGTCGATCTCCTGCCGGCGCCATTTTCCGTACGAAAACGATTTGCGGCGGGAAATCGCTCCCTGACCCCCGCTGGACCTCCAGGAACTTTTGGTCAGCTTGGGGGGGGGCCTCCTGACCCCCACAAGACTTGCCAAAAGTCCAGCGGGGGTCCGGAAGGACCTCCTGCCGTCCAATCGTGTTCGTCTATGGCCGCCGCCATTTTTCAGCGCCATTTTGGAAAATGGCGCCGGCTGAAGACAACAAGATTCAGTAGCAGGAGCCCGTTCCGGACCGCTGCCGTTCCGGACCGCCGCTGGACCCGCAGGTTATTTAAGTCATTTGGGGGGGGGGTTCGGGAGGGTGGGGGATTTAATTTAAAGGGTCGGGGGTGGGTTTTAGGGGGTTTTAGTGTGCCGGCTCACGATTCTAACGATTTATAACGATAAATCGTTAGAATCTCTATTGTATTGTGTTCCATAACGGTTTAAGACGATATTAAAATTATCGGACGATAATTTTAATCGTCCTAAAACGATTCACATCCCTAATTTTTTGTCTCTGTCTATATGAAAACTGGTGAGGTGAAAAGTTAATACTCAGAGACTGAAGAGTTGAATTTTATCAGGCTGCCAGTGTTTTGGGTTCGGTAAATATTTAACAGCTTTTTGTGTATGGAGTCAGTCAGCACTAATGCACACAACTCAGCATACATACATTGTATATGTATCAGTGAGTATATATGTGTGACCATTCTCCATACAATGAGTAGTGCTTTGAATGGGGGTTGAGTTACAGTATCATTTGTAATATCCAAACCCCAGTAAGCAGTACACGTCAACAAATTCCATCATCGTATGAAAAGAGAGATGAGGGAATGTTGGTAGAGTTGGCAGCTTTGGCAGGAGCAGAGGAAATAGTGCAGATCCAACCCTGTCTAGGTATAGTAGCAGCAATAAAAAAATATACTAGTCCTACCATGAAACTGAAGAGAGACTTTCTTAGCTACTTTCTACTCCTGCCATTCTGTGACAAGAGTGGAAAATAGCTTAAGGCAGAAGAAATTGAAATTTGGAGAGCATATCACCACTACCTTTTCCACTCCCTCTTTTTTTGGAACAGAATGAAAGGCAGAAGAACAATCCATGGCAGAGAGTAGCAGGGAATAGGCATGGACTGGAGAACCAGAATTTCAACAGTGAAAACCATCTGCACACTCCTCTACATTGGTTACTGCTTGTGAAGCCAATGGAGATAGTATTTTCAACAACTGATTTTGAGGAAAGCATGTGTCTGGGATTCCCTGAATCAGAACTTGAACAGGAAAATCAAGAAAATTTGAGAGGACTAGTTAGTAGCATCTTAGCCTTCAGTTCAATGCTGGGGGAGCAAGATATGATACTGATGGTAATGAGAACAACCCCCAGCAAGAGCAGGCAGTCCAGGCAGAGAGCTTGAGGAATGTCCCTGGTATTTTACCTCAGGGTCCATCCTCAGCATCAACTCCTGTGCCAGAATCAGCCCCAGGATATAAGGAAGAGATTGTGGAAGACATCCCTTATCAGGAGGTATTTTAAAGTGAGGGAGTATCTGCATTTTGCTTAATATATTCACTGCAGTAAAGATATCAGTCAAGAGAAAACAATGAGGCATCTGACAAATGCTGGTATGCAGCACCACTTGGAGGAGAAGCACCTACTATAATTTGCATCAATGGAGGATGGCAGTATAGGGATGTGCATCTGTTTTCAATGAATGCACAATCTGCAACTAATAGGTCCCTTTTCGTTGCATTCGTGGGTACGCAAAACCCATGGCGAACCCCCACGAATGCAACATATCATTAGTTTAATTCTTTTGGTTCCTGGTATTTTAGTGGCCGTTTGAAATAGAATGCCATGTGAGAGTATCCACCAGGGGCGGATTGGCCTATCGGGGGTTCGGGCTTCCCCAGGTGGGCTGGACTAGCTGATCATGTGGCCTCCTTTGCTCTTGCTCACATTTGAGGGCGCCGGGCCGAAGAAATGAAGACAGGTGCAGCCAGTCGCCACCAGAGACTGGCTGCGGGGCCGAAGAAAAGAAGATCAGTGCTGCTAGCCACCGCTGGAGATGAGCTATTCAGCTGGGGGCCTTTGTGTATATATATTTGAAATCAGAAGGGTGCTTCTCTGTATGTGTATGTGAGAAAGGAATGGTGCCTCTCTGTGTGTGTATGTGGTGTGTATGTGAGAAAGGAATGGTGATTCTGTGTGTGAGACAGGGAAGGTGCTTCATGTATGTGAGATAGGGAGGGTGCTTCTGTGTGTGTGTGATATATATGTGAGTCAGGGAGGGTGCTTGTGTGTGTCAATGTGTGTGTATGAGAGAGAGATGGAGCATGTTTTTGGCTGGCTTGTGGCTTTGAGAGAGGGCATGTGTGTGATTGAGCCTGTTTGTAAATGAGATAGCCAAGTCACCAGGGAGATGCAGAAACATAAAGTCAGTCCCAAACTTCAAGGTTTTTATACGAACACATGTTTAATTCATTATATCAGCAACTCCATTGCTTAAAAGACGCAAAAGTTTATCAACACGGCGTCCCCCGGCACGGACCCGTGTTTCACCAAATGCGGCTGCGTCGGGGGGGACGACAGTAATTTCTTTGCGGTATTTAGAGCTATAAATGAAACAGAAAACAACATCGGTTTAGATAAATGCATAGGGGATCTGATATATAACAGGGGATCCTATGATTCTAAGTAATTTAAATGTATAATGTAACTATAACATAAAAAGGAATATTTTATAATACTTAATCCACGGAGAGGAACAAAACGCAGTGCTTACAGATCACAACAATGGAGAAAATCAGGGATGCAACCAGAATACGAATTGTGTAAGCCGTACATGGATATTAACATCATAACCCTATATCTTAATGGCATCGAGGATAATAAAATGAAAATTATTCAAAACATAGATTAAATTATTAGAACTACCATTCCAATAAATTGTCAATCTCAACAAAGGGAAATAAAGTCAAAACAATATATCAACATGTAAACCATCTTTAAATAAAAATTATTACAATCAGGTAGATGCAGGTTTCTAATGTCAGCCATCCTCTTAGGCTCACTTTCAATTGGCTAAGAGCTCCCATAGCAACATGATCCTATTGGCCGATTTTTGGCGCCATTTTGGGTGCCTCTTTAAATGTTGAATAATGCCGGCGTCCTATGCTCTCCTTGCATGAAATGCTGCCGAAACGTGAAGATTTAAAGGTATTGTTTACAGTTACGTTGTCAGAGATGTGATAGGGACACAAAGTATATTGGTTATGTATTTTCTCTTATACATTTTCTAATGATTAATTTTTAAAAGTGTCTCTATCTGCATCTACCTGTTACGGCTATGGCTGCAGTGCAACCGCCTCACCACCAGGGGTCCCTCTAGTGCTGGCTCTCCTGACAGGCCCAGTCCATCTCTCCTGTCCACTCTATGTTCTGGGCTGTCCCTTATAACCCTGCCTGACAGTTCCCTCGGTGCTTCGGCAGCAAGCTCGCCTGGGCTCCCTGCTCTAGCCTTCCTTCCCTGCTTGCTGTGCGTTTGGTCCCAGGACCTTGCCTTGCGCGGCCTTCGGGCCTTATTCCTTGCCTTGCCTTGCCTTGCGCGGCCTTCGGGCCTTATTCCTTGCCTTGCCTTGCGCGTGTAAGGCCTGGTAGTCAGATAGTAGTGGAACCACAGTTTAGACCGCTTACCTTGGAATGAAGAAGTCGGGACTCAGAGGAAGAGCGTGGGTACCGGAAGGTAGTCCAGAGTCGGGGCAGGCAGCGATCAATCAGGAACCAAGTGCAGGTAATCCGAGTAGGCAGGCAGCAGGCAGAGTAATCCAGAGGTAGTCCAAGGTCGGGGCAGGCAGCAATCAATCAGGAACCAAGTGCAGGTAATCCGAGTAGGCAGGCAGCAGGCAGAGTAATCCAGAGGCAGTCCAAGGTCGGGGCAGGCAGCAATCAATCAGGAACCAAGTGCAGGTAATCCGAGTAGGCAGGCAGCAGGCAGAGTAATCCAGAGGCAGTCCAAGGTCGGGGCAGGCAGCGAGCAATCAGGTACCAAATGCAGGTAATCAGAGTAGACAGGCAGCAAGCAGGATAATCCAGAGGCAGTCCAAGGTCGGGGCAGGCAGCGAGCAATCAGGAATCAAATGCAGGTAATCCGAGTCAGGTCAGAGACAGTCAGACAGCAATCCGAAAGACAGCGATGCTCCCAGGAACAATCGTGGCCGAAGCAGTTACTCAGGGAGCCAGTCTCCCTTAAATAGTCAAGTTTCCCGCGCTGAATCGCCTGTGCCGGCGTCTGACGTCAGGGGGACGTGGCCAGGGCCCTAATCGCGCGAGAATTAGCTCCCCTCGATGCGCGGAGGTGCTGGCTGGTGCGTCGGAGGGAAACGCCCCGATCCCTGCCTGATCGCGCTGCTAAGGCTGCCGAGTCGGCCCCGCTGTTCCCCGGAGCCCGGGCGGTCCCTCCCGCATGCTGTCGCGCTGAGACCCGCGCGGCAAAGGTAACAGTACCCCCTCCGCAAGGTTCCCGCCCCCCTCCATGAGGACCCGGCTTGGAGGGAAAACGAAGATGAAAAGCCTGCAGCAAACGGGGAGCCTGGATATGAGAAGAAGGCTCCCAGGTATTGTCCTCGGGACCAAAGTGCTTCCACGAAATAAGATATTGAAGTCGCCCCCTCACGCGTCTGGAATCGAGAATCTCTTGCACCTCGTACTGACCATCATCAGGAAGAATGGGGACGGTGGTCCTCCGCCTCCGCTGAGGCCAAGACAGGATAGCAGGCTTCAGCAAGGAGACATGAAATGCGTTATGAACACGCAGCGAGGGCGGCAGGCAAAGTCCATAGGTAACCGGGTTGATCCGCCGCTGAATCGGAAACGGCCCAATGAAACGGGGCGCAAACTTAGCCGAGGGGAGACGTAAGCGAAGGTGACGAGTACTCAACCAAACGAGGTCCCCACAACGGAGATCAGGAGCAGGAAGCCGCGTCTTATCCGCCCGTCGCTTCATGGCCGCAGTGTGTTTGGCTAACAAGGCATGAGTGGTGGACCACAGTCGAGACATAGAAGCGGCCGTGGCGTTGACTGCCTGGCAATTGGAGACAGTACGAATGGGCAGAGGAAAGTGCGGATGCCTGCCATATACCAAGAAAAACGGAGAGCTGCCGGTAGCCTGGCGAACGTGATTATTATGGGATATCTCAGCCCAGACCAACAGGGAAGCCCAATCATCCTGGCGTTGGTTAACATACGCTCGAAGAAACGTCTTCACCGATTGATTGGTACGTTCAGTGAGACCGTTGGACTGGGGGTGATAGGCAGACGAAAAATCAAGTTTCACCCATAGAAGTTTACAGAGATTGGTCCAAAACTGGGCGGTAAACTGCACTCCCCTATCGGACACAATACTAAGAGGAAGGCCATGGAGGCGAAATACGTGGTGCAAAAAAAGTCGCGCCAATTCCGGGGCCGAGGGCAAACCCGGAAGAGGAATGAAATGCGCCATCTGGGAAAAACGATCCACCACCACCCAGATTACAGTGTTGCCACCGGAGGGAGGAAGATCAGTCATAAAGTCGGTGGCAATATGTGTCCATGGGGATGTGGGAAGAGGAAGCGGGTGTAGTAAACCAAAAGGTCTCCGGCGCGGCGTCTTCTGGGCCGCACAGACAGAGCAGGAGTCCACAAAATGCTTGACGTCTGTCTGCCAGTTGGGCCACCAATAATGGCGCGAGAGCAGTTCCTTGGTGCGAGCGACCCCCGGATGACCAGCTATTTGATCAGTGTGGGACCACCGAAGAACCTTGAGGCGCAACCGTTTGGGAACAACGGTTCTCCCCAACGGGACAGTGAAGGTGGCAGCCAACTGAAGTTGAGCAGGATCAATGAGGAAGCGGGGAGGATCCGGAGCATCAACGATGTCGAAGCTACGTGAGAGTGCGTCGGCTCGGACATTCTTTGGGGCCGGACGGAAACGGACAAAAAAATGAAACCTGCTGAAGAAGAGCGCCCACCGGGCTTGACGTGGATTCAGACGCTGGGCGGTTGCCAAATATTCAAGGTTTTTATGATCGGTATATACTGTGATGACATGGCGGGCCCCCTCCAAAAGGTGTCGCCACTCCTCAAAGGCCAGTTTTATGGCCAAGAGTTCTCGGTCACCAATGGTATAATTTCGCTCCGCTGGTGTAAATTTTTTTGAAAAAAAGGCACATGTTACCCACTGATCCTCTTCAGATCTTTGGAGAAGCACCGCCCCGACGCCCACCGCTGAGGCGTCAACTTCGAGCGTAAACGGCTTGGAAGAATATGGGCGGCGGAGACACAAATCGTTGGTGAATTCAGTCTTTAATCGTTGAAAGGCTAATACCGCCTCCTCCGGCCAGTGCTGTATAGAAGCACCCTTCTTCGTGAGAGCGGTGAGCGGAGCCACTAAGGAGGAAAAATGAGGAATAAACTGTCTATAATAGTTAGAGAACCCCAAAAATCGTTGTAAGGCTCTTAACCCCACCGGCTGAGGCCAGGTGAGTATGGCATTGAGTTTATCAGGGTCCATGGATAAACCGGTGTTGGAAACAATATAACCGAGGAACGGTAGGCGTTGCTGGTGAAAAACACACTTTTCCAGCTTGGCAAATAACTTGTGCTCCCGGAGGCGTTGCAAAACTTGTCGAACATGAAGCACATGCTGGGAGAAGGAGGGAGAAAAAATCAAAATATCGTCCAAATAGACAATGACGTGGGAATAAAGGATATCACGGAAGATGTCATTTATCATGTCCTGAAACACCGCTGGAGCATTGCACAGCCCGAAGGGCATTACCTGATATTCATAATGACCGTCGTGTGTATTGAACGCGGTTTTCCACTCATCCCCCTCCCGGATTCTGATCAAATTGTAAGCCCCCCGCAAGTCCAACTTGGTAAAGATTTGAGCCCCTTTTATCCGGTCAAATAATTCAGAAATGAGCGGAATAGGATACCTGTTCTTCCTGGTGATAGAATTAAGACCCCGATAGTCAATACAAGGTCGTAGGGACCCATCCTTCTTCTTTACAAAAAAAAATCCGGCTCCTGCCGGGGAAGAAGAGGGTCGGATAAATCCACGTTCTAAATTCTCAGAGATGTATTGACGCAATGCGGTGGACTCCGGTTCCGATAGAGTGTAGATTCTTCCCTTAGGTGGTGTCTGCCCAGGCAGAATGTCAATGGCACAGTCATACTTTCGATGGGGTGGCAAGGTCTCTGCGTATTGTTTATTGAAAACATCCTGAAAGTCCTTATAGGGAATCGGAATGGCACTGGAGAGGTGCATGGTAAATACAGGGAGAACTGGAAGTTTCTCAAGGCAATGTTGAAAGCAGAAGGAACTCCATGCTGTGAGCTCTAGAGAAGCCCAATCAAGGTGCGGCTGATGAATCCGTAACCAAGGTAGACCCAGTATTATCTGATTCACGGACGCTGGGAGTACAAATAGTTGAATGTTTTCTTGATGAAGAACACCGGTTTGGAGCAACACGGGCTTGGTTATGTAGGCTATATGCATTCCCACCGGTTGCCCGGAAACAGAGGTTACCGACAGCGGAGTGGGTAATGGTTCCACCGGAATCCGGAATTTCTGTACTAATTGTTCCTGAATGAAGTTTCCCGCTGCTCCTGAGTCTATGAAGGCTTGGAAATGCAATGATTCGCCATGGAGGCGAATGGTCGTGGGTAGTAATAATTGAGGAGAGGGAATGGTGGAACCCAGGGAGGCCTCTCCCACCCGACCTAGGTCCGAGCGTTTCCCGACTTGTAGGGACATTTGTTGAGGAAATGACCTGCTCCAGCGCAATACAAACAGAGATTCCTTGCCCGTCTGCGATTCCGCTCCTCAGGAGTCAGGCAAAATCTATCAATTTGCATGGGTTCCTCTGAGTCCCCCGCAGCCGGAGCCGACGGAGGTGCGACCATTGGTTGCTGGAACGTGGGGGCCAACCGGAAATTTCTGCGAGTGGCAGCTCGCTCCCGGTTTCGTTCTTGAACACGTAAATCCAAACGGATAGCCAACCGGATCAAGCCCTCTAGAGTCTCCGGAGGATCCCGACCAGCCAATTGATCCTTGATATGTTCTGCCAGGCCTTGTCGAAAAATAGCCGTGAGACTCTCCTCCCCCCAGGCCAGTTCAGCTGCTAAAGTACGAAATTGAATGGCATATTCACCCACAGTTCTGGAGCCCTGTCGTATCTGAAGCAAATCATTAGCTGCGGAAGAAGAACGTCCGGGTTCGTCGAAAATCAGCCGGAATTCTTTGAGGAACCGGTCTAGTGAATGGAGGATAGGATCATCTCGCTCCCATAGGGGAGACGCCCACGCTAGTGCAGGGCCCTCTAGTAAGGACAGAAGGAAGGTCGTTTTAGTCTTATCATTGGGAAAAGAAGCAGGTTGTAAAGAGAAATGCATCCGGCACTGGTTGATGAAACCCCGACATAGGGCGGCATTCCCATTGAATCGAGGTGGGGGGGGGCACCCGGATGGGGACAGGGGTAACCGCCGGGCTAGGAGGGGGTCCTGTGGGCAAGTGGGCTAAGGCATCCATCCGCGCCACCAATCGATCTAGGACCCCCGTAACTTGATCCAGAACACCTTGCTGTTGTTGGATCTTATTGGCCATCCCGGGAATGGCCTGTAGAGCGGTCAAATCCACTGGCTCCATGGCTTCGGCCAACTGTAAGGCCTGGTAGTCAGATAGTAGTGGAACCACAGTTTAGACCGCTTACCTTGGAATGAAGAAGTCGGGACTCAGAGGAAGAGCGTGGGTACCGGAAGGTAGTCCAGAGTCGGGGCAGGCAGCGATCAATCAGGAACCAAGTGCAGGTAATCCGAGTAGGCAGGCAGCAGGCAGAGTAATCCAGAGGTAGTCCAAGGTCGGGGCAGGCAGCAATCAATCAGGAACCAAGTGCAGGTAATCCGAGTAGGCAGGCAGCAGGCAGAGTAATCCAGAGGCAGTCCAAGGTCGGGGCAGGCAGCAATCAATCAGGAACCAAGTGCAGGTAATCCGAGTAGGCAGGCAGCAGGCAGAGTAATCCAGAGGCAGTCCAAGGTCAGGGCAGGCAGCGAGCAATCAGGTACCAAATGCAGGTAATCAGAGTAGACAGGCAGCAAGCAGGATAATCCAGAGGCAGTCCAAGGTCGGGGCAGGCAGCGAGCAATCAGGAATCAAATGCAGGTAATCCGAGTCAGGTCAGAGACAGTCAGACAGCAATCCGAAAGACAGCGATGCTCCCAGGAACAATCGTGGCCGAAGCAGTTACTCAGGGAGCCAGTCTCCCTTAAATAGTCAAGTTTCCCGCGCTGAATCGCCTGTGCCGGCGTCTGATGTCAGGGGGGCGTGGCCAGGGCCCTAATCGCGCGAGAATTAGCTCCCCTCGATGCGCGGAGGTGCTGGCTGGTGCGTCGGAGGGAAACGCCCCGATCCCTGCCTGATTGCGCTGCTAAGGCTGCCGAGTTGGCCCCGCTGTTCCCCGGAGCCCGGGCGGTCCCTCCCGCATGCTGTCGCGCTGAGACCCGCGCGGCAAAGGTAACAGCGCGGCCTTCGGGCCTTATTCCTTGCCTTGCCTTGCGCGGCCTTCGGGCCTTATTCCTTGCCTTGCCTTGCCTTGCCTTGCGCGGCCTTCGGGCGTTATTGCTTGCCTTGCCTTGCCTTGCCTTGCGTGGCCTTCGGGCCTTATTCCTTGCCTTGCCTTGCCTTGCCTTGCGTGGCCTTCGGGCCTTATTCCTTGCCTTGCCTTGCCTTGCGTGGCCTACAGGCCTTCTGTGTGTGTGTGGCCTACGGGCCTTCTGATCTGCCTTGCCCTGCTTACTGTGTGTGGCCTACGGGCCTTCTGTGTGTGTGTGGCCTACGGGCCTTCTGACCTGCCTTGCCCTGACCCAGCCTGGACCCAGACACTGCTACTTGCCGCCTGCCCTGACCCAGCCTGGACCCAGACACTGCTACTTGCCGCCTGCCCTGACCCAGCCTGGACCCAGACACTGCTACTTGCCGCCTGCCCTGACCCAGCCTGGACCCAGACACTAGGGATGTGAATCGTGTCCTCGATCGTCTTAACGATCGATTTCGGCTGGGAGGGGGAGGGAATCGTATTGTTGCCGTTTGGGGGGGTAAAATATCATGAAAAATCGTTAAAAATCGTTAAAAATCGAAAAATCGAAAAATCGAAAAACCGGCACATTAAAACCCCCTAAAACCCACCCCCGACCCTTTAAATTAAATCCCCCACCAAATAACTTAAATAACCTGCGGGTCCAGCGGCGGTCCGGAACGGCAGCGGTCCGGAACGGGCTCCTGCTCTGAATCTTGTCGTCTTCAGCCGGCGCCATTTTCCAAAATGGCGCCGAAAATGGCGGCGGCCATAGACGAAAAAGATTGGACGGCAGGAGGTCCTTCCGGACCCCCGCTGGACTTTTGGCAAGTCTCGTGGGGGTCAGGAGGCCCCCCACAAGCTGGCCAAAAGTTCCTGGAGGTCCAGCGGGGGTCAGGGAGCGATTTCCCGCCGCGAATCGTTTTCGTACGGAAAATGGCGCCGGCAGGAGATCGACTGCAGGAGGTCGTTCAGCGAGGCGCCGGAACCCTCGCTGAACGACCTCCTGCAGTCGATCTCCTGCCGGCGCCATTTTCCGTACGAAACGATTCGCGGCGGGAAATCGCTCCCTGACCCCCGCTGGACCTCCAGGAACTTTTGGCCAGCTTGTGGGGGGCCTCCTGACCCCCACGAGACTTGCCAAAAGTCCAGCGGGGGTCCGGAAGGACCTCCTGCCGTCCAATCTTTTTCGTCTATGGCCGCCGCCATTTTCGGCGCCATTTTGGAAAATGGCGCCGGCTGAAGACGACAAGATTCAGAGCAGGAGCCCGTTCCGGACCACTGCCGTTCCGGACCGCCGCTGGACCCGCAGGTTATTTAAGTTATTTGGGGGGGGGTTCGGGAGGGTGGGGGATTTAATTTAAAGGGTCGGGGGTGGGTTTTAGGGGGTTTTAGTGTGCCGGCTCACGATTCTAACGATTTATAACGATAAATCGTTAGAATCTGTATTGTATTGTGTTCCATAACGGTTTAAGACGATATTAAAATTATCGGACGATAATTTTAATCGTCCTAAAACGATTCACATCCCTACCAGACACTGTTACTTGCCGCCTGCCCTGACCCAGCCTGGACCCAGACACTGTTTATAGCCTTTCCTGTCTCTCTCCACCTGGAGCCACCCTCCTGGGTGGTGTTCACGACTCCTGACCGGAGCACAAGCGTAACAGTATGCCGAAGCCACCAATTTTCCAGGGGAAGAGATAGGTCTGTGTGCTAAACCGGTGAGTCAACTTTTTCACTATTACAAGATGCCTCCTTCTTCAAAGTTTTATACCTGCAATTCCTGTCAGACCTTGAATTACCCAAGCTATCAGAACTGCCTCGCCTGTCAACTTGCTGGTCAGGAATACTGGACATGCAGTAACTGCAATAAGAGAAATGTCTCTGTGTACCAAGAGTGTTAAAACTGTTCTACTCCAAAGCCAGGATGGTGGAAATGTTCATGTATTCCCAGCCTATTACCACCAGGCAAACCGTGCCCCTGTTGTTCAGCTACAGGATCAGCTGCTTCATTAGGGAGAACAGTCAGCTCTGCTACCGTGCGTTCAGCTTCTGGCCCAGTTAACAACATTATTTCATGTAACAGTTTATGGATTAAGCATTCTAGCACTTCATCTCTGGACACTTTGGAAAAAACTTGCTCTGAAAATCTCAGAACTCACCGGGTTAAGAAGCCTTCGTTAACTTCCACGCTAGAGCACCAGAAACAGAAGCAGAGGGAAGTAATTAACTCTAGCAGGGCTCTGCTTCCCACAGCTGCCAAGTGGACACTAACGAGCACCTTCCCTAGACGTCCTAGAACTGCCTGTGCCTTCTCTAAACTGTTCCTCCAGAAACAAAATCAGGAGCGTCAGACTTTGGCTCGAGGTATCAAGCCCACAGCAGTACAATCTGTGTCTTCCATGCACACTACTTCTAACCTTGCTACTCTGCCATCTGAACCTGCTGCACAACCCCAAGAAGAGTCTGGGTCTGCTGTTTCGCCCCAAGAGGGGTCCGAGTCTCCTGCACTACCCCGAGAAGAGCCTGAGTCTGCTGAACCGGTCCTGCTGTCATCCCCGGAGGGGTCCGAACCAGCCCTGCTGCCGCCCCTGGAGGGGCTCGAACCGGTCCTGCTGCCGCCCCTGGAGGGGTCCGAACCGGTCCTACTGACAGACTTTCTGACTCAGCCATCTGAGCCTGCTGAACCGGCCCTGCTGCCGTCCTCGGAGGGGTCCGAACCGGCCCTGCTGCCGCCCCTGGAGGGGCTCAAACCGGTATGCTGCCGCCCCTGGAGGGGTCCGAACCGGTCCTACTGACAGACTTTCTGACTCAGCCATCTGAGCCTGCTGATCCGGTCCTGCTGCCGCCCCTGGAGGGGCTCGAACCGGTCCTGCTGCCGCCCCTGGAGGGGCTCGAACCGGTCCTGCTGCCACCCCTGGAGGGGTCCGAACCGGTCCTACTGACAGACTTTCTGACTCAGCCATCTGAGCCTGCTGAACCGGCCCTGCTGCCGTCCTCGGAGGGGTCCGAACCGGCCCTGCTGCCATCCTCGGAGGGGTCCGCACCGGTCCTGCTGACAGACTTTCTGACTCAGCCATCTGAGCCTGCTGATCCGGTCCTGCTGCCGCCCCTGGAGGGGCTCGAACCAGTCCTGCTGCCACCTCTGGAGGGGTCCGAACCGGTCCTACTGACAGACTTTCTGACTCAGCCATCTGAGCCTGCCGAGCCGGTCCTGCTGCCGTCCTCGGAGGGGTCCGAGCCGGTCCTGCTGCCGCCCCCGGAAGGGCTCGAGCCGGCCCTGCTGCCGCCCCCGGAGGGGTCCGAACCGGGCCTGCCAACAGTCTTTGTTACTCAACTATCTGAGCCTGCTGTACCGGTCCAGCTGCCGCCCTGGGAGGGGTCCATACCGGTCCAGCTGCCTCCCCGAGAGGGGTCTGTACTGGTCTTGCTGCTGCCCCCGGAGGGGTCCGAACCGGGCCTGCCAACTGACTTTGTTACTCAACTATCTGAGCCTGTTGTACCGGTCCAGCTGCCGCCCCTGGAGGGGTCCGTACCGGTCCAGCTGCCTCCCCGAGAGGAGTCCGTACCGGTCCTGCTGCTGCCCCTGGAGGGGTCCGTACCGGTCCTGCTTCTGCCCCCGGAGGGGTCTGAACCGGGCCTGCCAACTGACTTTGTTACTCAACTATCTGAGCCTGCTGTACTGGTCCAGCTGCCGCCCTTGGAGGGGTCTGTACCGGTCCTGATGCCGACCTTGGAAGGGTCCGAACCGGCCCTACTGTCGCCTCAAGAAGGGTTACAGACTATTTCTCTGCCCCAGGTGGGGTTTGTGTTCCCTTGTCACCCCAGGAGGGGTTAGGAAATCTGCACCGCCTCTGCTACCCCAGGAGGGGTCTAACCCTGCCGCCTTGTCCCAGGAGGGGTTATGGACTATTTTGCTGCCCCAGGTTGGGATTGTGTCTGCCTTATCACCCCAGGTGGGGTTATGGACTGCCTTGCTACCTCGGGAAGGAGTTGAACCTGCCACATCGCCCCAGGAGGGGTCTGACTTCATTATTGAGTACCCCCTGCTAAGATGGGACCCAGGAGGAGGGGGAGGCCTTGAGGAGGGGGTACTGTTACGGCTATGGCTGCAGTGCAACCGCCTCACCACCAGGGGTCCCTCTAGTGCTGGCTCTCCTGACAGGCCCAGTCCATCTCTCCTGTCCACTCTATGTTCTGGGCTGTCCCTTATAACCCTGCCTGACAGTTCCCTCGGTGCTTCGGCAGCGAGCTCGCCTGGGCTCCCTGCTCTAGCCTTCCTTCCCTGCTTGCTGTGCGTTTGGTCCCAGGACCTTGCCTTGCGCGGCCTTTGGGCCTTATTCCTTGCCTTGCCTTGCGCGGCCTTCGGGCCTTATTCCTTGCCTTGCCTTGCCTTGCGCGGCCTTCGGGCCTTATTCCTTGCCTTGCCTTGCCTTGCCTTGCGCGGCCTTCGGGCCTTATTCCTTGCCTTGCCTTGCCTTGCATGGCCTTCAGGCCTTATTCCTTGCCTTGCCTTGCATGGCCTTCGGGCCTTATTCCTTGCCTTGCCTTGCCTTGCCTTGCGTGGCCTACAGGCCTTCTGTGTGTGTGTGTGGCCTATGGGCCTTCTGATCTGCCTTGCCCTGCTTACTGTGTGTGGCCTACGGGCCTTCTGTGTGTGTGTGGCCTACGGGCCTTCTGATCTGCCTTGCCCTGCTTACTGTGTGTGGCCTACGGGCCTTCTGTGTGTGTGTGGCCTACGGGCCTTCTGACCTGCCTTGCCCTGCTTACGGTGTGTGGCCTACGGGCCTTCTGTGTGTGTGTGTGGCCTACGGGCCTTCTGACCTGCCTTGCCCTGACCCAGCCTGGACCCAGACACTGCTACTTGCCGCCTGCCCTGACCCAGCCTGGACCCAGACACTGCTACTTGCCGCCTGCCCTGACCCAGCCTGGACCCAGACACTGCTACTTGCCGCCTGCCCTGACCCAGCCTGGACCCAGACACTGTTACTTGCCGCCTGCCCTGACCCAGCCTGGACCCAACACGGTAAGTTTGACGTACTACGTGCGTCGGATTTACGTGAAATTGGGAAGCACAACATGTGAAGATTTTTTCATTTAATGGAATATGAGAAGTGAACCACTACGATTAAGTTTCAAAGGATTAGAAGTTCAACAGTATTTGCCGATGTGGTGTTAATGGAGGTAGCAGTGACTAGTATTGAAATACTTATACGGGGTAATGGCTGTGTTCGCCAGCTTGTAGTGGTGTGTATATAGAAGGTAATCACATCCTGGCCACGATTGTATCGTGGTATAGTTTAGAAAGGAGACTTTGTTGGAGTGTGGCTACATTGTAAGAGAATTGAGTCATCTATGAATAATTTATGTGAAACCCACGATATCAACAAAGTGGTTCATGGTGTGATGAATTAATCCCTGAGGAAGCCTGAAGTTACAGGCGAAACAAAGACGTCTGTCGTTGGATAATAATAACGTAACATTTATTGAGGCTGACATTGAAATATGTGGGCAGAGATATAAAATAGGAGGTTTCATCCAATGAGAGGGGATATATTCAAATTTTGTATCAATATTAATTTGTTATATATACATTGAAATATTTGTAATTTATACAGAGTGCTTTTTGGTGAAGAAATGTTTTTTAATATGATGGTATGAATGTATGGGTGGAATGAATGAGCTAGTTTAGTTTTTAATGTGTCTATTTAGGTATGTGTTGTGAATTCTAAATAAATGGTTGCACTTTATATGAATATAAGGTCTCTCTGTGATGTGATATAGCTACCAGCCTGGACCCAGACACTGTTTATAGCCTTTCCTGTCTCTCTCCACCTGGAGCCACCCTGCTGGGTGGTGTTCACGTCTCCTGACCGGAGCCCAAGCGTAACACTACCTGATTGTAATAATTTTTATTTAAAGATGGTTTACATGTTGATATATTGTTTTGACTTTATTTCTCTTTGTTGAGATTGACAATTTATTGGAATGGTAGTTCTAATAACTTAATCTATGTTTTGAATAATTTTCATTTTATTATCCTCAATGCCATTAAGATATAGGGTTATGATGTTAATATCCATGTACGGCTTACACAACTCGTATTCTGGTTGCATCCTTGATTTTCTCCATTGTTGTGATCTGTAAGCACTGCGTTTTGTTCCTCTCCGTGGATTAAGTATTATAGAATATTCCTTTTTATGTTATAGTTACATTATACATTTAAATTACTTAGAATCATGAGATCCTCTGTTATATATCAGATCCCCTATGCATTTACCTAAACCGATGTTGTTTTCTGTTTCATTTATAGCTCTGAATACCGCAAAGAAATTACTGTCGTCGTCCCCCCGACGCAGCCGCGTTTGGCGAAACACGGGTTCGTGTCGTGGGACACCGTGTTGATAAACATTTGCATCTTTTAAGCAGTGGAGTTGCCGATATAATGAATTAAACATTTGTTTGTATAAAAACCTTGAAGTTTGGGACTGACTTTATGTTTCTGCATCTCCCTGGTGACTTGGATATTATATTTGGAGTGCAGCATTTGCTCCTCTGTGTTGCTTGTAAGTGAGATAGAACATGTGTATGATTGAGAGCTTGTTTGTAAGTGAAAAAGATAGAGCATGTGTGTGATTGAAAGCCTGTGTGTAAGTAAGAGAGAGCGAGAGCATTGTGTGATTGAAAGAGACTGGCCAGAGAGGTGACGTGTGTATGTGTGAGAAAGACTGATCAGGGAGATGACTGGTGTGTGTGAGATAGAGAGAGAGACTGGTTGGGGAGATGATTGGTGTGTGAGAGACAGAAACTGGTCCTGAGGGTGTGACTGGTATGTGTGTGTGAGAGACAGAAGAGACTGGTTGTTGTCCCTAAGGAAGAGGACCGTGAGGACAGCTTCAGCAGCTACTGCTGCTTCTGGTGTGGCCTGCAAGGGAAAGGAGTAGGAGAACTGCTGGAGAGGGTAAGTAAAGGTGGCTTTTTAAGTTCATTTTTCTTGATTGACTACCATTTTAAATATTGGATAGTATATGATGTGTCTGCTGTTTGAAATATTTTATTGGTGTTTGGTAACATTTCAAAATTTGCACTAGTCTTTAATTATTGGATATTCTATTCATCAGCTGTTTTGAAATTATTTTATTGGTATGATTTTACTATTATGTTTAATGATTTATATATCTTGATTTTATTGATTGTTTCATGAGGAATGGTAACATTTTTGTTTTTCCATTGTTGCACTGTATAGAGTCTGGCGTGATGTGTTTTACAGTTCAGTTTTGTCTGCACATTTCTATTTATATGTTATGTAGCTCTATTCTGTATTTGGTGAGGGTTTAAGAACATAAGAACATAAGAACATGCCATACTGGGTCAGACCCAGTATCCTGTTTCCAACAGTGATCAATCCAATCCATAAGAACCTGGCAAGTACCCAAAAACTAAGTATATTTCATGTTACCGTTGCTAGTAATAGCAGTGGCTGCATGCAAAGACTGAGATGAAACATTATTTTAGCATGTAGTTTCTCTGTAGGGATCTGTAGTAGCTTGGCCTGTTCTGTTTTCCTGATAGGTGTATTGATATTTTAGATTCTGGTGTAATATTTCTGGTATTCATGCCACTTTGGTGCCACTTTGCCACAGGATAAGTACTTCGGAATTATTTTCCCCTTCTGATGATTGCTGTCCAGAAGTTTCATCAGAATTGATAAGAAAACCCCAATTCTGCAGCCAAAAATAGGCTGCAAATATTTCCCCATTGACTTTAATGGCAAAACAAATGAAACTAATGAACAAATTGGTTTTTCCCCCTATGAAACTAATAAAATGAATTTGGGTCCCAGTGAAACAGAAACGTAAGGAAGTGATGGTTCTGCTTTTTAGCCATCTTCTCCAGTCCCAGCTGCTAGAGATTGTAGAGATGCTGAAAGGTGATCCCCATTGTCATTGTCTCTCTTGGAATGGCTTGCTTTTCTCTCATGAGTTCCATCAAATACCAACTAAACCTGAAGTGATGACTCTGGATTCATTGCTGGCTTTAGACAGTCTATTAATGATTGCACAACTACAACTGAATCATTATTGGCTAAGTTAGAGCTAATTGTGAAGAAGCATGAATATTTAATAATGGAAGCTCATAGGACCATTAAAATCACTTAGACTGATGTTAAGAATATTCAAACTTTTAATGCCTCCATGGTTAAGGATAGAAACTCTCTCTCTAGAAGGATTAAGTTGTTAGAAAAGTGGAATAGACGCTTGACCCTTCAGCTGGAAAGCTTTTCTAAAATAATGGGTGAACTACACTATGTTATCTTGAAGAAATATTTCTTTTAAGTTTTACTTATTATAGAGGATCAAATTATATCAAATAAAAAATTATATTTTTTACCAACTTCAATTCAAGTGAATTCCCAGCAATCTTGGCAGACTCAGGCTTCTACTGATTTATTTAATTTGACAAATTTTCTGGAGAATTCTTGGCCAGAGGCGATAGAATATAGTATTTTATTAGTTTCCTTTGTAATTGAGCAAGATATTAGT
This sequence comes from Rhinatrema bivittatum, assembly GCF_901001135.1. Classification (NCBI taxonomy): domain Eukaryota; kingdom Metazoa; phylum Chordata; class Amphibia; order Gymnophiona; family Rhinatrematidae; genus Rhinatrema; species Rhinatrema bivittatum. Next base: position 800,514,112 of record NC_042615.1, on the reverse strand, counting down.
AAGATTATGAGTTATATTTCAGGCATTTGAATTCTTAGTTTTATGGTTAGTATTGCTGGTGGAAGGGTGTCCAGCCACTCTAGGTGGTGTTGTCATCACATGATCTCCCTCTCTTTCTCTATCTCTCAAAATGCACATGACAAACAATCCCAGTTCCTCAAAGTAATACATAACCAAAAATGGAAAATGCCTCACCCATGCCACTTCCCATCTCAACTGTCCTTTCAAATTTGCCACCCATACCAGCTACTCTGCCACCTACTTCTTGTGCCTTAGGTCACCGTATATCCAGCCTAATGCTTCCACCAGCCAGATTATAAGAGTGTTTCCTGATATTGCTAACACAAGGCAGGATACTATTGCTATAGATAGGGCCGATTATTAGGGTGAATAAGTAAGGTGGTTGCCACGCCAGGGTGACTACAGTTGATGGGGTGCCCTAAGAAATGTGAGGATGGAGGAGTAGAGGCCCAGTGTGGCTGTGGCAGATCCCACACCATTACAATGTAAGAAAGTATCAGGAGGGGGGATACAGCACTTTTCGACCAGGGCTTCATTCGCCCTAAATCCAGTCCTGCTATAGGTGCTTCTTTTATGTTACAGTATCCATATAAGTGTATTGTTAAACTGAATAATGATTGTTATATATTTTTTTGTGGCTGACCAATTAAAATCTCTTGGATTCCAAAAAGCCACTGGCGGATTATCCAATCTCCATTTAGTCTGGCAAAGATTCATAATATTTGGTAGTTCCTCTCATTTTAAACTGTTTCTTATTAATGTTTCCTTAATTTCTCCTTTGGTTTTCCACTTCCATCTGAATATTGTTATGGGATGTGATTAGGAAATCACATACATGATATGTTTCATTTTGATACGTGATGGATAATACTTTTTTTGTGATACCTGTGTGTTTCCATGTCCAAAGTGTTTTTTTGTTTTCTGTTTTGTATATTTTCTAAACCTTAATAAACATAAAGGTAGAATATATAATGCCTGATGCGAGCTGAAATTAGGGGATGTGCGAATATGTCGGGCTCATGCTCGCCAAGTGGATTTAAAAAGCCACCTGTATACACGTGTAAAAGCCGTTGCATACACATATTGGAACTTATTGGGCATGGAATGGGCAGGGCAAGGATAGTACATGGGCATTTCTGGACTTTTACCAGAAATCTGTGCATACTTACACGATCCAGCACGTGCAGAGGACCCCTGCCGCGTATTTACTTCTACTATGGATTGTGTGTAAGTGATAAAATAAAGAAATCTGGACAGATCAGCAGGGTTTTATGTGTTGGGACTGGAAAACATCATGGGGAGAAATCTGTCACCACCGGTACTTCTTCTGATGCCATACTGATGAATATCCTGAATCACAGCGAGGAACCAACTTAGTGTTAAAGTTGATTGGAGGTCAAATCATTCAGGACACAGATGGATGTGGTAAAAAAATTAAGGTGGTGAAGCTTGGAAATATATGTGACAGTTGATGAAATGCATCTTTAGACATCAAAGATGGAAAATTCCAGTGGAGGGGAAGGATAAATTGGTAGGGAAGTGCAGAGGGACCACATATGTTACATTTGGAATTCGTCGGGGGGCAGATACATTGCATTCGACAAGGGGGGCCCCCGATCTGTTCATGCGTTCCATTCTTATTTGTTTCCCAGCTAAAATTTAATTAACTACAACCCCCCACCCTCCTGACCCCCCCAAGACTTGCCAAAACTCCCTGATGGTCCAGCAGGGGTCCGGGAGCCATCTACTGCACTCAGGCCGTCGGCTGCCGGTATTCAAAATGGTGCCGATAGCCTTTGTCCTTACTATGCCACAGGGGCTACGTGCCATTAGTCGGCCCCGTCACATGGTAGGAGCTATGGCCGGCTGGCGCCATCCCCCACAAGACTTGCCAAAAGCCCCTGGTGGTCCAGCGGGGGTCCTGGAGCGATCTGTCACATGGTAGGAGCACAAGATGGTGCCAGCTGTCCATTGCACCTACCATGTGACAGGGGCCAACCAATGGCACCAGTAGCCCCTGTGACATAGTAAGGGCAAAGGTTATTGGCGCCATTTTGAATACCGGCAGCCGACGGCGTGAGTGCAGTAGATGGCTCCCGGACCCTCGCTGGACCACCAGGGAGTTTTGGCAAGTCTTGGGGGGGTCAGGAGGGTGGGGGTTTTGTTTAAATTCACTCCTTTAGATGGCCGAATAATTTGGTGAACATTTTGTTGTATTCGTGGGAATCGCAATACGTTTCGCGATGCAACAAATACAAGGGATATGGCCCTATATGTTTCGGATTGCCAATACATTGCAAACGAATGCACACCCCTAGAAATTGGACAGAAAGTTGGAAGCTAGAAACAGATTACCAAATCCGTAGAATCCTCACATTGACCCCACCTTCACTAAAGCTGAAGAATACAACTCTGAAAGTGGAAGTAAAAAAAACACACAAGAATGTGGAGGAACTCAATCTGATGTGTCCAAAAGCTTCAGGATCAGCATCACGTGTTCACTCTGATCCTTTCAGAGGATCAGAGTGGCATAAATCTGATGACCATATATACTGTCCTGGGAGGTGTGCTGTCTGCTAGTTGCCAAGATCTGAAAAATTGCATATAATCATCAAGCCTATTGACTATTATTTAATGATACTCATCGTGTTGGCATGAATGATAGTGGTAGGTATCCCATGGATCATATTAAAAGTGACTTCATGGGTCTGGAATGAGAGGATAAAGCAGATAGGTGTGCAGGTGTGTGGTGAGGAGAGAGCACATGTACCTGATACTGCACCATAGAACCCTCCCCAAAAAGCAGCTACTCAGGGTTTGGACAAAAGTTAGGTCCCCTAGAGTAAGGAAAGAGATTGGATGACTACATATCCCAAGTTCCAGAGCAGCTGGGAAATATGGGACTCTGGGGGAGCAGTTTCTGAGAGGAGGTTTGGCAGGGACTCCACACAGATTCATTACATTGCAGGAGGAGAAGGAGAGGAAGCAGCAGCAACCATTGTTTGTGGATGAGCTAGGAGAAGTGATATCCACTGAGGCCATGGAGGTGGAATTGCCTGTGGAGCAGGAAGATATGGAAGTACATTGAAGTTGTGCTGATCCACAGTAAGCTCTTATTTTTTCTGCAAACTTTTTGTTGAGGAGATTCAAATGCAGTGACTGTTTGGTTTATGAACTGTTTTTAATACAAAACTGCAAAGTTTAATTTGGGAAAACCCTGCTGAAAGAAAAGTCATTTTTGCTGCAATGTTTTGCTGCAGGGAGAAATAGTTTAAATGTGGTGACTGGTTTATGGACAGTGTTACTGTTCAGTATAAACCCTACAGAACAACGCTAAGGAAAAGCCCTTCTGGAGTTTTTTGGGCTCAATTTTTTTTTTTTTTTTTTGCTCTGGGGGAGGGACAACTAAACTGTGGTGTCTATGAACTATGGCTATTACAACTATTACAGGGCTTTTCCTGACAGAGTAGTGCTAAGAGACGGATTACCTATTTTGACTAATTTTGCAGCAGGAAAAGTTGTGGTGACAAAGGACTCTGGCTGGCTGTTACAGATTTCTTAGTGTGTCACTTCAGGCCCTGATTTGCCAATAGGCACACTAGGCCAGTGCCCAGGGCAGAAAAAAAATCTGGGGGCAGCAGACCAGTTGAAGATTTTCTGCCTCTCAACTACACTGAATCTCACTCTGCAGATTACTGCCTGCTGCTTCCTGTTCTAGCCCCTTCCTTTCCAGTGCAGAGAACGGGAGAGGGAGGGATGAGACTGGAAGGGACAGCGCAGAGAAAAGCTGCTCTACTCTGCAGGGAAAAGGAGGAGAAGGGTGAGGCCAAAACACACAGCAGGGAGCAAAGACAAGTCTATATCAGGGAGGAGATGAGTCTGGAACAAATAGAGCAGAGCAAAGAAGGCTGTGCTGTAAACCTTCTGTTCTGTTGCTACTCATCTGGGGTGAGTGCCTAGGGGGTGGAAAAATCCTAGATCCATCACTGAGCAGATTAACTCTGAGGTTCAGTGTATAATTGCTGAAGGAGAGGTCCTAATCTGGGGGCACTTGTACTTAGATTATATATTGTAGAAATACCCAGTGGAGATTGACCATTAAAGGAGAGAGATTAATTGTTTTAGAGGGCAAATACCAGTTAAAGCCTCACAGGTGGCCCACATCTAGATAGACCTCCAAAAGTTGTTTTTTCTTCAATTCTTCCAGTTCAGGAGAAAGGTTAAGGCAGAGAAGCTTACACTCTGGAGGTGAATGAATGGTTGCATAGATGGTGTCAATGAGAACATTTCGTCTTCCTAGACCATGGGATGATTTTATAAAGGCCTGCGGAGCAAAGATGGTGTCTACCTATTAAAGATGTGGTGAAAAGTCTGGCAAATCTATTGTGGAAGTCTATAAACGAGGATCATCAGAGATAGGTAAAAAAGCACTTGGATAAGTATAAGCCCTATGGTAAATAAAACAAACGCTTCTATAGAAATGAGGAAAAAAAGATGAGGGTCATAAGAAGATAAGAACATAAGAACATGCCATACTGGGTCAGACCAAGGGTCCATCAAGCCCAGCATCCTGTTTCCAACAGTGGCCAATCCAGGCCATAAGAACCTGGCAATTACCCAAAAACTAAGTCTATTCCATGTTACCGTTGCTAGTAATAGCAGTGGCTATTTTCTAAGTCAACTCAATTAATAGGTAATGGACTTCTCCTCCAAGAACTTATCCAATCCTTTTTTAAACACAGCTATACTAACTGCACTAACCACATCTTCTGGCAACAAATTCAAGAGTTTAATTGTGCGTTGAGTGAAAAAGAACTTTCTCCAATTAGTTTTAAATGTGCCACATGCTAACTTCATGGAGTGCCCCCTAGTCTTTCTATTATCTGAAAGAGTAAATAACCGATTCACATCTACCCATTCTAGACCTCTCATGATTTTAAACACCTCTATCATATCCCCCCTCAGCCATCTCTTCTCCAAGCCAAAAAGTCCTAACCTCTTTACTCTTTCCTCATAGGGGAGCTGTTCCATTCCCCTTATCATTTTGGTCGCCCTTTTCTATACCTTCTCCATCGCAATTATATCTTTTTTGAGATGTGGCGACCAGAATAGTACACAGTATTCAAGGTGCGGTCTCACCATGGAGCGATACAGAGGCATTATGACATTTTCTGTTTTATTCACCATTCCCTTTCTAATAATTCCCATCATTCTGTTTGCTTTTTAGACTGCTGTAGCACACTGAACCAACGATTGCAATGTGTTATCTACTATAATGCCTAGATCTCTTTCTTGGGTGGTAGCACCTAATATGGAACCTAACATTGTGTAACTATAGCATGGGTTATTTTTCCCTATATGCATCACCTTGCACTTATCCACATTAAATTTCATCTGCCATTTCGATGCCCAGTATTCCAGTCTCACAAGGTCTTCCTGCAATTTATCATAATCTGCTTGTGATTTAACTACTCTGAACAATTTTGTATCATCTACAAATTTGATTACCTCACTCGTCGTATTTCTTTCCAGATTATTTATACATATAGGGGCTGATTTTAAAAGGCCCTCGCGCATAAATCCTTCCGGATTTACGTGCGCAGGGCCCTCGCGTGCCGGCGCACCTATTTTGCATAGGACGCAGGCACATGTAAAGCCCCAGGACGCGCGTAAGTACCGGGGCTTTCGAAAAGGGGAGGGAGGGGGCGTGTCTAGGGGCATTCCCAAAATGACGCGGAGTTTTGGGGGCGTGCTGCGGCATTTCAGGGGCGTTTCGTGGGCGTGGCACTGGCCCGGGGGCGTGGTCAAGGCCTCCGGACCAGCCCCCGTGACCGGAGGACGGAGCGGGGCTGCCGGCCAATGCGCGCAAAGGTGGGGGGGTGTTAGATAGGGCTGGGGGGGTGGGTTAGGTAGGGGAAGGGAGGGGAAGGTGGGGGGAGGGCGAAGAAAAGTTCCCTCCGAGGCCGCTCCGAAATCGGAGCAGCCTCGGTGGGAACAGGCAGGCCGCGCTGGGCAAGGGGGTGCACATTTGTGCAACCTGCGTGTGCCGACCCCGGATTTTATAAGATACGCACGGCTACGCGTGTATCTTATAAAATCCAGCGTACTTTTGTTCGCTCCTGCTGCGCGAACAAAAGAACGCGCTCGCGTATTTTTTAAAAATCTGCCCCATATTGAAAAGTAAGGGTCCTAATACAGATCCATGAGGCACTCCACTGCCCACTCCCTTCCACTGAGAAAATTGTCCATTTAATCTTACTCTCTGTTTCCTGTCTTTTAGCCAGTTTGTAATCCACGAAAGGACATCGCCACCTATCGCATGACTTTTTACTTTTCCTAGAAGCCTCTCAGGAAAACTAAGGCCTGAATTTATCAAAATACAGTAAATATTGCATGCAATAGGAAAACGGGTGTGTTTTATGGTAATAGACTATTTATCACAACGTGCATTATCTTAGTGCTTCACATAGGAATTACCACAAAATGCATTAACTTTTTGTATTTTCCTATCTGCAAATTGCTCATTTCACCATGAAAGAGAGGGAGAGAGAGACTGACTATCTACAAGGTCCTTGTAGTAGTTAGCTATTTATGCTACTATAGGAGGCTCACCTAGTAACTCAAAGTGAGGTTTAGGCAGTAGTATAGGGGTTTGGGGCCCTTCTGCATGCAGAGTGAGACATACGAACAGAACAGTAAACTCTTGTGAAGATTTGATGTCTGTCGGAGTAAGGAAACTCAAACAGCGATGAGATTGATGGACTCAAGATAGGATGAGAGAACATTGTATTTTATTGTATTTTATCATTTTATATATTAATTATTAATTATTATTAGTTATATAACGACACTTAGATTTTAATTTTATAATCAGAGTATTGTTCCAGATTGCCAATTAGAAATGTGTTTTTAGATAGGTAGACATTACATGATTTATTTTATTACTGTTGTGATTTGACTGTTACTTTGGTTATGGATTTATGTATGGACATGTTTGCGTCATCATGATCTTATAGATCTGTATAGACGTTTTTTGTTAACCGTCTTGATTTCTTTTTTGAGGAAAGTCGGTATATAAAAACATGTAAATAAATAAATAAATAAAATTGTACAAATCTCAACATTGTATGTAGCTATTGTTAAACTCGAAGTAGATAAAGCTATTGGACCATAAGGATCAATTTAAGACTTTTAAGGGAACTTATAAAAGTTTTGACAACTTTGCTGGCTGGCATTTTCAATGCTTCTTTAGAGTTGATTTTCCATCTAATTCACATCAAAATTTCAGGACATTTTTTGGGAGGGGGAGAGGGGAGATGACATTTACGACAGAGGTACTGCTTTAGAATTGTTCTGCACCAAATTTTTACTACATGTCAAAGGGTTCATGAAGACCTTGGCAGGGATATTATTGTCACCTGATAACACAAATCCAGATGATTTTCCAATAAAAGAGAAGAGGCATGCAATAAAGTTTTAGGAACTTTAAGGGCCATTGGTGTTTGCTAAAAAACAACATGCTATGCAGTCACTTCTCTGGCCTTATGCCGACGCACATGCACATATGTACGCTCACTCGCACATTTGGAAGTGCACACAATAACACTTTTTGCATACCGCATTAAGTGATGGTTTGTCATGCATGTTACATTTTTATTAACTCACACAGTTAATTTATTTTTACTGTAAGTTTTATTGCATAGGCTGCAAGATACTCACATCCACTGACTTTGAATATCATCTTATTATGCATTTTTCTTTAAATATGCACATACACTTACACCATTGCATAGTCATACTTTTTAAACTATAATTTATGCATGCAGATTACTCACCTCTCTCCCAGGAATAATATAATTTTATTACTTCTGCTTAAAGTATATATATTGTAAAGCTACACACATACTTTTATCTGGCTGAAAATCCACTTTAGCATTTTCATGTAAACCCCAAATTTGCATGCATAGTTGCTAACTAAGCCTTTGAAACTGTATCCTTGCATTTTCAGCGGAGAAATGTCCTTTTGTCATTTCCTTTCTTGCTGACTTTTTTCCCTTTCTCTTTCCTCTCCTCCTTAGTTCAGGTGCAGTCCAAACAGAATGTTTGCCTGTCAGCTGTCCCCTTCTATAGCTAATCCCCTAGGTTCAGAGAAAGTGCACATGTTAAATAAAACACTCTCTGTACCTACCAGAGTGGGTTATGCAATTTCAGAGAATTTGCATAATCTTTAGCATAATGTACATTGCAAAGTGTCATATTGCAGTCCAAAGAGCAGGGTCTACTGTTAGGTGCAGAAACAAGGTAGTGTCCCTTTAATTTAAAGAAAAACTGAAGGCTCATTGCCCCTGCTTATAAGAAATATGCACATTCATTTTTTTTGGTGGGGGAGGGGGGTTATTTTTCATTTTTGTGGCTCTTACTTTTTTTTCAGTTTTTGGATGTATTCATTTTCTGCAGATAGTGCACATTATTTGAAATAGCTTGCAATTAGAAAATAGTGCATGCTATTTGCAAATAGTGCATGTTGTTTTCCAAAAGTAAAAATAAAAAAATAAATATAAAATATATTTTTGTTTTCTCCCTCACTTTTGGTTCATGTGAAATGAAACAAAAATGGTCTTGTTTGCCCATTTGTTTCAAATGAATGCACATCTCTACTGCTTACATATTTCTCCTCTGTCAGAGTGCCTGTGCTATCTTAATTCCTCCAGCGTTCCTGTCAGCATCCCACCTAATTCCATGGTGGACCTTGTATAAGCTTGTCTGCAAGTAGCTCTATTTCATCTGTGTGCGTGTCCTTGGAGTACACGAGTTCCTTTGCCCTTCCTAATCTCCCTAGTCCTGCTTGCTCTTTGGCATCTCTCCTGTCTTGAAATATTTCTTTATGCTGTTAATTGTGCCTTCTCTGCCCTCTCTGGCTACTAACGTTAATTACATTATAAAGACTTCTCTCCTTTTTTGATTTCTGTTACGAGTTAAAAGCTGCCTTTCTAAACTAGACAGTTTTAATGCCCTGAGGAATTATGTGTGGCTCACTTTCATCTGAGCTGTGTGCCTCTTTTCAACTTTCTTCCCTTCCTTTTTGAGATACCCAATAACAATTATCACAGACCATAGTGCACCACTTTTACCATGTGCAAATAGCTGTATCACATGTTTAATATCTATCATGATACAGCTACTGCACATTGTCACCTTAAAATGCAATATTCTTGAAGATACTAAAAAGGTGTCTGAGACATAGGATGCTACACCTCAGGACTAGCGAGCACAGAAACTTACTTCAGGGCCCAACCTGAAGTAAGTTGTATGCTGGCAGCTGGCTGGCATGCAAGGCTCCGGGACAGCGATCAACGGCGCTGTCCCAGTCCTCCACCCGACTCTCCCCTCCCTGTCCCCAGCCCGCTTCTTCAAAGAGGCCCGGCATTTATGCGCATACCGAGGTTTACGCATGTGGCCGGGACCCTTTGAAAAGGCTCCCGGCGAGTGCAAGGCCCGGCCATGTCCATAAACCCTGGGATTTACCGTGCACAGCCCTTTGAAAATCTGCCCGTAATTCTCCCACCTTACTTCTTAGACTTCTGGCATTAGCATACAAACATTTCAAAGTGTGTGTTTATTTATTTATTTATTTATAGATTCTTTTATACCGCGGTACGAATAGTTATACATCACCTCGGTTTACAGTTAAACAATAATTTAGCAACAGGCTTTACATATAACAGTTTAAACAGTAAAACATTTAACAGCTCCTCCAGGTCCAGGTCCAGCTCCTCCAGGTCTGTCACTCTAGCCTCCAGAGATCGGACTCATTCTCTGAAAGACAGGAGCTCTTTGCATCGGATGCACATGTACTATTTCTCACCAATGGGTAAAAAATCATACATGTGACACATGATGCAAAAGACTCTTGCTGCTGGACTGCTGCCTTCAACTTAAATTTGTTCAGTTCCTAGTTACGTTTTTGGTTCCTATGGGAGTAGGAATGCGTATTATTAGGGTCTTTTAAATCTACTAGTATATTTACTATATATCTGGTAGTGACCTACAAGGGAATGATCAAATTCTTCATAAGGTGTGGGTAATTTCAGAGTTTAAGTTAAAAGGCTGATTTTGTTATTTTTTTTTTTTTAAGTATGAAAGTGACACCTGCCTATAAATTCAAGGATTAACAAGGGGTGGGAGGGTTTGATAATTCAAGCACACAAACTTCTGTTTGTTGCCTGCCTTTCTGACTACCTATGAAAAATAAACACACAAACTTCTATTTGTTGCCTTCCTTTCTGACTATCTATTTAAAACAAGGCACACAAAGTTCTGTTTGTTGCTTGGCTTTCTTATGACCTATTTAAATCAAAACACACAAACACTCTAAATAGTATACCCAATAGTTTACTTCTCCCCATTACTTTTAAGTTTTAAAATTTCTCCAATCAGTATTTACTGATTCTTTACAGCCACCAGCAGGGAGATCCTCTCCTCTCAGTGCTCTCATTAGTTTAATAGCCTTCATTACCCCCATTATCCCCCACCCTTAAAACTCCACCAGTCTGTCTATTTACTTTATTTTTTAACTCTCACGTTATCCATAGCAGAAGTAAAGTTACGCTGCATGGGGACTCATTGCATGACAGATCACATAGTATTTACATGCACATCTGAGGTTCATTGCCTGAAATGCCCATGACCTGTGCAGATCACACCCATGCCTCGCCCCTTTTTGAAAACTTTCGAGATGTGTGCGCTGTAGCATTTACGCACGTATGGGGGTAATATAAATGTTATACTGATGATGTGCAGATGTTTATTCCCAGTGATTGCCCAGGAGAAGTTCCTTTGGATATATTTCAGACTTGTTTACAAAGGTTAAATATTGGTTTTTGGCTAATGATTTATTGTTCAATGGTGATAAAAACATCAGTTTTGTAGGTTGAAATATGCCTTTCCTGACTTCTTTATTCATTAATTATGAGAAATTTCAGCTGCCTTGTTAACTGCACTATCTCCTTTAAAATGGAGATAGAGCAGCTTTTAAACTAGAACAAAGGGGAAAGCCGACAGTCGCTCAGCAGCGCATGGTTCAGAGGGAGGTATCTTCAAAGGATACTAATGATGCATTAGAATTAGGGCATCCCAACAGTGAGGTGCCAATAATAAGAAAAGTAGTCCAAGTGCCTGTAACTAAAAAACTCACCTGAGCTAAAACATTTTAATTTATCCTTATCAATTAAAAAGCAGAATGAAAATACAAACAAAAAACAAACTTTGAAAAGTTTGTATGCTAATGCCAGAAGTCTAAGAAGTAAGATGGGAGAATTAGAAGGTATAGCAGTGAATGATGTCATAGACTTAATTGGCATCTCAGAGACATGGTGGAAAGAGGATAACCAATGGGACAGTGCTATACCGGGGTACAAATTATATTGCAGTGACAGAGAGAAGCACCCGGGAGGAGGTGTGGCGCTTTATGTCCAGGATGGCATAGAGTCCAACAGGATAAACATCCTGCATGAGACTAAGAGGTAGGTTTTAAAAGATGCGCACATGTGCGGGCAGCGGGCACAGGGTGGGTACATTTTTGCAAATGACGCGCGGCAACGCAATTGGACCTTCTCCAGTTCCCTTCCAGTTTGCTCAAATTAAGGTGCAGACTGGAAGGGAACTTCCATAACCCCACCAAAACCTCCTCCCTCTTCCCCTCTCCTCCCAACCCCCTAAAACCCATCCCAGTGACTTTCATTTTTTTTTTGTTTTACTACTTACTTCTCCCCTGGAGCAGTCGGCCTGCATGCACTTCCCTGGGACAGCAGCTAATGACCGCTGTCCTGGCCGGCCTCCGTCCCACCACTCCCTGCCCCTCCCCACCACACAACCTGACCCTTTCTCAGGGCATGGCACTTGTGTGCGTATCACCACTTACACGTGTGGCCAGGCCCTTTTGAAAATGCACATGGCGTGCTTAGGGCCCGCCTACATGCATAAGTGGCAATTTTTATGCATGATTTAAAATTTGGCTGTATATGCACAATTGAATCAATATTGGTAGAAATCCCTCATGGGGTGGCGCTTTATGTCCGGGATGGCATAGAGTCCAACTGAATAAAGATCCTGCTTGAGACTAAATGCAGAATTTAATTTTTATGGGTAGAAATCCCTTGTGTGTTGGGGAAGAGTATAGTGATAGGAATATACTATCATCTACCTGGCCAAAATGGTGAGATGGACAGTGAAATGCTAAGAGAAATTGGTAATCCAGTAATAATGGGAGATTTCAATTATCTTCAAGAAAAAAACATTGCATCACAATTTTTTGTTTTTTCTAGTATTGGTGCTATGGTTTTTTTGAATTAATATTGCCACACAATTTATTTATGAATTTGGGACCTTCATAACACCCGCAGTGCTACAAGTATGCACTTGTGTTTCACACCATTGTGGGTCCTTATTAATCATAGATCCATCAGTCCAGCTATTGCAAAGAAAATTTTAACTTTTTTACATTTTTCTTAAAACTCAAAGAATTGTACTTCCCTTAGTTCTTTGAGACGGTACCAGAGTCAAGGGTCTGATGCGCATGCGTTTCGCGAGCCGCTGCTTCAGGGTCATCTTGTGCTGACTCACTCTGCCTGGCGCACCTCCGAATACTTCACAGGGTGCTGCTGCGGGAAAGTCTCTAGGTACTTGTATGCAATGATATTACAGAGGTCCCTTCGAATAATTCGGACCTGCCACCATTTTCTGTTTCAGCATGTATTCCAATATTGACTGGTTTAGTGAAACATCAGGGCACGCTAGAGAGATAAATTTCCTGGATGGAATAAATGACAATTTTACTAGGCAATAGGTTCAGGACCTAACGAGAGAGGGAGCAATTTTAGATCTAATTCTCAGTAGAGCACAGGATTTGGTGAGAGAGGTAATGGTGGAGGGGCCACTTAGCAATAATGATCATAATATGATCAATGGTAAATTAATGACTGGAAGGGGGCAATAAAGACATCGACAGCTCTAGCGCTAAACATTCAAAAGGAAAACTTTGATAAATGTGAAAACTAGTTAGAAAAAAAACTGAAAGGTGCAGCTACAAACATAAAAAGTATGCAATAGGCATGGACATTGTTAAAAAAACACCATCCTAGAAGCACAGTCCAGATGTATCCCACACATTAAGAAAGGTGGAAGGAAGGCAAATCGATTACTGGCATGGTTAAAAGGTTGGGTGAAAGAGGCTATTTTAGCCAAAAGATCTTCATTCAAAAATTGGAATAATGATCCATCTGAAGAAAATAGGACAAAGCTTAAGCATTGGCATGTTAAATGTAAGACACTGATCCAACAGGCTAAGAGAGAATTTAAAAATAAGTTGGCCATAGAGGCAAAAACTCACAATAAAAACTTTTAAAAATATATGAAGCAGAAGGCCTGCGAGGGAGATGGTTGGATTGTTGGATGATCAAGGGGTTGAAGGGGAATTTATTGAAGATAAGGCCATCAAGGAAAGGTTAAACAATTTCTTTGCTTTGGTGTTTGCTGATGAGGATGTTGGAGAGATACCTGTTCCAGAGAAGGTTTTCATGGATGATGATTCAAATCAACTGAACCAAGTCACAGCAGACCTGGAAGTTGTGGTATGTCTGATTGACAAAATGAAGAGTAATAAATCATCTAGACCAGATGATATACACCCCAGGATTCTGAAAAAACTAAAAAATGAAATTTCAGACCTAATACAATTAATTTGTAACGTATCATTAAAATCATCTTATGTACTTGAAGATTGGAAGATGGCCAATTTAACCCCTATATTTAAAAAGGGATCCAGGTGTGAGCCCGGAAGCTATAGACCAGGGAGTCTGAATTCAGTGCCTGGAACAATTATAGAAAGTGTTATAAAGAACAAAATCACAAAACATTTAGATAGACATGGTTTGATGGGACACAGCAGCATAGATTTACCCAAGGGAAATCTTGCCTCACAAATCTCCTACATTTTTTTGAAGGGGTGAATAAGCATGTGGACAAAGGTGAACCAGTAGATGTGGTGTATTTGGATTTTCGGAAGGCATTTGACAAAGTCCCGCATGAGAGGCTTCTAAAAAAATTAAAAAGTCTTGGGATAGGAGTCGGTGTGCTTTTGTGGATTGCAAGATGGTTAAAAGACAGGAAACAGAGAGTGGAATTAAATGGTTAGTTTTCACAGTGGAAAAAGGTAAACAGTGGAGTGCCTCATGGATCTGTACTCAGACCAGTGCTTTTAAATATATTTATAAATGATCTGGAAAGGGGTATGATGAGTGAGGTGCTCAAATTTGCAGATGATACAAAATTATGCAGAGTAATTAAATCTCAAGCGAATTGTGATGAATTTCAGGAGGACCTTGCGAGACTGGAAGATTGGGCTTCCAAATGGCAGATGAAATTTAATGTGGACAAGTGCAAAATGATGCATATAGAGAAAAATAACCCTTGCTGTAGTTACACAATATTAGGTTCTATTTTAGGAGTCACCACCCAGGAAATAGATCTAGGTGTCATAGTGGATAAAACATTGAAATCTTCTGGTCAGTGTGCTGTAGTGATCAAAAAAGCAAACAGAATGTTAGGATTTATTACGAAGGGAATGGTTAATAAAACGGAAAATGTCCTAATGCCTCTATATCACTCTATGGTGAGACCACACCATGAAAACTATGTACAATTCTGGTCACCTCTTCTCAAAATGGATATAACTGCACTGGAGAAAGTGCAGAGAAGGGCAGCCAAAATGATAAAGGAAATGGAATGGCTGCCCTGTGAGGAAAGGCAAAATAAGGCTGTTCAGTTTAGAGAAAAGACAACTGAGGGTGGGTATGATAGAAGTCTACAAAATCATGAAAGGAGTTGAACAAGTTAATTTAAATTGGTTGTTTACTCTCTCAGATAACAGAAGGACCAGTTAGCAAGGAGCTCATTTAAAACAAATTGAAGAAAATTCTTTTTCACTCAGCACATAGTTAAGCTCTGGTATTCATTTCCAGAGGATGTGGTTATAGAAGTTATTATAACTGGGTTTAAAAAAGGTTTAGATTAGTTCCTAGAGGAAAAATCCATAAACTGCTATTACAGTAATTAATAAGCAATAGTAGCTTGTGATTTATCTATTGTTTGGGTACTTGCCAGATACTTGTGAGTTGGATTGGCCCCTGCTGGAAATGGGATACTGGCTGGGCTTGATGGACCCTTATTCTGACCCAGTATGGAATATTGTTGTGCTCGGGGGTGGACCCTTGTCCTGGGGCAGGGATGGAATGGCTCCTGTAAGGGAACAGGAGGTAACTGCCCCCAGGGGGCAGAGCACTGGAGGAGAAAGAGGCTAGGAAGAGCTTCACCACTAGAAGCCCGAGGTCCCCTTGGGAGAAGCTCGTAGGGACCCGGGCAGATTGGACTTAGGTGGGCCTTGCAGGGTCTCCTGAGAGAATGGAAGTCTGGCGTGCCCACAGACGCAGAAGGAGCATGGTTGGGTTCGAGCTGGAGCAGGAAGAACCAGAACAGAGTTGGTGATGACAAGGCGAGGAACAGAGCCAGAATCTGGAGACGAGGTCAGGCAGGAGAAAGGTCAATGTCCATAAGTCAGTCTGAGGAGTGGTCAAGGAAGCAAGGGTCAGATACTGGAGGTCAGACGAAGTCAGAGGCAAGCAGAGATCTTGAGGTAGGCGGCAGTCAGGCGAGCAGGTCTGGAGCAGGCTGAGGTCTTGAGGCAGGCGGCAGACAGACAGGCAAGTCAGGAGCAAGCTGAGGTCATAGACAGGCGGCAGGCAGGCAGGCAGGTCAGGAGCAAGCTGAGGTCAATACCAGAAAGTCAGTCCGAGGGTACTACCTGGATAGACAGACAGATGAACACAGGAACAGGCAGGACTCAGGAATGAGGATGCAGGAGCAAGTCAAGAACGGAACTGGAACAGAAGGATCCTGGAATGAGGCTAGGAACAAGCAGGAACAAGCACAGAGACAATCTAGCATACAAGCCGACCCGATTGCCAAAGGCAAGGAAGTGGAGACAGGAACTTCATTGTTAGATCAATCAGGGTGCGCTGTGAAACCAAGATCTGACCTCGGCCCTACAAGTGTCCAGGCGGTCCACGCACGCGCGTGTAGGGGCGTGGCTAGCATAGTAGGAGACGCCGAACCTCGGCATGAGGCCTGGCATGCAGTAGAAGGCCTGGCGACCACTGCCACGGGACGCCGGGGCCTAGCTGGGCTAGCAACTACTGTGAGGGAGGTCATCCCGGGACCTGCTGATAAACTATGCAGGTGAGCGGTCCCATGCACGGGACGGCCGCGGGCAGGGCGCATAAGAAATATCTTATGTTCTTATGGTCTTATGTTTGGTGAACTATGGATGAACTGGTAAAACTGGAATAACGTTGGCGTGTACCCCGTTGCTAGTAATAGCAGTGGCTATTTTCTAAGTCAACTTAATTAATAGCAGGTAATGGACTTCTCCTCCAAGAACTTATCCAATCCTTTTTTAAACACAGCTATACTAACTGAACTAACCACATCCTCTGGCAACAAATTCCAGAGTTTAATTGTGCGTTGAGTGAAAAGAACTTTCTCTGATTAGTTTTAAATGTGCCCCATGCTAACTTCATGGAGTGCCCCCTAGTCTTTTATCAGTCTATTATCTGAAAGAGTAAATAACCGATTCACATCGACCCGTCTAGACCTCTCATGATTTTAAACACCTCTATCATATCCTCCCTCAGCCGTCTCTTCTCCAAGCTGAAAAGTCCTAACCTCTTTAGTCTTTCCTCATAGGGGAGCTGTTCCTTTCCCCTTATCATGTAAATGCTTTTAAAAATTACCTCCTAACAGTTTTGAATTCTATATGATATCATCTTTAGATGGCTATATTCTGGGCATTATCATGGACTTTGTTTTATTCCTTTATCACTATATTTTTGCACTTCCCAACTCATATTAACATCATTAAATCAATCTGTATAACATGCAAGTTTTGCTCCATTTTCTGAGCTAGTACTCTGATAAATGCATGTATACCCTGCTGTCAAGATGATTGCAATGCTGTCTTTTCAAATTTAAACCATCTTATCCTTATTCAATGAAAAAAATCTAAAAAAATCAGCAAAAAAGTATTTCTACTGTATACATCTTTTATCATCATCTAACCACTCAACATAGAGTGTATTATCCTAAATAGATCTGAATTCAGTCACAAAGAGAGAGAGAGAGTGCCTGCAAAACATTTGTCCAGCTCTCGTCAGAGTTTTTCCTGCTATGCAGTCTCCCTGAGCTAATCTTTTACCTGCTGTACATTTCTTCTACTAGGGGCCCTTAGCAAATCTCATTCACTGAGCTGCAGTTACTTCCTCACATGCCTCAGCTTCAGTCCTACTTAACCCAATCTGCTCAATACCTCAGTGCCTCTTCATTGAGTCCCCTCAGCTCTCTGACCTGGCCATTCTTACTTGGTTGTTCTGCCTTGCCTTATGGCCTACCCAGGCCTCCTGCCTTGCCTTGTGACTTCTCTTGGCTTCTTGTCTTGCTCTGTAGCCTCCTGGGCCTCCTTGCCTTGCTCTGTGTCCTCCTGGGCTTCTCTGCCTTACTTTACAGCCTCCAGATCTGCTAGATTTTCCTAGTCAGCCTTCTGCCCTGTTGGGCTTCCATGTATATTGTTGCCTGTTCTGTCTAGTCCAGCCCTCATCTAAGCCCTGTCTTTATCCAGTCTTGTCTTTGTCCAGTCCTTGTTCTGTCTTGCACCACCCAGTCCATTTCCTTGTCTGTTTACCAGTTTTTGCCCTTGTCCCTGGTTCAGCCCTGTCTGTATCCAATCTCTGCCTTGCCCTCAGTTCCTGGTTCCAGCCCTCAGCCAGGCCCTAGTTCCAGGCCCCCCTCCCATCTGTGCTCTGTATGCAGCCCCCAATCTGTACTCTCTATCAAGCTCCCAGACAGAACCTGTATCCAGCTCCCAGACAATTCCTGTGTCCGGCCTGTGCCTGCCCTCAGCTTCCAACCAGTGCTTTATCTCAGTTCCCAGTCCATGTCTGCACCATGATCTTCCAGAGATAAGTCCCAACCGGCCTTCACAACTCAAGGGCTCAACCTGTGGGGGAGGGAGTTGGTTAGGTAGACCAGACCTAGGCCAGCTCTGTGGTCCTGCACTGTTTCTGCGGGGGTGCTCCCCGACTCCAGCTCCCTGTCCCATGACAGGGAGCTGGAGCAAAGGAGACAACAGTTACTGATCTACATCTAGAACACTAAAGAGAGGCCCAGCGGCGTCCACCTGCCACCCAACTAGATTACACACGTAGCCATATTGGAGGTAGGAAAAGTTGCAGGACAGGAAATAAAAAAGAATAATCGGAAGAAGGGAAAAATAAAAGCTGATAGGGGGGAATGGTGTAAAAGGAGAATGAAAAATAAGAAAGATGAAGAGAGGGACAAAAAATAAAGAAGAGTAGAAGCAGAGTAACAGGAAGGGTAGATAAATCTAAGAGAGAAAAAAAGCACCTGTGCAGGATGTCAATATTTTTTGTTATTTATGAGATTACCAGTAATTGCCAGGTAGATGATTGTGTTCCTTGCTTGCAGGTAGTTATGATCAATAAGGTAAACTGAAGAAAACAGGATGAAATCCACAGGGTCAAGCACGACAGCTCTGTGGTTATCTGGAACTCATTCCCCATTCATCATCACCACCACCACCACCAACACCACTACCCTTCCCATACTGATGGCACTTTAGCTGCATAAAAGGGTATCAATTTGCTATCTGGCCAATTTCATGTGTATCAGAAAAAAACTGAGTGAAACACTCTCACCCGCCCCTTTGTTCACTGGCTAGTGGCTAATGTAAGTTAAGGAAAAGAAAAATAATGCTTGATCTCTGTGTATGAGGATACATCTTAATTAATCAAACCCAAAATGTTTGCATGGTTACCTATGTACAGTATATATGGTAGTGCCAATGCAAATGGGGACAAATGAACTGTTTAGGCATTCACACCACTACACCGTGATGAGTAGAGTGATTATTTATAGTGGGAAATTTAGATCAGTAAAGAACCCACCACCTGGAGGATGGTGCTGACCTTTTCTCTAGCTGCATGAGGGCAGGTTAAGAGAGAAAAAAAAAACAGAGGGAAGAAGTGATAGAAAGGGAGAAATGAGTAAGAGAAAGAGAAGATGTGCGAGAAAGAGAGAGGAAAGAGCCCAAGATTAGAAAGGGATAATAGAGAGCCCTTAACTAGCACCATTGCTGACCAAGCTATGCAAGCTGTACAGAGTCGAAATTTTCTAGATCCTGAACCAAGCACTGAGTCTTCCAGCTATCAGATCCCTGTAAAGCCTTCAGTCTATCTTTCGTGGCACACATGTGGAAGGGCTGAGGCCTCATTCCTGATCTTGGAGGCCAGTATGCTGGATACTGACTACCAGTGTAGTCATTTACCATGCCTCCACCTCTCTTTGTAGCCGTCTACAATATTTCACCGCCATGTGTCCCCTCCCCCTCCACACCCAACTTGTATTTTGCCAACGTGAACCTCTTGCTGGACCCTTCTTCTAGAAGACAACATAAGAACATAAGAAATTAAGATCACCTTCCGCTCTCTCTCCCCTACATCATCTTTCCACCCCCCCCCCCCCCATCTCTCCTCCTTCCCATCTTCCTTGTCTTCATAGTCTTTCTCCTCCCTAATTTTCTAGCAGCATTGTCTAGGCTTTTGTGCTTGTGCTGAGGGGGATGGAATATCCCAGGCTTTGTTGCCACTGTCACTTGCACTTGGTCACATTCCTGTGTCTTTTCTTTGTCCTGGCAATACAGACTTAGTACTTGAGTGGTACAGAGGCAAAAATTCCACACATGAGGTTTGCATCTCATTAGCTTAATATATTGTGCAATATTGACCACTATATAGAATGTGATCATTTTGGTACGTCTCCTGCAATAACGTCAAACAAAATGACTGCAGTTTTACATTGGCCCTGATTGATTTTTATGACTCAATTCATTCAAAATCTTTTAGGAATTTATAGAGCAAATAGAAAAACTACAAATAGGTACTATCATAAAAGCAGACATTTAGGAAATGTTGTTCAAAACAAAGAAATACTTGTTAAAAGAGAAGTATTTGGAACTCTGAGAAGAAGCCACTATAGATGATCCATTAACGCCCTTTTAGATGAATCAAGCCCATACACTTTAATACCAAATATGTCTTTCCTGATTAATGTTATTACTAGTAATGCCAAAGGAATTAAAATGATTAGCTACTAATTGCAAAGCATTGCCAATAATTTATAGAAAGCAGATGCTTTCTTCCTTGCAATTTATTCGCCTTCCCTCTTTTGTTTAATCGTGAATTAAAATAATTATCTTCCTCTAGTGACATTTCACCAAGAATCCAATAGCAGCAACCTGCAGGCACCGATCAGTGCTGCTATACAGAAAAATCTGCACAGATGAGGTTATGGAAACGTGTTTACAAATAAAATACACCAAGAGACATTTGCAGGAATAAAAGAAAAGAGAAAGAAAGAAAAAAAAAAAAAAGCTTCATTCTTGCAAGAAAATGTTCTTCTTTTCAAATGTTAATTTTTTGTATATCTGACTGGGACACTTTCATCTTTTAAACTGCTTTCATTATACCTGGAGTACATATGGCAGAACACTGACTCAATGTGACCTTTCTGAAATATAAGCAATTCTTTCCCTTTGTCAAAAGGATAATGAAATGGATCAGATACTTCCTGAAGACATCATAATAGAGTTCAACTGTCTAAGCAGTACACTAATGAAAAATGTAAAACCCATCAATTTCCCACAGCAGCCCCACCATGCTGTCTCAGTCAGAGATTTTCATGTGGCGGGCTGAGCAGGGTCATCTTTCCTGTACTTTTCAGAAAGAGTCAAAGAAACCAATGTTGTCAGGACATGCATCTTTTAACCATCAAAGCATAAGCGGTGTACATCTGCCCTCCAGCAAGGTTGATGTGGCAGAAAAGCTCTGCTGCTGGCACTACTCTGCTAGGGCCAACGGATGGGATTAAAGTCAATTCGGATACCTTCTTCAAATGTCCCCCAGTCTAATGTCAAATATTGCATCTTTTCTAACCAATGCCTCTTCACAACTTCTAAGAGGTCATTTCGCAGCATCCCAGCCATATTTGCATGCTGCTGCACACACAGATTACACCAATTTTCAAAATGAACTTACAGTACACATGTAAGATAGCTTTGAAAATTACCCCAGCAAAACTCACACCTGTGTCAGGGGCAGCAGAGTTCAAACCTGCAGTTCTTGGCGCTCAAGACCAGAAGATCTTGCAGTAAAGCCACAGGGACTCAAAATCAGTAAGAATTCTCTAGTGAATATCAATCAAAGTTAGGGAGACCCATATCTGGAAGCTCCCTAATGGATCAGCATTAGGTGTGGTCTAAATAGACAGCTGTAGCATACATAAAGAACTTCAGCCTACCATACCTGTAATTGTCCAACAGGTCTCTTGGCATCTGCCCTGCAGAAGTACTATCAGTTTGTCTGATGTTTCCTGGCCTTGCTCCAGTATCTCCTGGTTCCTGCTTCAGTCCTTATTCTTGACTGCTCTCCTGGTTCCTGGTCCTTGCTCCAGTCCTGGTCTTCAGTCCGTTCTGGTTCCTTTTCTGCCATCATTTCTATGTTTCTATGTTTCTCTCATTTAGAAGTCATGGAGGCTGCCTACACTCTAGGCTTCAAGCCAATGGGAATGGCGGTTGCTCTAGGCAGATGATTGCAGCTCCAGATCACCTGGCCTCTCAAGATACACCTTTCTATTGCTATAGCTCCTTTTCTCTGTCCTTATTGGAGCAGGCCTTGACAGCTTGGACAAGCCCAAAACAGTGGTCAGGCTAAACAGAACAGGTTCATGCTTGTGTAAAAGACTTTATGGAGGCAGTGCAAGAGTATCAAGATCAGTTTCATGCCCTTCAGATAAAGGTAGAATCCCTCCAGGGGCCTACCTCTGTCACCTCCAGAATCTCAATTACCACTTCCTGAGAAGTTTGATGGGCATAGGGCTGAGTTGCAGGAGTTCTTGCATCAATACAGGTTATGGTTCAATACACACTTGCACTCCTATTTCTCAGAATTACTGAAGGTAGGTTTTATGATCAGCCTACTTATAAAAATAGCCCTGTCATGCGTAACACCAATTTTGGAGTGAGATCATCCCATCCTGAACCAAGTAGACTTATTCATGAGTGTCCCCTCTCAGGCCTTCAATGATCCAGATCATGCTATATTGGCAGGGTCTTTGTCAGGGCCAGTATATTGTAACCTAATATGCTATGGAGTTCAATCAGCTGATGAATGATTTGGACTGGAATGAACAGGCCCTGTGTTCTGCTTCATGGCAGAGAGCTATGCTGCCGCTTACCCAACTAATCAAACTTAATATTTCACTTGGAAGCAGCTCCAGCACTGCTCTCTACATTAATGGTGGGGGTGAAAAGGGAATTAGAACATAAGGTTACTAAGAGCCAAGAGAAACAGTTAAGTATGAGAACAAATGTGTGAAGCTTGCTGGGCAGACTGGATGGACCGGTTGGTCTTCTTCTGCCGTCATTTCTATGTTTCTATGTTTCTATGTTCTCTCTTCTGGTGGGGTTTATTGGCCCACATCAAGGATAAACTGGCCCAGCTAGAACACCCAGCCAACTTAGAAGCCCTGCTCACCTTATGTACAAAAATTGAGAGTCATTTGAAAGGGTGAAGCCAAGACAGGGAAAGAGATTCTCAAACCCTAAAATGACAGATTACTCCCATGAACAGGTAGTTCACCTCTGAAGAGCCCAACTGATCGATGATATGAAATGCTGTCTCTCTGAGGAAGAAAAAGAGTGGTGCCGTTGAGTAGGCTTGTGCCTCTATTGTGGCCTTTCAAGACCTTTTTTAACTTCCTGCTACAGCAAACTTCAGAATCAAAGTCATCCCCGGCAGGGAAAAATAGACTCCCAGCCCCAGTAGTGGGAATGGGTCAGGAGGTAGTTATCCCTCTGAGTATCCATACTGCCCTGGGGGACATGTCTCTTGCATGTCACTATTCCAGTCAAACTGTCCAGGGAAAATAATAGAATTCCTGCTCTAGCCATGATTGACTCTGGAGCGTTTGTGTGCGCTTTTTGTACCTCACATTCACTTAGCAAAACCAGATCCCCATATGACTGAAGGGATTAAACATCATGGTAGAGACCATTAATGACTCACCTTTGTCATCAGGGCTTAACTAGTGAGAGGCAACCTCTTGTTTTAATGTCAATACATAACTACCAGTTAACTCTTGTTTTTTTATCTCATCGTACAAAACCCGGTGAACTGAATATTACATGACACATTAGATCAGAGAATAGTTATCTACTTGGATAACATTTTGACATTTTCCAAAGATCTGGCTGAGTATGATCAGTGGGTCTGACAGGTCCTGGACCATCTCCAGAAACACAAATTGTATACTAAACTCTAGAAATTTGAATTTGACAAGCAATAAGTAGAATTTCTGAGAAACTTAATTTAATCCGAAGGAAAACAAATAGACCTTAATAATGTCAACTTACTAGCCCAATAGCCTGTCCCAAAGAACATTAAGGGAATTCAATGCTTCCTGGGGTTTGCACACATTTAACAACATTTTATTGTGGGCTTTTCCAAACTGAAAGCTTCTAACAGAGGTTCTTAAGAAGGGAAACATTCAAGTGGACCCACGAACAACAGTTAACCATTTGATAAACTGAAGATGGCTTTTATAATGGTCTTGATCCTAGTACGCACAGACCTATGGCCACCATTTATATTGGAGGCTGATGCATCAAGGGCGGCTATTGGGGCTTCACCATCACTGAGGAGGGGACCTAAAGGCCTCCTTCATCCATGTGACTTCTAGTATTGCAAGCTTTATCATCATAGGGGAGGGGACCTAAAGACCTCCTTATTATTATTATTATTTATTTGTTTTTATATACCAACATTCGATATGGTATATCACATTGGTTTACAGAGTAACTCATGGAATAATCTGATAAAGGTGTCTTATTATTTTTACATAGTAACAGAATAGCTTTTTTAACAATTTGGAACTCTCATTTGATATTCAATGTAACAGAGTAACTTATTTAACAATTTTCTAATATTGCAAGCTTACATTTGCTGAAAAGAATTATCATGTTTATGACAAGGAATTTCTGGCTATAGAGACTAGGGATGTGTATTCATTTAAAATGAAACTGTAAAACCCTACAAATAATCCAACTCCCATTAGTGCGCACTAACAAAAACCGTTAGATTTTGTTACTTTTTTCTTAGTTTTGTTAGTGCATGCTAATGGGAGTTAGAGTGCACTAACGGGAGTTAGCACGCACTAACTCCTGTTAGTGCGCACTAACCCGAACAACGATTTTTCAAGAAAACATGGGAAAATGCCTTAGGCGAGGCCTGAAGCCGGGCCTCACCTAGGGCATAGGCCGAGGCCCAAAATAGGGGCTGTGGCATAAGCCAAAAAACGATGTCGGTGCCTTGGCCTGGGTTGAGGCCCAAAGCAGGGGCCATGGCTAGGCCAGAGCATGACACTGGGGTCTTGGCAGAATCATGGGCCAATGCCAGGGCCTCTGCCAAGACTCCAAATAATTAAATGAAAAATACAAAAACTTAACTTATCTGTCATGTATCTGATGAAGGCCGGGTCCCGATGCCAGGGCCTAGACATGGACCCAAGCCTGACGCTGAGACATGACCCAAAGGCTGGGTCCAGACACCAGGGCCAAAGCCTAGACTGGGGCCAGGACCCAGACCCAACAATGCAACCTGATGCATGCGATAGCACCATATCATATGGTGCAATGCAAATCCGAAAAAGAGGAGGAGTTAGGGGCGGGAGTGGGCTGGGTTTGCCAGTCTGTGAAGTGCTATCGCACAGACTTAATGCCAATTTTAACTACACCTTTTTCAGTAGCATTAAGCCGTGCGATAGCTTGCGTTACGGGGCGGTAAGGTGTTAGCACATTTCGCGATGTCTCCTGAAAGGCCTGTTTTAGTAGGTTTAAAGCTCCCAGAGCACCAGCCGAGCCATCTGGGTGGAGGGAGAGGGAGGGGGACCCTATGGGAGGCCCACCTAGTAACTCAAGGTGAGGTTTAGGTATTAGTGTAGGGGATGCTACACTAATACCTCAATTTCACCTCCAGTTACTAGGTGAGTCTCAGTCTCTCTCTCTCTCACTACAAAGTGTGATAAAGCCATATCACACAGCTTAACACAAATGAAAATGGTGTAGTTAAAAGTATGCAATATGGCTTTGCAAAGCCAGAACTCCTGCCCCAGGCTCTTTCCATTGCACCAGGTGTTATGGCCTTTTCACATGCAGAAACACCATATAGCACTTTTATAAATGACCCCCTAAGTTTACTGCGCAGACAAGGGTCACAAAGAGTGACAGTGGGACTTGAACACTGGTCCCCTGGTTTAGAACCTGCTGCTCTAACCACCAGGATACTCCTCACAAGAACATGCCTACTGTCCAAATCAAAGATGAAGGATTTAGTAAATTTGTGACTTCTCTAAATTACTGGTGTGGGTAAATGAAACTAATTTTCCTCCATTACAGTCATTCTATCTTTTTAAGCTTCCTTCCCATCAAATGGTAGCAGAATGTTTTTCATGATTTAGGTGTTTATGTCAAGTCCCAGTTTCATCCCTCTCAATCCTGCTGAACAACAATCTTCTCTCTCCCTATTGCAGAATCTGAAGGGTACTCTCTCCGGCCTCTTTCTTCCTCCCTCCTTGGTTGATCTCCCAGAGATGTCCATCTTCTCCCCCTGGGTGGCGTCAGATTTCCTAAACTTCCCCCGCTCCTCTTCCCTGGGAACCAACGAGAATGAATCCGTCCTCGAGGACGCGGGCGGTCCTTTGGGCCTTTCTCTCTGAAAGACTCCCTCCCTCGTGATGATGGAAAATGAGCCCCTGCATTAGAGGGCATTCAAATAAACAAAATCGAACCTCGTTATAGAAAAAAAAGGGGAGCCCGAAACAAGTGGTAGGAAAGGTGGAAGAGACTCCCGCATCTCCACAGAAAACATCCGAATGCCATGGCAAAAAGTAGGGGTGGGTGTGTGTGTGGGGGGGTGCCCTGTCTTCTTTACCGTATCTAGGTCTCGCCCCCAGAGATCCAAGGGCCCTTCCCTGGAAAAACAAATCAAAAAGGGAACAGCGAAGGATCATGCTGCTCCTAATAGGGTCAGCTTAAGATGGTCGGTACGGCTTTGTATACTAAGCGTGCTCGTGCGCCCACACATGCGTGCACTGGCACACAAGCGAGGATAGGCTGGGATTTTTTTTTAATTGTGTGCTCACTTGCTTACGTGTGTCTTAAAACGCACCAACTGTGCGTAGGTACACTCCTAATTTTTTAGAGGTTACTCAAGCCATGTTTTCTCTGCAAACCCCAAAAAAATATTTAAAAAAAATTACTTTATAACTGGCCCATGATTATTTACAAGGCTATGGAAGTGGTTTGTCACTGGTAGAGCCTTTCGATCTTAATAGGTGGGGACAATACAATGTGTTTATAAGATCTTTGTTCAATTTTCTATGGGCAAAGTATGAAGGGGATTAGAGCTTTTAAGCTCAATATCCCCCAGTTTCCACAATTTGCAAGCATGCTTGCCCTCAGTATTACTGCTACTCCATACTGAGTTAGCATAGGTTTTTTCCTGTGCTACACTGATAGTGCATAGCATGGGCATTAGCACAAATATGCCAATGCCTTACATTTTTTAGTGAATCAGCCCCTAAGAGTTAGGTTGTTTTTTTTTACCTCATTATAAGCAACATTAAGTTTTCATGTTCAGGCTAATATGGTGCCTAAGGTTAATGGAAAATGCATCCCCTCAATATAGTGAGTTTCTTAATGTCAGAGGTTTTTTTTTTAGTATTTCCATTAAATATACATCACATATCCCACAGTGCTTCTCTCCTTTATAGGGAAGTATTTTTAGATTAGATTGTTTCACAATGAAACAGATATAGTTTACAAACAATTAGGAAATGTGGGCACGAAAATACCTTTTGGGTGAACCAAGTGCCCTTAAGCTGTTCAGGTTGTATTTTTAACAAGGGCAGCAGTGCCTGACGTTTGTGCCAGTCCTCCCTTTTTAATTCAAAAACCCATTTCCTTGCTGGATTTTATTCTTTTCTTCAAATAATTTGCATAGTTTCACATTAGCTCCATTTGCAAAAAATTGAGCCAACTGTGCGATTTTCTGCAATTATGCAAGAGCAAAACAGAAGCAAGTCAGGCTTCTGGAGAGCCTTTCTCTGAACTGGAAAGGCATTCTGTGCAAGCGAAGCATGAGAAGAAAATGAAGAGCTGCCGAAACTGGCTTCGGCCAGAATGAGAGATGAGAGAGAGAGAATGAGCTCCTCCCGTGCATTTGTGCTTCCTGTGGCTGCAAGACTAATTCATATAAATAATATAGGCACTGGCCGCAGTTGATCTAGCCTGGGTTATTCTACCACAAATCTTAAATAAAACAAAACAAAACAAAATCCCCTACCTTAATCTGCACTGTTGCATTCAGACTTTCCTTCTCTCCTTCTTCCTTGTCAACTTTCATTTCACCTATTGTACCAGCCTCCTTCATTTATTGCGTGCCTTTCATAACAGAACCTAATCAAAGCACATTACAATTAAGCAACTATTAAAATCAGCAGACCAGAAAGAATGGCTTTCACAAGCTACTTCCATAAATAAGGAGCAGTTTAAGGTCTTTTGTAAAAAAACAATTACCGTGAAATCTGTCAGTTAAGATTATCATTGCTGATATATACGGATAAATGGACTTATTACACTGGATTTATAAGTATTACATGACTATTCGTAAATAAGTGTGCCTGGCTTGGATGTCTTTATTGTGGCGTGATACCCTCTTTCTGGGCAGGTAATCTTATGTATATTGTAGGTTTTACTGCATGATACATGTAACAAATGGCCATAAATTGTTTTGGATGATGGAGTATTGTTCAGGTAAAAAGATGCAGTGGGAAAATTGAGTTCCCTTTTTAATATGCATTAGTACTCTCATGTGACCCACATTGATTAAGATCCCCTAAATTCTCCTCTCAATCTACTAAAGTGTATTACAGTTAACATGTCCCTTCCATTATTTACATCAGCCAACTTCATTAATGAGGTGGTTGCTCTCCTAAGGCAGCCATGTTACAAATAAATTAGCATAATGAAATGTTAATGTGATATTAATATGCAGATACTATGGTAATGAGATTAATAATGCAATATTTGGTAAAATGGGCTAAATTTGCCTTGGCCTTGTTGAGGAAAATTTAACTATACCTTTGGAAGTGTAGTTTACTTCTAATTCAGTTGCTCCCAATCTGTGATGCATGGACCCCTAGGAGTTCATAAGACCATCGCAGGTAGTCCACTGGAAGGGATATGAGCAAATTTGACAGGGGAGAACAAGAGCAGGCTGTCGTAGACCTAAGAGTGTGCGAGCAGTGCTCACTGCTTCCCCAGAAAATGTCAGCTTGCATTGCTATAGGCTAAGAGGAGAGGCAAAAGAGACAGGCCAGTCACAGCCTTTAGGAGTCTCAAACCTCACTGCCACATATTTAGTGAAGATGGGGGTGATACAGGTCAATCATAGCCCTCCAAAGCTATAAAATGCACTGCTACGCTTTTTTTTTGGCGGGGGGAGATAGCTTAGAGAGGGGTCAGTTTTATCTGACAGATCATTCAGCAGCCATTGCGGCAAACTAAGGAAAGCAGGAGAAAGCAGGGAAATCATAGCAGTGAGGAGAATCTCCTGCCAATGACACTTGCTCTGCCACTGTCTGACTAGCCTGATAGAGAGGCCGAGAGAGAGAGAGAGGAGAGAGAAGATCTACACAAAAAAAATAAATAGAATGTTAGGGTTTAGAGTGGTAGCCAGGTGAGGTGAACACCACCTACGAGTGGCACAGGACAGAAGAACTAGAGCAAGTGCGGGTGGTGTGGTGAGGCTAGGTAGAGTCTCTGGAGCAAGGTGCAGGCCGAGCTGTGTCTCTGAAGCAAGCTGCAATGCGGGAGGTCTGGACAGGCTGGGCTGAGTCTCCGGAGAAAGATGCAGGCTGGGCTGAGTCTTCCGAGCAAGATGCAAGCTGGGCTGAGTCTCTGGAGCATGGAGGTAAGGTTGAACTTCAGACACACTAGAACAGAGCGTGGGTATGCGTGGAAGTGGGTGCGGGTAAATGTGGAGTGAGAGTACTGGATCTGGGTGCAGATATGGGTGCAATTAAAACATACACTGCAGGTAAGTGTGGTACTGGATGCAGGTAAGCATGAAACTGGAGGAGGGGGACTGGAATATTGAAGACAGACTATGACAAGACAGAACAAACAGGAACATGAAACACAGAATGCCTGAAGGAACCAAAGCAAGAAAAGCACCAAGGGAAAGCAGGGGCAAGCAGACAGAGCAAGAGGGTTAGCATCAAGGGGGAGACCAAGAAGATTCAGTATGGGTAAGGGGACAAGAAGGCTAGGATAGGCCACAAGGTAAGGAGGGAACCAGAGGGGCCAGAGGCTGCAGAGCAAGGCAAGCAGGGAACCAGAAGGACAGCAGGCCACAGAGCAAGGCAAGGAGATAACCAGTAGGCCCACAGACCATAGAGCAAGGCAAGCAGAGAACCAGGAGGCCCACAGGCCACAGAGCAAAGCAAGCAAGGAACCAGAAGGCCCATAGGCACACAAGCGAGGCAAAGAACAGATGGCTAGAGCAGGGAGCCCAAAGGAACTCAATGCCAAAGAACAGAGGCATGGGCTAGGCAGGGTTAAATACTGGAGTCTGTGTAAAGGCAGGTAAGAAAGGCTGGGCCAGCCAGGGGAGAGTACTTGTAGAGGACCTCTGGTGGTAAGGTGGCTGCACAGCAGCCAGAATCATACACAGAATGGCTGACGAAGGAGGAAAGAGAGGGGAAAGAGAGAGAGGGAAGAGATGACCACCAGATACAAGGTGAAGGGAGGTGGAGGAAAGGACCCCCAGGAATCATGCAATGTGAGAAAATTTCCCCAAAAAATAAATAAAAGATTTTTCAAAAATTTACTGTTTGAACTTTAAGGTGGTTGAATAATAGTTAATGATTAAAGCTGATACCACGGTAAGCTGGATGGTACTTAGTATGGCAATGTATGAAACTACCATTTTCCACTTATAAATATTTTTCACCACAATTAATAATTTTACTTTATTTTCGAGAGAAGTGGAATAAACTTTGGATTGTTTATAGTTATTACACTCCTTGGGTGGAAATTATGAAGTTAGTTTGTTAATTTGTTTGAATAGCACAAAATCAGCAACACCTCCTAAATGTAATACACAAAGTTCCCAAAAAAGAGGTGCAGGGACACTATTATCACAATAGATTTCAAAACACAATATATCAAGAATATTTTTATCTAAACTGTGTTATAAGAGAGCAGGTATCTGAGTATAACTGGTGCAATTGTAATCCCCTGTCTCTTATTTATTTATTTATTTATTTATTTATTTAAAGGCTTTTATATACCGAAGATCATGTACTAGTACATATCGCTTCGGTTTACAGAGAACCAACAATTGGAAGCTCCAGCAAACAAAAATGAATGATTACATTAGGTCCTGGGATGTGCTTCAAACAGTATCATTTAGTCAGCAATATTATCAAATCATGTACCATAACTCTCTTCCCTAATTTATCAAAATACTAAAGTGCCTATATACTTATTTTATTTTATTTATGTATTATTTTTATATATCGACATTCGATCTGAGATATCACATCGGTTTACATTCAGGTACTGTAGGTATTTCTCTATCCCCGGAGGGCTTACAATCTAAGTTTTTGTACTTATCAATCCATTATTAATTATACCAAGCTTTTATCAAATATAGAAACATGTTGATCAAACCCAAATATCAATCTATTTGACTTGATTCAACATAGCCCATATTTCAGCAACAACTGCCTTCTTCAGGAGTTCATTGTGAATACTTCTAAAACATGAATAACACAAACATTTATTAGAAACACACTTAGGTCATCAAAAGGAACCAACAACACAATACAACATTTGCTTACCACACACTTCTTATTGTTACATCTACATTACAAAAAGTGTTGAAAAGCTCATCTAAATGCTCAGTCACTTTCTATTTCAAGTTATAAATGAACCAATCATGAATCTACCGACATGACTTCACCAAGTACACAACCAATATCCTCCTTTTAAAAAACTGACCAATCAATTTCTCTATTCAAACCTGAAGGTTCCACCATCTTAAAGAAATATATCCATTTTTACTCCTTATGAATCAACATTACATCAAAATTATCTCCTCGCCTACTCAGCCTTGGTTGCTCTATATCTGTGAAAGTAAGATCTGTGAAATTATGTCCAAAAGATAGGTAATGTTGAACTAGAGGGACCTCCAGATATTCACAACTAATCGCACTATGATGTTCAATTATGCATGCACATAAGACACGCTTTGTCTTATATAGAAGATGACATGGATACCATATACAGTAAATAATCCCAACCAACAAACAAGTAGTTAAATGCCATAAACAAAAACCTTCCATTGTTGGAAAAGGTAAAACCATCCCTGAAAAAGTTTGGTTATAAACAGAGCAATGCTCACATGGAGAGTGACCTAAATGCACACATTGACCCCGTTGATCTGTCTATATTCACTGTACTCCTAGTGAACAGCATAGCCCTTAATATTCCGATCCAGTCGAAAAGCAAACATAGACCCAGTTTCAAAGCTTGTTTGCAGATTCAGTGCATGCCAGTGTCTCTTTAGACTGCTGTGCCTGAAATATTTGAGGTGAATAAGGGAGAACACAGGTAACCTTTTTAGTTTCAATGGGCTTTGATGGCAAAAAAGGGAGATCTCGGTTAACCCAATAAGCTCTTTTATATGCTCCTTTCACAATATAAAATGGGTAATCACAGTTCAAAAATTTGCTTTTCAATGGAGTTGGAATATTAAGGACTATATTGTTCATTCAGAGAATAGTGAATATAGACTGATCCTTGGAGTCAATGTACATTTTGGTCACTCCCCATGTGGGCATTGCTTTGTTTATAATAAATCTTTTTCAGGGATGGTTTTACCTTTTCCAGCAATGGGAGGTTTTCATTTACGGCATTCAGCACTGAAACCAATTGCCCACACAATGTCTATAAAGAAGGAAATGTACCTGATTGTATAAAATATGCAATTATAAAACCTATTCTAAGAAACATAACCTTGACTCAACTGTTTTAAACAACTATAGACCAATTTCAAACCTACTCTTTATCGCCAAACTCCTTGAGAAGGTCATACAAAAACAACTAACCAAATATCTTGAAAATAACATCCTATTTCCAGCTCAATACGGTTTTAGAAAACACCTTTGACAGTGGCCAAAAATTCCTACTCATTCTATTAGACCTCTTTGCCGCATTTGATATGGTGGACCATAAAATACTGATCAACCAACTTACAGGAATTGGACTAACAGACACTACTTTGCAATGCTTTATTTCATACCTAAGCAATATATCTTTCAAAGTAAAAATTCAAAACTCCACCTCCAAGAAAATAAACTTAAACTCCAGAGTGCCACAAGGGACATCATTATCTGCCACTCTGTTTATCATCTCCATGTTGCCAAGTTGTCATCTGTTGGCAGGCATGGGCCTGACCTACTTCAATTATGCAGACAACATACAGTTTTAGAAAATTGCCTTGCAGCCATCAACTCCCTCCTCACCAACCTTCAGCTTGCTCTCAACACGAACAAAACTGAACTCCTCCACATCTCCTCGCATCCCCCTGACCTCCTGCCTAACGACCCTAAACTTAACCTCCTCACAGCTCAACCCTCCGTTAGGGACCTCGGAGTTCTTCTTGATCCCAATCTTAGTATGAAACCTCACATCAATTCTATCCTCAAAGCTGGCTTCTTCAAACTCAATGTTCTAAAGAAACTTCGACCCCTGCTTTACACCCATGATCTCCGTACAGTGATTCAAGCCACCCTCACCTCCAAACTAGATTACTGTAATGCCCTCCTCTTAGGGCTCCCCTTGTCTTCGATAAAACCCCTTCAACTATTGCAAAATGCTACTGCAAGACTCATCACTAACACACGCAAACACGACCATATTACCCCCATCCTCAAGGATTTACATTGGCTCCCCATCCTGTCCCGTATACACTACAAACCTTTGACCATAATACACAAGTCTATCCACACCCACAACTCCAACTGGCTCAACCTCCCTTTCACTGCCCCCCTGTCCACCCGAGCTACCAGATCTACCAACAAAGGTACCCTACATGTTCATTCCTTGAAAACAGCTCATCTCTCCTCCACCCGCGACCGTGCCATCTCCAATGCCGGTCCGGCTCTCTGAAACTCCCTACCTGTCCACATGCGCCTTGAACCTTGTGCAATCAAATTCAAAAAGAAACTAAAAACACTTCTGTTCAACCATGCCTACACAGAATAGCTCTTCCCCTCCCCTCTTTGTAAATTGTAAATTGTTATTTTCTGGTTATGACTTCTTGTTTCTTTACTTCAGTTATACCCTTGTTAAATGTAAACCGATCCGATATGGTTATTTACTATGAAGGTCGGTATAAAAAACTGTTAAATAAATAAATAAATAAATATCCTTCCTACTGCCTTTTGGTTAACCCCCCACCCAGTTTTACATTCTCCCTGTTGAAATGTATTTTCCAAGCTTTCAGTTAATATGTGAACCGGTATGATGTCCCCTCTAATACCAGTATATAAAAGTTTCTAAATAAAATAAATAAATTCTATCAACAAAGCTTTCAAAATAATCTCCATGTACCTATCAACAATACAAACATTACTAAATCGTATGAAACTTATACTCAATATAAATAAGACAGAAATCCTACTTTTGGACAGAAAAATATCCATTGGGAAACTCCCAACCTTCAAAATTGACAACAACTTCACAGAAATTCAACTAGCAACTTTTACATGAGATCTCAGCGTTTTTCTTCACTCAGAACTCAATCTTAAAAAACACACAGGCCGCATTTGGATGCACGTTTTTGACGCGCTAGCTTTACCCCTTATTCAGTAAGGGGTAATAGCACGTTGAAAACATGCTTCCAACTCCCCTGAAACTAATAGCACCCGCAACATGCAAATGAATGTTGATGGCCCTATTAGTTATTCCCGCGCAATACAGAAAGTAGAATGTGCAGCCAAGCCGCACATTTTACTTTCAGAAATTAACGCTTGCCTAAAGGCTCAATGATGCCGGCGTCCGTTTTCAGAACTCGTGGCTGTCACCGGGTTTGAGAACCAACGCCGGCAAAATAGAGCATTGGCTGTCGAACCCGCTGACAGCCGCCGCTCCTGTCAAAAAGGAGGCGCTAGGGACGCGTCCTGGGGCTTTACGCGCATCACTGGGCCTATTTAAAATAGGCCCGGTGCGCGTAAGACCGGTTACACATGTAAATCTTCTGGATTTACGCGTGTAACCTTTTTAAAATTCAGCCCATTATGAATATGTAGCAAAGGAGGTAATTTAAGCTTATAGGCTACCTGGCCTGTAGGACAGAACACCGGGAAAGGTCCGATGAAGCAAGGAGTATCTTGAGGGATGGCATGTGAAGCCTCAAATTGCGAATGCTCAGCCAGATCAAGTCTCCAGGTTTAAACTGAGGAGCTGGCCAATGTTTCTTACCCACCTGAATTTTGGAATGGATTGCAGCCTGTTTCAGAAGCTGATGGGTTGAGTGCCAGAGGTCTAGAAATTCCTGTCCCTTGATTTCGGAAGCTGAGAAGGTGGTGATCACTGGTAATGGAATTTAGAGCTGGCATCCATATACTAGGAAGAAGGGAGATGAGCCTACAGATTTATTAAAGTGGAAGACAGGCCTTCACCTAGGGAAGTAGGGAAGACCATTTATCCTCTCTTTGGTTGATGTAGGATTGTAAAAAGGCTTTAAGAGCTTGAGTAGTCCTTTCAGTTTGTCCATTTGTCTGTGGATTATATGCAGAAGAAAAGGTCAAGGTGATCCCAAATTTGCTGCACTGAGCAGTGAACTGTACCCCACGATCAGACAGGATATAGGTAGGTAGGCTGCTTAACTGAAAGACATGCTGAATAAACAGTTAAGCTAATTCAGAAGCAGATGGTAGTGTTGGAAGGAGAATGAAGTGAGCCATTTTCAAAAACCAACCCTCAATCACTCAGATGGTAGTGTTGCTATCCGAAGACTGGAGATTGGAGAAAAAATCCATGGCAAGGTGGGTCCACAGTCCCTTGGGAGTAGGCAGCGATTGCAGTAGATCCCAGGGTCAGGTTCTGGGCATCTTATTTGCAGCACTAGTTGGACGAGATTCCACATAGTGCTTAAGATCTTGTTGCAACTGAGGCTGCCAATAACAGCAGGAGAGTAGTTTAAAAGTCCTGGTGAGGCCGGGATATCCAGATATCCGAGAATCATGGGCCCATTTCAGTATCCATTCCCTGAGTTATGTGGTACCTCTGTTTTCTCTGGGTGTACGGTCAAGGCGGTGGCCAAAATAATCTTTGCAGGATCACTAATAGATCTTGAGAGTTCTGTAAGACTGTCATCTTGGAAAGAATGGAATAGGGTGTCAGCACATAGATTCTTTCACTCAGTGCAATACCATTACTCAAAATCAAATAGATTAAAAAATATAGACCAGCGGGCTTGGTGAGCATTCAACCACTGGGCTTGAGCAAAATATTCAAGATTATTATGGTCAGTGACAATTGTTACCGAGAATCAGGCACCCTCCATCAAATGACACCATTCTTCAAGAACCAATTTAACTGCTAAGAATACCTGGTCACCAATAGTGTAATTTCTCTCCCCCAGGGAGAATTTCCTTAAGAAAAAGGCACAGATAACAAGAACACCATGAGGGTCATGTTGAAGCAGAACAGCTTCTACCCCAAGCATGGAAGCATTGACCTATACATTAAATGGTTGGGTGGGTCAGGGTGGTAAAGGCATGAATTGTGGATAAAATCCTGTTTCAGATGGTCAAAGACTTGAATGGTATCTTCATTACAAACCCAGGGATTCACTCCCTTCCTGGTAAGGGTGGTGAAAGTTGCTGCTAGGGAAAAGTATTCTTGGACAAACTGTCAGTAGTAGTTAGAAAACCCTAAGAAGCACTGGAGAGCCTTAAGCCCAGTTGGGCAGGGCCAGTGAAGAATAGCAGATAACTTTTCTAGATCCATATGGTAGCTGGTAGAGGAGATAATGTACCCCAGAAAGGGAAGTTCCTTTTGCTCAAATTAGCATTTTTCCAGTTTAGCATATAGCTGATGCTGTATAAGAAGTTGTACCACTTGCCTAACTTGAGCGTGGTGCTGTTCCAAGGTTTTTGAGTAGATGAGGATATCCTCTAAATAAATGATGATATGAGAATGGAGCAGATATAGAAAAATATCATTTACCATCAACTGGAAGACTGCAGGTGAATTACATAAGCCAAATGACATGACCAAATGTTCATAATGACTGTCTCTTGTGTTGAAGGCAGTTTTCCATTCACTACCTTCCCTGATGCGAATACAATTGTACATACCTCACAGTCTAATTTATTAAAGACTTGGGCCCCTCTCAGCCTATCAAACAATTCAGAGATGAACCCCCCAGTAGAGACAGAATAAATGTGACCTTAGTTTTGTCTGTTATAAACAGAGCCATCTGCAGAGTGAAGTGTATTCGGCACTGAGCAATAAAACTCCAACACGCCCGGGGGTCGCCACTGTATCTAGATGGTGGATGGAGACATGGCAGTGGCATGGCCATGGGAGCTGGAGCCAGACATGAAGCTACTTTAACAGGTGCTGGTTGTGTGGAGAGCACATCCATTCATGCTGCAAGCCTTTCCAGGACCCCTGTCACCTGATCCAAAACATTCTGTTGATGTTGTATATGTTGAGCCATACAAGGAATGGCATGGAATGCGGCAAGTTAAGCTGGGTTCATGGCCTTGGCAAACTGTTAGGAGTGCAGCCCTTGCTAGAGTCAGGGGCTAATCATCTATCACTCTGTAAGCCCTTTTGGACTACAGGGGGTGATGTGGACCCTGTGTGATGAGGCAACAAGAAGCACCACTCAGGCAGATTTGCCAATGAGGGACCTACTGAAGATTCACCCATACAAACCATCACTCCCTAAGGATGAGCCCTTGGTACAGCCAGCCAGCTGGACTTATGCAGATCCTAAGACATAATTAGGCACAGGTGAAAGCCAGGAGGCAGTCTGAGGTCGAGGCAGGCAGCGGGCAAGCAGAATCCAATAATCAGTCCTGGGTTGAGGCAGGCAGCGGGCAAGCAGAATCCAGTAACCAGTCCTGGGCTGAAGCAGGCAGTGGGTAAGCAGAATCCAGTAAACAGTCCTGGGCTGAGGCAGGCAGCAGGCAAGCAGAATCCAGTAACCATTCTGGAGGCAAGACAGGTAGTGGTCAAACAGAGCCCAGAATGGTCCAAGGTCGAGACGGGCAGCAAGCAAGCAGAATCCAGAATGGTCTGAGGTTGAGATGTGCATATAGCAGACAGGAGCAGCATCCAGAATCAGGCACACCTCAACAAGGCAGGAGTCAGGAACAGGACAAGGAACTAGTTGCCAAGGCAACGAGTTCAGGACCAGCAGGCTAAGTAGTCTTGTGCATGTGATATCATCTTTGGGGTGACTACCCAACTCTCTCACTAGAATGTTCCAAATTTTGTGCACAGATGTGCATGCATGCCCTATTTGTCTCTTCACTGGGTCCTAGTAACACACATGTCAGAGAATGCAATGGTGGCTTCCTGCCACCCAGTGAATATCCGAAGCTGAGGAGTCTGGAAAGGTGGCTGAATTCTAACACATGTAACGCTGCCTGGTGTGGAGTCCCTCAAAAAGTGCCAGGGTATGTGATGATGCCAGTGATCTACCTGACTTATCTTGACATACTATCCAATAAGTCTAGCATGCTCACTAGCAGAGGACCTGCCAAAAGAAACATAGTGGGCCAATGAAGGTGAGGGCTGGCATGTACCATATGACATGGGGTTCCACCACATCTGTTGATGGGTAAATCACTGGACAGTTTCACCCATCCCATAAGGCAGATGGAGCATGAATGCACAAGCTTTGACCCAGAACATGGTGAACTGTGTCTGGGTAAAAACTCTGGTGGAGGTCCACAGTGGTACTGAAATGAAATTCAGTCATCCAGCCTGGGTATGGAGGAAAATATTAATCAAAACATCTAGTAGCTGGTTCCTTCTGAAGTTTACCTCATTATAGCTGGTGCTTTGTCCATCCCCATTTTTATCACGTAAAGCAAATTATTAGAGGTCATGGGGCAGAAACAATGTCAACTTATTATCAAGCTTCAAAAGGGTAAGATGCAGGGCTTGCTGGTGAGGAGGTAGCATGGAATGTGGGTGCCTAGTGGACCACTTTTGGTAAGCTGCACTGGCACTGCAAATGCTGGGTTAAGGCACCTGATGCCAACACTTATCAAACCCTAGAAAAAGTGTTGGTTGATACATACAGCAGGAAGGTGGCCATTGAAGTCAGAATCTACTAAGGAGTGTGCATTAACTCATCTTACCAAAACAACTAGCTCTGAAAATGGTTGGCACAGGAGCATACCATAAGGGAAGTATATTTGGACAGTAGCTTCATATACATCCTTCTTTGACTAAAGCTATAGAGGGTTTCTTGCACATTCTCAGAGCAACAGAGGAAGGACTGTATTTGTACCAAGACTGATTTGGAGCAGCAGTGGCAGCAGTGGTAGAGACAACTGTTAAAAACTTAAATGCTAGGAGCAGAGCACCACAGTAAGAAGTGTAGCCATAAAACTCCTAAGATGTTCCTCGAGGGCTGAGGTGAAGAAAGAATGGCATCAGAAGCCTGAGCAGGGGTGCAACAGGTGTGCAAAGCAATGAATTGCCAGGGCAAGAGCAAGAGGAAGAGTTACCACCATTGTCCCCTCTAAATTGTGTGCATGTGTATATGCAAACTGATTGTGAACCCAATGCACACAAGAAATCTCAGTATCATTTGCAATATACCGGCTCATTTATTTATTTATTTATTTAAAAACATTTCTATACCATCTTTTCACAAACAATAGTTGACCAAAACGGTTTACAAAATTTTCAAAATAAAAATAGGAGATAACAACTAATTAATTAAATAAAAATATAAAAATAAAACTATATAAAATCCAAAACAAATATAAAAACAAAAGATAGTAAAGTTAAGAAAATAAATACAATGGATACATTTAAGCCCTACTTCTAATTAAATCTCCTTAGATTTTAATTTAACTATACTAGATTTAATACAAAAGCAGAATAAAGTCAGAAATCATAGTGCACAAATTTAAATTTGTCTTATAAAAGTTGTACAAAAGAATATTTTTGCACAAATAAACTTTCAAAAAATTGTGGGAATGTCATTGGTTGTCACATTCCATAGGAAAAGAATTGGAAGGAACCCCATAGATTACCAGATTGGGGTTGCCTTTCCCTACCAGTGGCATATGCTTCTATTAGTAATTTGTAAACTAGCTTTAAAATCCTCTATCTTGCCTGCAGACTGGAGGATTGTCAATGCAATGCAAATTTTTAAAAAGGGATCAAGGGGTGATCCAGGGAACTACACACGCTATGACATCTGTGCCAGGCAAAATGATAAAAACTATCATAAAGAACAAAATTTGCTGAACATATAGATAGTAGGGATGTACAATCATTTTTCCTGAATTAGGCAATGTCAATGAAATTGCCTAATTCGGAATGGTTCAAGAGAACTGAAAAACAATTTCATTTTTTTCTAAATTTCGGAAAAAATTCATTTTTGAGTTAGTGTGCACTAACTCCCGATAGTGCGCACTAACCTGAACATTGGGGCCCCCGAAAAAAAAAACCCAAACCGTGGGAAAAATGAAATTTCCACAGGAGGGCCCCGAAATAAAGTCTGAAACTAAATTTTTACCCGAAGCACATCTCCAATATATTAGATAGGCATAGTTTAATGGGACAAGCAAATATGGATTTACCCAAAAGAAGTCTTGCCTCAACATTATGCTGCATTATTTGAGGGCATAAATGAACATGTGGATAAAGGTGAGCCAGTTGATATAGTATATCTGGAATTCCAGAAAGCATTTGACAAAGTCCCTCATG
The DNA here is from genome assembly GCF_901001135.1 of Rhinatrema bivittatum. NCBI lineage: Eukaryota > Metazoa > Chordata > Amphibia > Gymnophiona > Rhinatrematidae > Rhinatrema > Rhinatrema bivittatum. The sequence goes on along the minus strand of NC_042615.1, from coordinate 800,473,812 downwards.
AGAGACTTCTTAGAAAATTAAAAAGTCATGGATTAGAGGGAGGTATCCTATTGTGGATTGCAAACTGGTTGAAAGATAGAAAACAGACTGTAGTACTAAATGGTAGAATTTCCCAAAGGAGAAATGTGAATAGGGATCTGTTCTGGGACCATTGCTTTTTAAATTTCTAAATGACCTGGAAATGGGAACAATGAGTGAGGTGATCAAATTTGCCGATGACACAAAATTATTCAAAGTTGTTAAATGACATGAGGATTGTGAGAAATTGCAAGAGGACATTGTGAAACTGGGAGAAAAGGCATGCAAATGGCAAACAAAACTTAATGTGGACAAGTGCAAAGTAATGCACTTAGGTAAGAGTAACCCAAATTATATCTACCGAGGTTCCACATTAGAAATCACCATTCAGGAAAATGATCTAGGCATCATTGTTGATAATGCATTGAAATCGGGGGGCGCTCTAGCGCTGAGACAAAATGGCTGACTGACCTCCTCGCTCCGGCAAGCTTTCTTAGCTTTCGCTATACAGAGCTTTTTTTTCGGTTCCCCAACTCCGTAATTTGGATTGTTATCCCTGCTTAGAGATGGCTACCTCCAAAACGGGCAAAATAGAAGCGGCGTTTGCAGCTGGAAGTGGAACTAAAAGGGCTAAATAAGATCCGCCTTCTCCCGACAAGGCCTCAACTACGAAAACAATGGCGTCTGCTGAATTAGTCCTAGCCGAAATAAAGCAGCTTAAAGACATGATTCAGCTTAACATTGATGCCACGGCAGCAATCCGCTCTGATCTTCAAGCGGTAACTACCCAAATGGGATCCTTTCAGCTGAAACTGGAGAACCTGGAGTCTCAAACTTCCACCTTATTGATTGCAACGGAGCCACTACCGCGCGTCATTAAAGAAGTCGAGAAACTGCAACAAGATCTAGAAGACTTGGCTAATCGGAATCGCCGAAGCAACGTTCGTATTTTGGGGATTCCTGAGGGTTCCGAGGGTGCGGACATGATCACTTTTCTCCAAAAGTGCATTCCAGCTTTGTTGCAAATCAACTTCGATCATCCCTTTGAAATTGAACGCGCACATCGCGTTCCCTCTCGACTTCCACGGAACTCTAAGTTCCCTAGGCCAATTATATTTAAAACTCTGAGATTCCCTCAAGCCTTAGCTATTCTCACCACGGCCCGCACAAAAGCTCCACTTACCTTTCAAGGTAATTCAGTGCTTTTTGTTCCTGACCTTGCTAAGACGACAGCGGAGCGGCGCAAGGCATTTTTGGCTATGAGACCCAGATTGCAAGCCTTAGGAGCAAAATATGGGATCCTTTACCCGGCGCAGCTGAAGGTAACATTTAATAATCAAACAAAGCTTTTCCATTTGGCAGCCGATGCTGAATTATTCCTTTCTCAGCATGAGGAATCCGCTGGAATGATTACCTGACGGATCTCGAGCAACCTGACTGTTTATTAATCCTTTGCTGAGCCGGTTTAAGTTGGGCCATGTCTGGTCTGTGCTCTTTCCTCAGGGAGTACATTTTTCTTTGCTCTCACTTGGCAATATGGAGCGTGATCCGGCTGCCCTGCTTACCTATTCTCCATTTACTTATTTTTTCTCGTGGTCTCTATATATACCGAGAGACATTGGCGAGAAGATATTTTTGCACCTGAAACCGGCATCTTCATTTTCTCAGGTTATGACTTATACCGGCTGTTTATGTCGATTGTTTTCACAGTGGTGAAGGAACCACTAATCTTACAGCTTGATTCTTTCAGGCGGAACTCCTTGATTTGCTTGGTTCATGAACAACAAAAAAACAAAAAAAAGGACAAAAAAAATGTATTTATTTATTTATTTATTTTTGCTTTTTTGCTTTGTATTAGCGTAACAGACCATCAGCGAAGACACAATCAGCGATGGAAGGCTCGGTGCCATTGATCCAACTAGAGGCTCACTACTGCTAGCGTTGCCCGCAGGGATCACTGCTGGGCGAATTACTGTTTATTTTTCTAAAGCACATCCATTTCACGTTTTTCCACTGTTCTGGAATGTCTAGAGGCTCTACTCCTCTATGGGTTATATTATTGTTTTCCTTGTTCTCTTCTTTTGTTTTTTTTTGAATGCCCTTTGTCCTACCTACGGGAACCAATGGAGATAGGCGACCGCTTCGATTATTCATACAGAATGTTTACTCATGGCGTCCACCACATCAAGTTTTAACATAACAACGTTAAACGTCAATGGTTTCACGAATCAGATCAAAAGAAAAAAAATCCTCTCCTACTTGCAGTCCCTTCATACAGACATAGCCCTACTGCAAGAGACTCATTTGAGCTCTCTGGAAGCAGCTAAACTCCAGCAACAGTGGGTAGGCCAAGTTCTTTTTAGTCCGGCCATCAAGAAAAAAAGGGGCACGGCCATCTTGCTACATAAACGTTTGGGGGCTCAAATTCTTCACCAAGCTGCAGATGCAGAAGGGCGTTGGAACATCACTCAGCTCCTGCTACAGAATGAGAAATATACGATCCTTAATCTCTACGCCCCTAATCAAGATGACCCGATCTTTTTCCAAACCGTGTTTGCTCAATTATTGTTGTTGGACCCTGCATATTATATTGTGGGTGGTGATTTTAATCAACCCATGGATACCATCCTCGATAGACGCACTACAGCTAAACCCGCAATATCAAAATCTACTCGGACATTGCAACATCTAGCACATAAGTATGGTCTATCTGATCCATGGCGTCTTCTCAACCCCACAGCGTTAGACTATTCGTTTTATTCTAGTCCCCATTCGTCATACTCAAGAATCAACTTCTTTTTGACATCACATACTTTGATCTCCAAGATTCGTTCGGCTAAAATTCACCCCATCTTAATATCGGACCATGCTGCAGTCACCCTCGCATGTGATTTCCAGACTCCGATGCAAATGGATCGTCAGTGGCGTTTCAACCCATCACTGCTCTCTGATTCTACTTTTATTGCTTCACTTACCACCAAAATGGAAGAGTTTTTCCTACTTAATGATTCTTCTGATATACCCATGTCCACTGTGTGGGCGGCCTTTAAAGCTACTATCAGAGGAGAAGTCATCAGTTATTCCATCTATAAAAATAAATTGCAAAAAGCCAAACTTCTCCAGTTGCTACAAGAGGTGGATAGCCTTGAACGCGCCCATATACAGCATCCATCCACACAAACGCTAACCCCCCTATTGAAAGCTAGATTTCTTTATAACCAGGCCTTGAGTGATCAAGTGGAGCTCTGTTTATTTCATAATAAGGTGAGATATTACGCTGAGAACAATAAATGTGGTCGGCTTCTTTCATCTTTACTGAAGAAACGAGCAGACAAAAAGAAGATTGTAAAAATCCAATCTCCAACTAAGCAACTACTGACCTCGGATAAGGATATTCTACAAGTTTTCCGTGACTTTTATGCACACCTCTATCAAAGCGAAGTCTCTCCTTCTACTACCCAAATTCAAGATTTTTTGTCCTCTTTGCCTCACCCCACTTTGACGGATGACCAAAGGACCCAGTTAGACGACCCTATCCAATTAGCGGAAGTAGCAGCTGCCATTTCTTCCTTACAATCTGGTAAAGCTCCGGGACCAGATGGCTTCACATCTGACTTTTTTCAAGCTTTTCAAAGACCATTGAATGTACACTTACAAAAATACTTTTCCTCACTATTGGCTAATCCATTGTCTTCCTCTGAGTTTACTGAGGCTTGTGTAGTGGTCATCCCTAAGCCGGGTAGGGATGACTCTCTCCCCTCTAATTATCACCCAATATCCCTCCTTAATACGGATTATAAGATTTTCGCAAAAATTTTGGCTACTCGGCTATCACACCTTATGCCGCTACTTATACACCCAGACCAATCTGGCTTCATTAAAGGTCGCCTCATTACTAATAATTCCCGCCTGTTTCTACACCTCAGTAACCTCCAATTTAACTCTGCTGAACCGACTGTTGCTATATCATTGGACGCGGAAAAGGCCTTCGATCGTGTCGAATGGCCTTTTCTCTTTCAAGTGTTGCAATGGTTTGGGATCGGTCCTGTTTTTCTTTCTTGGATTCAACATATTTATCACTCCCCTTTTGCATACCTCTATATTAATAACCAGAAATCCTCCCGTTTCCCATTATATAGAGGTACTCGACAAGGGTGCCCTCTTTCCCCTTTGCTTTTTAATATGGCCTTGGAACCACTCTTAACTGCTATTCGAGTTAACTCTGATGTCTTTGGTATAACTGTTGGCATGGATACTTACAAATTGTCTGCTTATGCTGACGACGTTCTGCTTTTTCTTACTCAGCCTTCCTCTTCTTTGTCTGCTTTATTCTCTATTATCTCTCACTACTCTCTGCTTTCTGGGTATAAAATTAATTGGAACAAGACAGAACTTCTCCCTCTCAACTATAGCGGTTCACTCCTTGACCTCTCTCACCTTCAAATACAGAAGTTGAAGAATGGTCTTAAGTACTTGGGCATATACTTTCATACTGACCCCAGTGACACTGTAACATGCTGTGAATCAATAATCTTGCAACAACTTAGGGACGCCACTCTTAAGTGGTCTCCTCTTTTTCTTACTTGGTGGGGAAGGTTAGAGACTATTAAAATGGTTTTAGCTCCAAAGGTCATGTATATTTTGGCAATGGTCCCTATATTTTTTTCAACGGATTTTTACACTTATGTAGATAGATTGTTGACAACTTTCCTTTGGAATCATAAGACCCCACGGATAGCTTTAAGTAAATTAAAAGCGGCCAAACAAGATGGTGGAGTCAATTTTCCGGATTTTTATAGGTACCACCAAGCCTTTATTTTGCAATCTGGCTATTATTATTTTTCTCCACAACTTACCATTCCTCAATCTCCCAGATGGTTGGGGGTAGAAGCTGCCCTTCTTACCCCTTTACATTTATATTTATACCCTGGGATTATCATATCTACCATAATAGCTTCACATCCGATCCTTCGTTCTTTACATAAAGCATTCGGGGAGCTGGAGCGTATTCGCCCTCCGTCCACATATTTGTGGAAAGCAGCAAAATTTGGCCCAATAGAACGTAATACCTTGCTTCGCATAGATGGAAATCCTATTGTATGGTCGCTCTGGAGCAAGGCGAACATTTGGTCTCTTTCTGATATTTTTGACGAGAATGGTCTTTGTTCATTCTCTTTGTTGCAAGATCGTTTCTCACTCCCTAGGACGCAATTCTATTCATGGCTACAAATCAGAACTTTGTTACTCAAGGTTAGGGGGACAACAGTCTATCCGGATAAGAATCCGTTCTTGCTAGATATATATCAGGAATATGGTCCTAGAGGCCACTTGGCATCTCATATGTATAAATTGATATCTAGACTATCCTCTAAACATACTCTTTCTTCGCTATCTGCGGTATGGGCTGAGGAAGTCTCCACTTCAATTTCTTCTGAATGTTGGTCACATGTTTGGACTGTTATGATGCGCGTCTCCTTATCCTCTAGCCTTACTCAATCTATGTTTTTTGTAATGCATAGAGCGTTATGGACGCCTTGGAAGCTTCACAGGGCCGGAGTTCTTTCCTCCCATCATTGTTGGACATGTAATAGTAGTAATGCCACGCTACAGCATATGTTATTCTCATGTCCGCATACATTCCTTTTTTGGACTAAAGTATGGCAGACAATAACTGAGATTTTTCAGTTCACGGTGCCCTTATCCTACTCTGTCACTATTTTGAAAGGAGCCCATCCAAATATAATCCTATCTGACCCCCAATGCAAATTATTAGACTTCCTTTTAACTATTGCGCACCATAACATTCTTTCGAATTGGAAGCGTAGTGATCTTTTGTCGGAGCACCTTTGGTGGAATTCTGTATGTTTATATGTGAAATATGAAAAAGCAATGGCGGTGAAGGTTAAGCGGCTCGCCGCTTGGTCACAAGTGTGGAAACCATTGGACGTTTACCTACAGCTACATCCTTAAACTATTATTTACGTTTAGTTTTTTTTTGTCCTATCTCTCAAAATTCTTCTTAACACCGAGGCATTCCACTCCTCTCCTCTTTCTCTCTCGCTTTTTCTTTACTACCCCTCTTTCCTCTCCCTACCTCTTCTTCTCTTTGTCTCTCTCTATCTTTTCTTTCCTTTCGTGCCCTTAGCTTCTTTGCTATCATATCCTTTTCTTTACTTTCTGCTTGCTTGTTTACTGGTTTCTCGCGTGCTACCCTACTAGTTCGACTTATGCTTATTACAGCTATGTATTTCCATTTGTGATGTGTCACGCTGGTTTTGGTAGTTCTGAAAGCTCTTTTTGTTATGCGAGCATTGTCTCTTTGTTATGTGAGCATTGTACTTTTATTATGCAAACATTGTACTGTTTTGCTTCTGTTCTTCTTATAAAAACTTAATAAAAGATTTCAACACAAAAAAAAAGATAATGCATTGAAATCTTCTGCTCAGTGTATATCAGCAGCCAAGAAAGAAAATAGAATGATAGGAATTATTAGAAATGGCATGGAGAATAAAACAGAATATCACAATGGCTCTGTATCGCTCCATGGTGCGACCTCATCTTCAATATTGTGTGCAGTTCTGGTCATCACATTCAAAAAAGATATAGCAGAATTAGATCACATACATAGAAGGGAAACCAAAATGATAAAGGAGATGGAATGATTCTTTTATGAGGAAATGCTAAAGAGATTAGGACTTTTCAGCTTGCAGAAGAGATAGTTGAGAGGAACTATGATAAAAGTCTATAAAATAATGAGTGAAGTAGAATGAGTAAATGTTAGGGGTGTGCATTCGTTTTCGACATATTGTCAATCCACAATGATTTCCCTATTCATTGTATTCGTAGGGTCACGAAACTTTTGGCGAACCCCCACGAATACAACGTATCTAACGAATGAACCCCCCCACCCTCCTGACCACCCCAAGACTTACCAAAAGTACCTAGTGGTCCAGCGGGGGTCCTGGTGCGATCTCCTGCACTCAGGCTGTCAGCTGCTGGTATTCAAAATGGCGTCGATAGCCTTTGCCCTCACTATGTCACAGGGGCTACCGGTTCCATTGGTCGGCCCCTGTCACATTGTAGGAATAATGGATAGCTGGCGCCATCTTGTGCTCCTACCATGTGACAGGGGCCGACCAATCACTCCGGGACCCCCGTTGGACCCCCAGGGACTTTTGGCCAGCTTGGGGGGCCTCCTGACCCCCACAAGACTTGCCAAAAGTCCAGCGGGGGTCCGGGAGTACTGGCATCCGATGGCTGGAGTGCAGGAGGTTGCTCCCGGACCCCCGCTGGACTTTTGGCAAGTCTTGTGGGGGTCAGGAGGCCCCCAAGCTGGCCAAAAGTCCCTGGGGGTCCAACGGGGGTCCCAGAGCGATCTCCTGCCCTCGGGCCATCAGCTGCCAGTAATCAAAATGGCACTGATAGCCTTTGCCCATACTATGTCACAGGGCTACCAGTGCCATTGGTCAGCCCCTGTCACATGGTAGGAGCACAAGATGGCGCCGATGTCCATGTGGCAGGGGCTGACCAATGGCACCGGTAGCCCCTGTGACATATTAGGTCAAAGGCTATCGGTGCCATGATGAAACCGGCACTGAGGGTGTGAGAGTGCAGGGGATGGCTCATGGACCCCCCGCTGGACCACCAGGGAGTTTTGGTAAGTCTTGGGGGGGGGGGCGTCAGGAGTGTGGGGGATTGTTTAAATTGATTTATTTAGGTGGCCGTATAATTCGGCGAAGATTTGTGTATTTGTGGGGAATTGCGATACATTTCGCTTCCCCATGAATACAATGAATATGGCAACATCCGTTGCGGATTGCCAATACGTAGGGACTGAATGCACACCCCTAGTTTCCACTATTTTTCCCAGCAATGAAGTCAGGCTCACTGGTCTATAGTTACCCGGATCGCCCCTGGAGCCTTTTTTAAATATTGGGGTTACATTGGCCACCCTCCAGTCTTCAGGTACAATGGATAATTTTAATGATAGGTTACAAATTTTAACTAATAGATCAGATATTTCATTTTTGAGTTCCTTCAGTACTAATAGATCAGAAATTTCATTTTCTTCTTTTAAATCAGATGCAAATGGTGCCTTTGCTGCCTCAGCAGTGGTAACTAAGGAAGAGTGAGCTGCTGATTTATGGTCTTGTAATTCTGCTACCTCTGCTGCCCTGCTACTCTCTGCCTTAGATAGCTCTGCCCCGCTTTCCCTCACTTCTAAAAGGGGAAGAAGAGAAACAGGTGGTGAAGGTACATTTTTTCCAAATTTCAGTTACTTCTGACTGGAGCTGCCTGACTCTTCTGAATTTCAGATTTGAAAAACTCCCTTTTCAATTTACATATGGGACTCCCCATTTTAGTGTCTCTGCCAACAACATTCTTCCTTCAGCCTCTGCCTTTGCCTGATTTGATGGAATTTGTCATTGTCTAGTGGGGATTCTGCTAATATTTGCCTAATAATAGGATTTTTTTTCTTTTTTAGTAGTACTGTAACTGAATGTATACCACTATGTATGTGTGTGTGTGTGTGAGTGTGTAGACAGATAATGCAATGCTTTGGTGTGCAGTGTGCACTAATGCACTAGCAGTCTGTTATACTGCTTGCTGCAATCTCTCTGTATTACTCACCTCACTGGACTGCAGTGCCTACCCAGATGGAGAAAAAAATAATCACGCAATAACAGTGCTGTAGCTCTCCCCACTCTTTCCCACCCACACCCAGACCCTGCATCCACCCTTCCCTAGTAGAAAAAATCCACAGCAAAATGCCACTGCTGGCTGGCACTGTCTGCCTTTTTCTGTTCAGTGAATGAAACCAGTGCAGTACAGACTCACAAAAGCCAAAAAGCTTTTTTTTTTTTTTTTTTTTTCTAAAATTGAAGTTCTGAACACTCCCTGAGAACTCAAGATATTGCATCCTTCCCAGACAAAGTCTACAGAAGAAATGCACAATACTTCTCACACATGCTCAGACCACAGGATCAGCATAACTGAATCTAAAAGAGCAGCAATAGAATAATTAGAAAAATGCTTCCCTGTGATTTATCATGTCAGTTGTCTTCTTGCCACCAGATCAGGCTCTGAAAAGGCAGTGAGATCACACATGACTCACAGGGAAGGGCTGGTTGCTATAGTTACTCTTATACCTGCTCCCATTCGTTCTATGGCCCTTAGAAATGAATGAGGAATGAAACAAATAGGATAAATAGGATTTTTCTTATTTGTAGGACTCCCTCCCTTTGTTTTGGGGACCTAAGAAATGAAATTAATAGGGTCCCATTCTTTGCAGATTGCACATTTGTTTTCAATGAATACACATCCCAAGAATTTATGAGGTCAATATTCAAAAGCCATTTTAATACATAACTTGAAAGCTTCATAGTAGGCTATATTATGACTTTATTCCAAGTCTTTTAGGTGCCTTTAATAATCATCAATCAATCCCCCTTTCCTCCCATCATTTTTTAAAATTTGTTTTTGTATACAAATCCACAATTTAAAAACTTAGCTGAAACAACCGCAGTGATTATGAACCAAACCGAAACACCCAACATGATCACGTTTGAGAGAATGTTCTTCTTCAGGGGTCATTCATTCATAAACTGTGCTACTGAACTTAAGCAGCTAGTTTTTGTAAAGGTGTTGTTAAACTCAAACTAAGCACATTTCAGTCTGGTTTTAATTTGACTGAATCTTCAAATTTTTCATTAGATTTCTGGGGAAATTCACTGAATTTTCTCAGCAAGTCTGCTGAAAATCAGGCTTGATTCAATCTGGAATCACTGATTCATTGGAATGTATACTGAATCTTCCCTCTGGGACCTTGTCATGTGGGTGATTCTGCTTGAGTTGCAATGCAGGTTTGTTGATTCAAGGGTTCTGCATCAGATTTCAAGACTGCTAAGGTAATTCCAGCAAATTGAAAATGTTCAAATAAGTAAAAAAAATAAATAAATAAACACAATCATGTCCTCATCTCTAATTTTTACCTGTGACAACATTGTTGCTCGGCATGATCCACCTCTGCTTTCACTTGTTTCACAGGATTCAGAAATGTCAATACTTCAGTATCTTAAGTCAAGTCTTTCTTCCATCTGTGATATTCTAGTGCCTTCTCAGAGTTTGGAGAGAAGCCGGCACTCCTCACAGGTCTGCAGAAATTCACAGTCACACACACATCCATTCTGACAACTGTACGCTTCTGAAAATTGTCAGACTGATGGCCTGAAGTCTGAGCTGTGAGCAGGTACCTTATCTTGGAAAAACTAGCTTTTTTTTTTTTCTTTTCTTAAATAGGAGCCATTTCATTGCAGGTCTTTAATTACATTGTGTCATGTCACGTTATGGTGTAAAATGACACAGGGTAACACTTTATGACATGTAATAAATGTGATGAATTGCCTCTAGAATGAAGGCCTGCTTTGAAAGCATACCTGACATGGTAAACCAGATATTTCAAACACTCCACGGGTATTCTGGATTAGCAGAAAATTTGCCATCATGCACCACAGATGATTAATGATAGGATTGTGAACCTTCTATCAGGAGATAATTTATGACCTTTTTCTATTTTATATCCACACCAATACATTTTTTTTTTCATTTACTGGAGAAAATCAATATCTTACATGCTTTTAAAAGATGCCTAGTTGATTTCAGAGAGAATAACCTTTGATATGTGTTTTCATTGAATAAGCTTAAGAACTGGTATGATTAAACTCAGAAAGTTCAGTGCTCACCTCCAGAGAAGATGAAAATAATAATAGTAATAATGGTCAGAATGATAATAATAGCAGTAATATATTAATTTTAGAGGCTAAAGATGTGCATTCATTTGAAACAAAGGGGAAAATGCAACAAATGCATTCAGTTTTGCTTTGTCTAGTTGTTTCTAAAACGAATGCACAGCGCCTACATATATGCCTACAAATTTACATTTCATTTGTTTGTGGACACATTATAGCTTATGAAAGGAATCCCCAGACTACAGCATAGTAGAATACAGGCCAGTCCCATCCTGCTGACCTGCTTTTAGCATCCTGCCACACTTCTCCTTTTGGTAGCCTGATCTGTGCCACAGGGAAAGTTTTTGGGGTTTTTTTTCTTTAATACACAGTATAAAAATGCTGGCAAGGTTACAAGGGCCCTGCCAGTGTGAAAAAAGACACACTGCTGCTGCCGGCACTGCAACCCTTCCCTCTTTGAGACAGCTGCTTGCAGGAAGGCCAGTCCCGCCAAGAGAGAAGACCTGTTGCTGCCTCTAGACACCCCCCCCCCCCAGAGAGAGAGAGAACCACTGGTGGAGAGACGGTGCCACCTCTGAACTCCCCGTGAGAGCCAGCCACTAGCTGGGAGGCCAGGCCCCACCAGTGAAAGAAGGCCCTTCTGCTGCTACTGTTCTGTCACCTGTGAAAGAGAGCTGCCATCATATTTCTATGTTTCTTTACCCGGACTTTAAACCTAGCAGTTCTTTCTGCCATGCTGCCTTCCTACACTAATTCAGACTCTTTATCTTGAGATGTTCTTACTACTATGGGGTCTGATTTGTACCTATTTTTGATGATACTTTTTGTTCTGCTTGTCTCTTTATTGGTGCCTTGGGAGTTTTTCCTGCCACCTTTTCTACTTCATTACCCTTCATAGTGCCTTAGAATATTGATGCCATTCTTGGTGCCACTTTGCCTCTCATACTGATTTTGAGGGTTCATGTGACTGTTGTTGTGCCCTCTTTTGAAGCTTTGGAGTGTTCTTCCCTCTCTTGCTTCTGATTTGCTCTTCTAATGATGCCTTGAAGAAATCCTGCTACTGCTGGTCTCCCTTTGCCTCTTTATAGTACCTTAGGCTATTCATCAAGGATCTAGAATCTATCCTGGACAATGATACTACCCTCATACAGGCCATGGGTGGCAAGCCTATCCTGGCCTATCAACAACCCCCTAACTTCAGATTGTACAACAATGACACCAACTCAGGAACCAGACCCTGCCAGAAATCCAGATGCCAACTCTGTCCACATATTAACCCAGGCAACACCATCACAGGACCCAACATCAATTACAACATCCAGTGCTCATTCACTTGTTCTTCTTCCAATGTAATATATGCTATCACCTGCCAGCAATGTCTCTCTGCTGTCCACATAGGACAAACAGGTCAATCCCCAAGGAAAAGAATAAATGGACATAAATCAGAATTTAGAAATGGCAACATTCAGAAACCAGTAGGTGAGTACATCAACTGTCCAGGGCTTTCTCTATCTGACCTTTCAGTTGCCATACTCCTAAAAGGAACTTCAAAGGAACATTCCAGCAATAATTATTTAATGAATTAATTAATTAACTTATTTATTGGCAATTTATTCACCATCATTCTGGAGATCATGATGAATTGGAGCTAATTAAAAAACTTAACACCATCATACTAGGTCTGAACAGAGACAGTGGCTTCATGGAATACTACAACTATCTATGAACTTAACGGATCCAATCATTCTGTCATTTCATACTTACCTCAGTTGTCAGTAGTCTGGAGATTAATGCTATTGACACTCTGTTTCCATATCCTGTCTGCCTAATTCAATATCTTCTCTTTGTTTTGTATCTCTCCTCCAACCCTATATATTTTACCCACCTCTATATTACACTTCATGCATGTGATAAAGTGGGCTCTGTCCTCAAAAGCTCATGTCTCAATAAATTGCTTGGTCTATAAGATGCCACCTGCCTCATGACAATTAGGCTATTGATGTCACTTTTGTTTATTAATGCATTGCCTTTCTGATGGTCTTCCCACCAGTTTATTAGAATTAATGAGAAAACCTCAATTTTGGATCCCAAAATAGACTGCATGTCTTCCCTCTTAGACTTTAATGGTAAACAAATGAACAAATAAAACAAATAAGCATTTTCTTTTTAACTAATGAACCAAATGTAGGTGCCCTTCAAAATTAATAAAAGAACCCAAATGAACATTTTTCCTTTGCATACCCTTTGGAGCAATCCACACACTACTATTAGCATACACAGCACCCTGCCAGCTACAAATTGCTTCCCCATCATTATCCTATACTCCCGTTAGGCCACCACAGAATGGGCTTTCCTGACACCGGCCATATCTCCAGAAGATGGCAACAGAGACCTCTATTTCCCTTCAGCCCAGAAGACCCTGTATAAATTTGAATCAGTCACTGCCTCATAAAGCCTATTGATGACATGGCTACAGACCCTTTAGCCAACTGGGCACTCAAGGCTGTGGTCTGGCCAGGCCTAGCCAGGTGTCCCATAATTTCCTTTTCTGTCCACCAACCAGTATGTCTAGTGAAAAGGTATTCTCAATGGCAGGGGACATCGTGAGTTCACATCATTCATGACTGGTGCCAGAGTTGGTAGATATATTGACCTTCATTTAATTAATCTCCCCTTGCCACCTTCTGGGTTTCACTAAAGTTCCATGAGACTGGCATGTGAAATTAGTGCATAGGTACAGTAAACCATTGCCCAATATGTTGACCCTTGGTGTCTTGCTGTATTGACAGTTGTCACTCTTACCACTGATGTCAGGGCTGCTCTTTTACCCTGCCTTTCTCTTGATTATACTAGGGTGTTTTGACCTCAAAACAAAAGCAGAAAAGAAAATATTTTTCCTCCAGAGCCCCTCTTTGAATGCCATGGAAACCTGGAGACTTGTTACTTCTGCTGTCTGGCCTGCTTCCACTGTTCTACTTGCTATTTCCTTCCACCCTGCCTTTCTCCTGGTTCAGTGCCTTTCTGTATTGAATTTTATTATTACTGGCCACCTGATCCTTTATTTATTTATTTTCCTTAATATTCCATCTTTCCTCATAGATCAACACAGCTCACACAAATACCATCATAACAGTTACCATTAACCACATAAAAGTTTAGCCACCCACTCCATAAAATACAATCAATAACACAATCATAAAATACAACACAGTAGTTATAGATCATGCACCCTATCCCCAACCTTAAATACAAATATTCCACACCAAATGAAATGCTCATAAATCCATAGATACCTCACCCTAAAAATGAGTCAAATTCATAGCTACCCATAATTCTGACTCAGACAAGACAAAACTGCCTAGCCAAAATCTACTTGAAATAGCCATGATTTAACCATCTAATGGGACCTCACTAAAGTCTGGACACAAGAAATGGTGCCCTTCAAGGCTGGCCATTCTAGGGATCATGCAGCTGAGGAAAAAAAGCTGGGCTTGTCAAAAGTGAATGACCTCATCAGCAATCTGTGCCAATCAGGGCCTCACAGCTCACCTTGAGAATAGCCCCAAGAAAGGAATGAACAGATCATCTTAATCATGTTTGGAACTTTAATCCTTTGTACCTAGAGGCACTGGAACAACAAAATAATTTTCTTGAAATGCACTGAGCTGCATTATTTTAAAGAAAGGTTGCTATTATTTTTATTACCTAAGCTGAAGAAAAACTTTTGCTTCAAACATTTCTAAGCCCAAAATTGAGTATAAAAAAAACCCAGAAATCTGAGCAAAAACAAACAAACCTCTATTTTTTTTAAAGACTCTGTGAGATTGGCTGTTGAATCCCATTACCCATGTAAATTTGAATGATATATCAACTTAACTTAGATTTGAAGGTGGTCAGGAGAAGTTCACACATCCCTAGAGTAAGCCATAGTTAATTAATTGATTTATTTATTTATGTGTAAACCACACAGATAAAACTAGGAATGCAATCTGAAGATTAATTGCAATAATGCATGGCAACAGTACAACAATGTGAAAGAGTAGCATAAAAAGTGAACAAAATTAATAAAAACAAAAGAAGGTAAAACAATATATATAAAGAAAAGAGCAAAATGAAGAAGAATTAAGCAAAATATATTGGAATATATCCCTGCAGTGTGGAGTAGAACAACTTGGCAGACCAGAGGGAGCACCTGGTATTTTTCTGTCATCGTCTATTTATTTATTTATTTATTTATTTATTTATTTAAAGGTATTTATATATCGCTTTTTAAAATAAAATTTTATCAAAACGGTTTACAATAGTTTAAAATAAAATGAAAAATAAAATACAAGTTAAATTAAATAAAGTACATAAATTTAGTTAAATAGCTAGGTAGTTACTAGCTTAAAATAAAAATTCTTAATTAAAAAGAAACAATAATAATAATAATAGAAGCGTGCCATGGTAAACAGAAAGGAGAGCAAAAAGTCGAGGGGGGGGGGAAAGAAGTGGTGAGTTATCAGATAAATATATCCCAGAAAATGAAGGGAATGAAAAAAAGGTTGAGTGAAAATTGAGGTAAAATGAATTAGGTGGATGAGGTTGAGGAGGTGAGAACTTCAGATTTGTTGACAGTATGCTTAGAGGAGTTATTAAATGCATGTTGAAAAAAGTAAGTTTTCAGAGCTTTTTTGAATTGGTAAGGGTTTGACATTAGACGGAGAGGGTTGGGTAAAGAGTTCCAAAGAGATGGTCCTGCAACTGAAAATGCTCTTTTTCTGGTTATGTCTAATCTGGCCTGTCGTGGGGATGGAATGTCTAGGAGGTTTTGAGTAAGTGATCTTAGATGTCGAGTCGGTTTGTAGATACGAAATAAGGTACATAGCCAGGTGGAGGAAGAATTGTAGATTAAGCTGTGAATGATTGAGAGTATTTTGTACTTTATCCTGTATTTTATGGGTAGCCAGTGAAAAGATTGTAAAATGGGAGTTATATGATTGCGAGTAGGGGTACCAGATAATAAGCGAGCTGCACTATTTTGGACTAGTTGTAATGGGTGAATTGATGAATCGGGTAAACCTAGGTAGAGTGTATTACAATAGTCTAAACCAGAGAAGATAAGGGATTGAAGGACAGTTCTGAAATCATGATAGAAAAGAAGAGGGCGAAGTTGTTTCAAAAGTTGTAATTTGTAAAATGATTTCTTTGTTAGGGAGGAGATTTGTTGTTTCATGGATAGATCTGTATTTATAGTTACACCTAGATTTATGCCATGACAAGTTATTGGGATAGTTGAGCCGTTGAAAATAAAGTGAGATGGAGGGCCTATGGAAGTATTTGAGATAGATGTTAAGTGTACTAATTCGGTTTTTCATGGGTTAAGTTTCAGACATAAGAAATTGCCATACTGGGTCAGACCAAGGGTCCATCAAGCCCAGCATCCTGTTTCCAACAGTGGCCAATCCAGGCCATAAGAACCTGGCAAGTACCCAAAAACTAAGTCTAGTCCATGCTACCATTGCTAGCAGTGGCTATTTTCTACATGTTACTGTATATGTGTGGCATATCCAGTAAACAACAACAAAAATCTAGTCAAGGTTTCATTTATTTTACCACTCTAAAGTACACGTGAATTTGTACAAGCAGCAGTAATGGTTTCCAACTGTGGGCTGTGATCCAAACTTAGGTCAAGAAAGATTTGCAGGTGGGTTACAAGATAAAGTATCTTTAGAATAATGAATGCTAAGACAAAAGACAATAAAGCTGCAGTTTGCTGATGTTATGCAGACTTAAAGGAAAATGTCAATTGAGAACAGATTTTGGAATAATGATGATGCCTAATGCTTTATAGTCTTTCAATACTTGCAGTATAAAGCAAAGGTGGAAAATGTTACAAGTAGTGAGTGATATATGCCACGATGGCTTCTTCAGTTTTGTCAGAACTCTCCAGTGTGTCCTAACCAGGATAAGTGTTGTGTCGGGGATTGTAATGGAAGGAAATACTTTATTGCTGGAAAATAAAAATAAAATAAATGGCTCTGCATTGAACTAGCTCATTGTCCTACTTTCTCAAGACTTTTTTTTTTTTGTGAAACAAGAGGAAAAATTCAGGAGTCGGGCAGTCAGCACTCAAGCTTGCACGCCCAATGAACATAAGTTCCAGATGATATTCAAAATAAAGGGCATGCTAAGACAGGTAACCCGTTTTCCATGAAAAAAATGAATTCTTTCTTTAGCACGTTCTCTTCTATCACCTTGTAGAGGGCAATTTTCAAAACTGCGCTCGCAGCTGCCAAGTCTACGGGCACTTCTATTACCGGAAAACTTTACGCCGGTTCTCAAAGAGAAAATACACCTAGACTTTCCCTTTCAAACTTGCCTAAGGGAAAATAAAAAAAAGGTTCCCGCAGAGATTTGTACCTGTTTTTTTCTGCAGATATTATTTTCTGGCCATAACACAAGGCACATGGTGGTGAAAATGCAAAGCTGTGCACATCCTGACCTAGCCCTGCCTCAGCTGCCACCTGCTTTTCCCTCAGACAGAAGTACATGCCGTTGATCCCCAGGCACATGTTTATCTGAAGAAAGGGACATTTTCAAAGTGCCACTCTACCTGGGTTATACCCTCATACATTCTGACTCTGCAAATGTTCTCTGAGTCAGAAACACACCCGAACGGATGCTTTCCTTCATGCCTTTTCCAGTGACAATTCCATTCAGAGGGTAACTTTCATAGTGGCGCCGCAGGTGCATATGTACACGCATGTTCGTCGGCCCACATGTTACAAAATAGCCTGGCTGTGCACACATTGGCGCACAATTTAAAGTGAACAGGTGCCTGTGCGCGCAAATGCCACTTCTACCATGCAAGTGGGTGCATTTTAAAAGCCACGTGCGCCGATGCCATGGCCAGTTTTCCCAGGTCCAAAACCCATAGTTTAATAGCCTCCCTTCTGCCCTGTTAGACCCGACCCTTAAAACCCCACTGATCTGTCGATTTTTTACGTCACCCATTGCAGAAGTAGAGTTATGTGGCATGGGACCCTGTTTTGATGTGTATCCTGAACTTTTAAAATTCACCTTTCAATCTCTTAGGGGGTCCCTTCTATATATTAATTATAGCAATAGTATCTAAAATAAACCCTAAGGGGTAGATTTTAAAAGAAGCGGGTGTGGCCTACATGTGTGTGCGCTACCCGGCGCACATACATGTACGCACAATTTTATAACATGTGTGCGCAGGCGCACGCATGTTATAAAATCCAGGGTTGGTGCACGCAAGGAGGTGCACAATTGTGCACCTTGTGCGCGCCGAGCCGTGCTGCCTTCCCTCCCAGGCCGCTCCAAAATTAGATCGGCCTGGAAGGGAATTTCCCTTCCCCCTAACCTGACCTTCCCACCCCTTCCCCTAACCTTCCCCCCCCCCTAGCTCTACTCTAACCCCCCCCCCCCCACCGTCCTTTGTCGGGCGCACCGGCAGGCTGCCGGCACGCGATCCTCCAACACAGCGGCAATGGTCACTCTGTTGGAGGCCTCTGGCCCCGCCCCCGCTCCACCCGGAGCGGCTCCACACTGGACTGCTCCCGGGCCACCCCTGCCCCCGACCCGGCCCCGGACTGCCCCTTTTGTAAAGCCTCATGACTTACACACATCCTAGTGCTTTACGAGCGTCGCCGGGCCTTTTAAAAATAGGCCCAGCGCTCATTAGACTTGTTACTTAACCTTTTAAGGATCCGGACCTAAAATTGTAACCTTCAAAATGCACAATTATCAACGTAATTAAAATTTCCAATGTAAGTCAGTCAGCTTAATGATATACAAATAGTGTCATGGCCTCAGTTTCTTATGGGTTTCTACCATTCTGTGTCATTTGCAAAAAAAAAAAAAATTGTAGAATGACTAGTCTATAGTTTCATTGAAAATTTGCAGGCATGGTTTTGAAAGATAGGGGTTGAGAAATGGAAATAAAGTGCCAAAGAGAAAGAAGTATGTGTGTGTGTGCATGTGCAAATGTAGGGAAGAGTAAGGACATTGAGTGCATTGATGCTTTGATGTGAAAATCAAGATGAATTTTAGAGATGTGGGCTTCTCCAAAAAGGATTTTGCAGGCCTACTATATGAAATACAATTATTCACATGAAGTTCCATTATAAATCTTAATGCATCAGTCAACTAGATGCTGCTGTTACTTTCAATTAGTGTAGCTTGAAAGAAATTTATGAAGGTTTACATGCAGATTTTTGTAATCACTTACCTAGGGTGTATCTCTCGCTATTACTTTATCTTAAGAGATCTCCTGTTGTTTTAAGGAAGCTGCTCAGAATTGATTGGCATCACCTTCATCCGTACACAGATTAGAGCTAGCAATAAATCCCCCATCTAGAACACCTAGCCTCAGCAGCAACCAATCCTCATTGTAGATTTTGGGCCCAGTTCATCAAATTCTTTGGTGTAAACGTCTTTTTCCCCTAGACCACTGGTGGCTAACTCTGTCCTCAAGAGCCACAAACGGGCCTATTTTATTTTTTTTTCTGGATATCCACTATGAATATGCACTGAATAGGTTTGCATGAATCTGCCTTCATTAAATGCAAGTCTATCTCATGCATATTCATTGTGAATATCCTGAATATCCTGAATAACCTGACTGGTTAGGTGTGCCTCCAGGAGAGGGCTGGGAAACGGTGACTCTGTCCTTTGGTAGGATGAGAATACTTCAATGTGAATATACTACGGCAGAACTGTTTCACAGCTTGATGAAGAGTCAAATAATTCCTGTACTAAAATTTCCTGAGTACATTAATGCATTCTTTATATCACAATCCCCCATGTAACACAGATATTAAACTGGGGCATTTTAATTGGTTTACAGATGTAATATTTTAAAATGCACCCATAGCTGATTGAGATACTCTACTATAAAGCAGAAGAGACTGTGTGGGGTTTTTTTAAATTGTTATTTATTTATTTATTTATTTATTTATTTATTTATTTATTTAAATAAATAGTCTTCTATACCGATGTTAGTCGAAACATCACCATGTATGTGATATGGGTAAATACAGCCCACCATCACCAAAAATATAAATTTAGCAAACTGAGAATATAAATTCACTGATTAGCATATAAGTATCATTTACAATTACAAAATATCCCAGTTTTTAGCAGCATCAATCCAATAAAATCATCCACAATAATTCTACGTATAAAATGTTGTGTATTTTTTGTAAGGATATGTGACAGACCTTACTTTAACATGCCATTTTCATACAGAGGACAATTTGCAACAGTTTTTTTAATGTGGGAAGAATTTTGCTAGAAAATAATTCATACAGAGTTCAAATAAAGCAACCTTTGGACCCTATTTACACAGGCCCAGATATTAAGAGTTACGCGTGGGTGTAGATTTGTATGCGCAACCCGGCGCACACAAATCTAAGCCCGATTTTATAACATGCGCGCGCAGCCACGTGCATGTTATAAAATCCAGGGTGGGTGCGCGCAAGGGGGTGCACAATTGTGCAACTTGCGTGCGCCGAGCCGCGCAGCCTTCCTCTGTTTCCTCCGAGGCCGCTCCAAAATCGGCGCGGCCTCGGAGGGAACTTTCCTTCCGCACCCCTCACCCCCCCACCTTCCCCTCCCTTCTCCTACCTAACCTGCTCCCCAGCTCTTCCTAACCCCCCACCCCTTACCTTTAACTTAGAAGTTGCGCCTGCCTCCGGGTTTGGCACCCAGCGATTTTCACTTGTTTGGCAAACTGAAAAGCCATCTCGGTGGTAAACATTTCACCAGCGATGAAGAAGTGGAACAAGCGGTGAAGCGCTGGCTATGATGCCAGCCAAAAGACTTTTACGCAGAAGGTTTTGAAGGACTTTTCAAACGCTGGGACAAATGTATAAATGTTCGTGGCGATTACGTTGAAAAGTAGTTGGTTTTTCCAGAAAAACTGTTTGTGACTGTATTCTGTATATTTCACAGTAAATAATTCATCTTTTGCATTTAAATAAATTTCATGAATATTAATCCCATGTATGTTTGTGACTTACTTACTGCCTTACCCTCGTACTTACACACCTAGGTGCGCCCAGGCCCAGTGCTGCGTAAGTTTGCTTCTGCGATGGAGGAGGTGCAAGTTTAAAAAAAAAGAAAAACATCCATCTGTGAGGGGTTTAAAGGCTTTGGGGTAACTGAGGGAAGTGCAGGCTATTAGATTTGGGGGGGGGGGGTTGGAGGACCTAGCTCTACTCTGGGTGAACTGGTGGTCAAACTGGTGAACTTGGTCGTGACATGGATGTGGGGGTTATAACATTCCCCCACTTGTGCAGTTCATACTCGGTTGTGCGTGGCTGTGCACACCCAGTTGCACATCAGGGCGCACACATACGTGTGGCCAGGCTAATTTATAATATACGCGTGTATGTGCGTGTATGTTATTAAATTGCTGCGTTCCAGTGCACGCCCTGGCACGCATGCAACAATATGCACCCGTGTGCCCTTTTGAAAGTTACCATCCCTCTGAATAGCTTAGAACTTTGCTGGCAATAAGAACTAGGGACCAAACATTGTATAAGCTTAGGATGGATGTTGATGAGGCTGATAGGCAGCAAACGCAAAGAATAGCAACGCAAGGATACATTTATTGTGCTTTAATAAACACCTGAGAATATTGGTCATGCCACTTTATTTTGAAATACAAGTGCATTATGAGTTGAAAAATGACATTTATGTTGACTAGTTCTCCTTTAAAAATAAACTGCAGCTGACTTTTGCTAAAAGAGAGGCATTGTATATACTTGTACTGTATGCTTTTCTCTTTTGGTGGAGGCTGTTTTTCTCCACAAAAGTTTTGTTTCTGAATGGAACAAAGAAGCTGAGATTCTTGAAAAAAATAAAAAATAAAAAGAGTCCTCAGTAGTGCTGCTAGTTTCAGTAAGGGATAAACAATGGTTCGCAGCCATGAAAGGAAAGTCAAATCCTACAAGAATTAGAAACCAGTGAGGCAGCAATTTTGGGAACTTTTTTTTTTAAGGTGAGTATTATTGGCTCTGGGTACACAGTGAACCTAAGCAAATGTCAATAGTAATAAGAATCAGTTCTTAAAAGAATACAAGATGCAGAATGTAGGTTAGCTGCCCTGGAAATATTAGAGGAAGCAATGGGGGATGCATAGCTTTAAAAAAAAAAAAAAGAAAAGGATTGAAGAAAAGAATAATGTTTTGCCTGCACAATACAAAGAATGAGAAGAGTCTGTGGGAGAAAAGTGTGGCCTAGTGGGCTGAGCACCAATCTGGCACGAATAGAAATTGTGATGCTGTCTTCATACCCCCCCCCCTACCCCCACCCCCAAATATGCAGGGTTTACAATTTTGAATAACCCACTTCATACGTGGGCATCTTTAACTGTCAAAAACGGCAGCCACATTGTTTCCTTTTGAACATTAGCAGCCGCAAAGCACCGGTGGAAAAGCCACCATGTACTTTGTACCTGCTGTTTGCGTGGGTGACTTACTAGGGGCAAAACTATTCATGCACATTTGAAAATTCAATGTGCGTGTGCTGTTTTGCTCCCCTATCCACAGCACCCTCTGAAATGGTTATGTTTTTTAGACCATGACTAAACATCCAAGAACTATGGGGATGTACAGAGGGAAATAAAACAAATTTCAGTTTATTCATTCATTTTATGGGGCACTTCCAATCATTTCATTAGATTCAAACAACAACAACAATAACAACAACAAAAGCATTTCATGATTTCACTTGTTCATTTGATTTTCATTATAGTCAACGGGGGAAGGAGTGCAGCCAATTTTGAGCACCCAGATTGGGATTTTCTAATCATTTCTAATGAAACTGCTGGGTCGACATTATCAGAAAGTTGAAGGTAGATCATTGAGACAAGACTAAGTTAATGTGACACCAAAAGAGGCATGAAGATCCCAAGGACTATCAGAGAAACAAAACAGTAGGAAGAATGACCAGATCACTCCAAGTCTGCAAATGGTGGGGCAAAGGGCAAGCAACAGTGACAGTTAATAGGAAGTACCACTGCTGCCAGTTACCTGCGCTATGCGCAAGGATCTCGGGGTGTGGAAAAAAATTCCTGGCCAATTTCAGTGGTTCAGTGGTGTGGCTACCCCCACCGGTATCCAGCTTTTACCTACAGCTGTTCTCTGATGCCTCAGGGGGTGTCGGCTTTGGCCTTTACTGTGCTGAAGCATGGCCAAACAATTGGGTAAATTCAGGGATCACGGCTAATATCACCTTTCTGGAGCTTTGCCTGATAGTAGTAGTGCTCCACATTTGGCATGATCAACTGGCAAACAGTAAGGTGATATTCCGGTGTGACAACCAAGTGGTCGTACACATAATCAATCGGCAGTCTGCAAGATGCACTCCTGTTTCAGAACTCCTTAGGCTAATGGTTTTAAGGTGCTTGCAGATAAACATGGTGGCGCGGGCGTGGCACATAGTCGGTCTTCGCAACAAGATTGACGATTTTCTTTCTTGATCTAAATGGGAAGATTTCTGGATGCTTGTTCTGGTCGCCGAGTGGCAGATCACACTGATTCCAGTATACCTGTGAAGTAATGGGCCAGGACACACTCAACTTGCTGCACCAGTCGATTGCACCATCTACCTGGAGAGCATATCTGAGAGGGTGCAATGAGTTATGGATTTCCTGGAAACCTCCACCCAGCCTGGGAACTTGTGTCTTTTGCTTAAACTGGTGGAATACATCGCGCAGGCCAATCAGCGCAGTGCATTGCGCAGCACGGCCAGACCAATCTGGCAGGTTACACCTTTTTCACAAAGGCCATGGGGTTTACCCGACCTGGTAAGGAACTTCACCATGAGGCGTGCTCTTGGGGGTTGGGACAAACACAATCCACGAGTCCCTGTTGCACACCGACCTATCTTGCATGATCACCTGCTTGCCTTATGGCATTGTTTGCTTTCAGTTGTCCTGAATCATATAAACTGGTCTTGTTCCAAGCCACCATTTGCATTGCATTCTTTGCCGCATGTCACGTGAGCGAGCTGGTTGCTGTGTCCAGTGCCAGACAGGACTACTCTGGTCTTCGAGAGTGCAACGTCTCCATCGCCATTGGAAAACTGACTCTCTGGATACGGAGATGAAAGACTAATCAGCTCGGCCGGGGGGCATCGGTCACACTTGCCGAAGCCCCAGGTCTGGTGACGTCCCATTAATGCAGCATGTTATGGGGCACTCAGGCCCTTTGGGGGGACACAGCGCATGCAAGGGGGGGAGGGGGGGTGAACGTTCGCAATGTCCTTGCGGCAACACAATACGGCCTTCCCCAGGAGTGGACTGGGAGGCCTAACCTCACGCCTAAACTTCCTTCCCCTTCCCCTGTTCTCACCACCCCCTAAAGCTAACCTACCTTGCCTTATTTTTTTTTTTTTTATTTTATTACTTGCCACTCCTCGGCAGCAGAAGTAATTTATGTGCACCAACCGGCTGCCAGTGCGCACTTCCCCGGGACAGCGGCTAATAACCACGGTACCGGCTGGCCACTGGCCCACCCTGCACTGCCTCTCCTCACCCAGACCCTGCCCCCAGCCTGCCCCTTTGAAGAGGCCTGGCACTTGTGTGTATTTTGGGGTTTAAGCCCATGGCCAGGCCCCTTTGAAAATTTGTGCAATGTGCGCAAGGCTCAGCCACGCTAGTAAACCCTGGGATTTACGCACACAGGCATTTTAAAATCCACCCCTTAATGTATATTAGTTAGAGTGCTACCACTGCAGATTGTGTCTGTAGTATTATTCCTGTGGTAATGCTCGTTGAGCCTTCCTATGGATAAGGGCCTATGCTGATCTCATGCTGAAAGGTCCAAGCCTCAGAGGTTGAATCTTTGGGAAACAGCAACCTTGCTGATAAACATTGTCCCTCTCTCATTATCGAGAACACTCTCATTCATGTAGTTTGTTTTACCCATTTCATCAATTCTTCCCTATTTCTTTTCTCTTTCCTTGCAATATTCCCATTCGTGTACTGTACATCACCTTCAATTTAATCTTTTGCTGCCGCTTGTGTCTCCTAATGCAAGCACCTTAGGTGAATATTTATATTTTCAGTGGTAATAACTCTGTGAGAAATAGTGTGTGTATTGCAGCATTTTAATTTAGAGAATGAGGAAACAGCTTAATAACCCTATGTTCCATGTACATTTACATAATTCAGTAACATTTACCATAACCAGATTAATACTATTTACTGTGTTTTTTCAAGCAATATTCAAGACTTAATGCATGGCACTTAATGCATGTTCATTGTGTGTGGTAAAAATACCACATGTTTCTACATAGGCCGCTTACACTGCAGAGCTCTAGAAACTTAGAAACATAGAAATGACGGCAGAAGAAGACCAATCGGCCCATCCAGTCTGCCCAGCAAGCTTCACACTTCTTTCCTTTCATACTTATCTGTTTCTCTTGGCTCTTAGCAACCCTTGGTTCTATTTCCCTTTCACCCCCACCATTAATGCAGAGAGCAGTGATGGAGCTGCATCCAAGTGAAATATCAAGCTTGATTAGTTAGGGGTAGTAACCGCCGCAATAAGCAAGCTACACCCATGCCCATCTGCTTTACCCAGACTATGTTATTCAGCCCTTATTGGTTGTTTTTCTTCTCCCCTGCCGTTGAAGCAGAGAGCTATGCTGGATATGCGTGAAGTATTAGTTTTTCTTCTCCCCTGCCGTTGAAGCAGAGAGCTATGCTGGATATGCATTGAAAGTGAAGTACACATTGAAAGCCACATTAACTATCAACAAATATTGAATAAGCCTAATAATTGGAAATACCTATAACCTATGAACTCTCCGTTAATTTTACATACTCTTACCCACCCCTGTTTTTTTGTTTTGTTTTTTAATTTGGAGATGGCAGCACTTCATCCTTCCACTCCATAAAGGTGGAACACCAACCACTAGCATCTGAAGTCGGGATCTGCGTGACCTTCAATGTTTCTGTACCACAATATTATTTTTTTGTTGTTCCTTTGAAAGCTATAATAAAGTTGTCACAGCCTAAAAAGTTGATGGGTAGTTTAAATAGGAATACAAATGTCATGATTCTGTGTTTAGAAACGTTTTTCTAATAGCAATCCAAGAAAACTGAAAGATCGTTATAATTTACGTATTCCCATTGTATGAGAGTCTATCACACTACTGAGGTAATTTTCAAAAGAATTTACACATATAAATGGCCTTTTGAAATTGCTAGATATATTCTACTTTCATACATGAAAATCCTTTTGAAAATTACCTCCAGTCATAATGGCAATGTATACCACATTATCCTTTCATCTTGATGATTACCCTATTTTAAATTAGTAGAGTAATATTTCTACAGGGACACATGTAAAACCCATGATGATTTACTTATGAGGCAAATTTAAGCCTTCTTTTTGACTGTTCATGTACCTCATGTAGAAAAGTCTCAGAGGATGAATTAGTCAACCTGGTTGTCTGATACTGAATTTTCTAATATGGAAAGTCAACTCTCCATGGGGAATGCATGGGTAGAAAAAGCTTGAATTGGCCCCTTTGTGTTTAATTATAGCATAACTTGTGTTTCTAAGACAGTAATTGCCAGATGTCTTCTGCTCAACTTTAAATATCCTTTCTTGGAAGATAAATAATTCGTGGAAAAGATAATGTCAGACTACTAGTTATGATGTTAATGAAAAAACTGCCCTAAATGTACTGGATTCTACTGTGTGTTTTACTCAAAGGAATGTGCTAAGCATATTAACATTTTAAGATCACATTTCTACTTTTTTTGTCATTAAGACTTTTTTGTTCAAATTACTTTTCACTAAAGATACTAATCTGGTTTATCTAAGACCTAGCAAGCTCCTTCTAACATTATGTAATCTCCCTCCAGCCTGTTTCAAGTTTTATATGAAGTATGTGTGAACATTGATGATTAGGGTTTTGAAGGCCAAAACTATGACCTCAAATCCTTAGAAGAAGCAGTGGGTCATGTGGAATTTTTGCCTTATTGAATTGACTTACTGGGCTTAGCCCACCGTACTTCAGAGATATATGTCAGTATGAAATCAGTTAATTTCTCTATTTCTAACCCATTGTCAGGGAGTGACATGGCCCTGTTCTGGACATCAAGGTTGTTCTTCAATGCTGTGTTTTGTAGCTCTACTGAACATTTTTATATTTTCAGCTTACAATGCAAATGTTAGTTCTAGTTGTCACCAAGTAGCAGCCAAGTATATCCTAGCTAAGAGCAAGAGCACACTTTTATCTACCTTTCATTGTATGCTACAGTAGGCTTTTTTTGGTCTGTGTCCATTTATGCAAAAGTCTTTAGCTTCTATCATAAGTTTTGCCTCTCCTTGCTTCTACTATAACAATACAACAATAATATTTCCAAGTTCATAATAAATAGAAATATGCATCTTTCATCAATTGCAGTCATTCATAATTTCCCCTGTATTTTTTCATAATAGGCAGTAAGAGTGAGTTTTACATTTTGGAATCCTTCCCTTGCCATAACTCCACATTTTTGGTGGGACACAGATATCCCCATGAGCTTGCTCAGTTTTCAGTGGGAAGGCAACTGAGAGAGAGTGGGTGGAAGGAGATTGGAAAAGGTATTCTAAAGTGTCTTGATCTCATTCCTGGAGGATCCATTGACTTGAAGGAGCACTATAATTTAAATTTTTGAGAAGGTTTTGGGAAGAAGATTGATCATTCTAGAAGGAAGGTTGTCCCCCAATCCCTGGTATCCCAAAAGCCTGTATCAAATTATCTTTTTGCCCATGTAACCAGTGAATAGCATGGGTGGAGAGAAGTATTGAGACTTTTGTGAAAAAAAGCTCAAGAGACTTGAAGTTTTGAAGTTGAATTACAGTTTTATAGCTTTTGACCCCAGTTTTTGTATTTTTCTGAAGTTGTTTTGCCTACAGATAATTTTTTCCATCTTGACTATCCTATACTGGTGCTGCCGTACAGGGGGAAGGTAATTTTGCTATGGATGAAGGTGCAAGAGAAGGTAGAGTGTTCAGAAGATCAAGAATGGACAAGAAAACCATTATTTTCATTGTAATAATATTTTTTGGCAATTTTGGCCTAAATCATCTATTTAAGTTGCAGTAAATGGATTATTTTGAACACCACTTTGGCCTTTGCTTGTTATTTTTTCCTCCCTTTTCCATGCATTGACTGAATGGATGAATACTGGTGTGATTACCTCTTTTTACCCATCTCAAAACTTTAGCTTCCTTGCTCTCAAACTGGTCACTCTTGCATCTAGTGATGATTATCAAGCTATAGAGTGTGAGCCATTGAGTGCTGTTGTAACTAAACATGCCAGGGGTCCAGCGAGGTAGCTTACCCGGTGCCGCATCTGGACTTGGTCCTGGACCTGTAGGGCCCATGGATGATGTTTGTGTGCACAAATGGGGGACCAGCTACACATATTTTACTGTTAATGAATATTATGAAAGAACCTCAGTATGGGGCAGATTTTAAGAGCCCTGCTCGCCTAAATCCGCCCAAATCCGGGCGGATTTAGGTGAGCAGAGCCCTGCGCGCCGGTGAGCCTATTTTACTGGCGCGCGCAGACCCCGGGACTGGCGCGCGCAGACCCCGGGACTCGCGTAAGTCCCGGGGTTCTCCGAGGGGGGTGTGTCGGGGGCATGTCAGGGGGCGGACCCGGTCGTCATGGCGTTTAGGGGGTGTGTCGGCTGCATTTTGGGGGCGGGTCCGGGGGTGTGGTTACGGCCTGGGGCGGCCCGGGGGCGTGGCCACGCCCTCCGTACCCGCCCCCAGGTTGCGTCCCGGCGCGCTAGCGGCCCGCTGGCGTGCGGGGATTTACGCCTCACTCCGGGAGGCGTAAATCCCCCGACAAAGGTAAGGATGGGGTTTAGACAGGGCCGGGCAGGTGGGTTAGGTAGGGGAAGGGAGGGGAAGGTGAGGGGAGGGCAAAAGAAAGTTCCCTCCGAGGCCGCTCCGATTTTGGAGCGGCCTCAGAGGGAACGGAGGTAGGCTGCGCGGCTCGGCGCGCGCCGGCTATACAGAATCCATAGCCTTGCGCACGCCAATCCCGGATTTTAGCGGATACGCGCGGCTCCGCACGTATCTACTAAAATCCAGCGTACTTTTGCTTGCGCCTGATGCGCCATCAAAAGTAGGCCAAATCGCGCGGTTTGAAAATCTACCCCTATATATCTAGTATGTCCACATTTCTGAGGCAAATCAGCAAAGCCTACATAGTCTCAGATTTTACCCTCACATCTTTGCTTCTAAAGATTTTCTGTGTTTATTCCATCCTTTCTTGAATTCTATTACTGTTTTAGCCTCTACCACATCCATTGGGAGAGGGTCCCTAATATTTCCTTAAGTCACTCTTAAATCCATTTTTCAACCTGATATCATGGCATTTTGTTCTAGAACTTCTTTTTTTTATTGAAAAAATGCTTTTGAAGTATTAAAATACTGTTTCTTTATTAAATCCTCTTCCCCTTTTCTAGGGTATATAAATTTAGGTCCTTAAATCATATTTTATAGGGATTATGGTGCAGACTATGTAACAATAGCCCTTCTCTCAATTGCCTTTACTCTGTCAATATCCCTTTGGGACAATACTATATATCAAAAAAACCTAATATTGAGAGAAAATCAATCAAATCAAAAATATATACTTATTTCTCACCTGGGACTATGGACTATATTACTTACACTGTGTAAGTTCAGCAACCCTCATAATGCAATCAGTTCCTGGATAATACACCGGGTAACCAATGAGAGCAGAAAATGCTTCTACAGTGCAGAGTTATAATCATCAGTTGCTTAAAGATGCTATTGTCTTGTAGTCAAGCTATGTAGTTTGAGCTTGCTTTTTTAGCTTGAAAGAAGTTAGTATAGTACTTAACTTATGAGTGAAATCAGAGTAACAATCCTGTTACAATCCTTTCTGAATGCCGCATACAATTGTAGTCTGAAAGGTTCCTTTCAGGTACGCGCTCCCATACCCCGGCCGGGGCTGTTGTGTCGTCCTTCTGTAAACGGATTCCTATCAGGTAGTCTGTGCCACTCGCTGTTGAAACGCCCGACACTGCAGGTTTTCGAAAATAATTCCTTCTTCAGGGGTGCAGCAAGCTTTTGAGTGTGATGAATTCTGTAGGTATAATAAGAATCATTGTGTTACATGGGTCAGTGCGGCTGCTGCTAACACGGGAGATGTATGATTATACAAGACAAGTAAACAGTACTGTAAATGACTACAAGACAATAGCATCTTTAAGCAACCGATGATTATAACTCTGCACTGTAGAAGCATTTTCTGCTCTCATTGGTTACCTGGTGTATTATCCAGGAACTGAGTGCATTATGAGGGTTGCTGAACTTACACAGTATAAGTAATATATAAGTCCATAGTCCCAGGTGAGAAATAAGTATACATTTTTAATATCCCTTTGGGTGCATAGTTTCTCAAAATAGAAACAATACTCTAGATTAGGTACAACTAATACCTTGTGCAGAGGCAATGTCACTTCCTTTCAGTTACTTTGGTTAAGTTAATAGAATGTTGGCTCACAATTTAATTGACTACCACATTTTCTCTTCTGAAATGCATTCTCTTTCTACAAGCCTTGAAACTCCAGTTTAACCCTTGCAAGTCAAATTTTGCATCTATGTTTTTTCCTGTTATTTTCTGTTTCCTAAATCAGATACATTTTTTGCAGACAGAAGACATCTGATGAAAAATGTAGCTGACTGCTGTTCCCATGATGAGTCATTACTGTAAAATGCATGTATGGTGGGAAAACTCTGCTTCCTGAAAAGGCCTTAGACATATGGTACTTGGAAAAAATAACAGTCAACTTGTAGAATCCAACTCTCCTTCTGAAAATGTTCTGGAGCCCATGGATAAATAACTGGAGCGCATACAGCTGCATGACTGCTTGAGGGCATTCTAATGGACAAGTTAAACTATAATAAATTGCACACTTTTAGACTTGCAAGTTTCCTAGTGGGAATAGTTCACTGCAGAAACATGTTCTAAATCCTGGTCTAAATGGAAGGGTAGACCACAGTGGAAAACATTTTCTGTCTATGATATGAAACACTGGTCTTTAAATATGAATGCAGCTACAAGGGGGAATTCAGCAATATGAAGCTGTGCTCTTCACCTTAATAAATAAAATCCAAAAGAGTATGGTAACGAGGGAAGAATCTATTCATAGTTCTCAGGAAATCTCAAACTGTTTTTGCTAGCACCTGTTGTTAATAGTCAACTTCTTGATGAGAGATTTAACAGCATTATTCTAAGCAGATTGCTTCTACACAGCTCATGTCTCTCAAGTTTCAATAGGATGACATTCAGTACCGGTGTGAGTTAACTGACAATTCCCAGCAGAGTATTCAGTGGCAAATAATATTTAATTTGCTTAAAAATATATCATTTTTAGGAAAATGACTTCTTGTTGAATCATGTTATGTGTTTCTGATCACTTTGACTGTCTAAGGCAGTATCACAGATGTTAGGATGGTTATCATGACACTGATTTTTATAATGCCAGCACAATCCATGACGTGCTGACCTATTTATCAAAGTGTGTTAGTGCAAACACAGCTGTTAACCAACATAGGGGGTCATTATCTATCCCTAACGCACGCGAAAAGGGACTTTTTGCACGCAAAAAGTCCCTTTTCGTGTGCAATAGCTAGATAGGGGCAGAGTCGGGGCGGCGGCGGACCAGAAGAGGAGGAGTCGGGGTGGCGTTAGGGCGGACGCGGTGGAAATTTCGCTGGCGGCGATAAGGTAAGACCCGTTATGGCCGCCAGTAGCACGTCCAATAGCACCACCTTTCACGGTGGCACTATTGGGTGCGAAAGCCGGCAGTGATAACACCGCAGTGGTGCGATCGCTGCTGGCTTTCACAAGCCCGCCCCCCGCTTCGCCTCCCCTGCCCCTCATTACCACGGGATACAGAAAGCCATGTGATTTTAGAAAATCCAGGCCATAAGCATTTAACATACATTTTCACAGATGCCTAACTTTTGTTAAATGGACATTAACATGCTTGTAATATTCGTAGCACATTTTTGTAAACAAGAATGAGACTACCACACTGAAAATGTATATGAGCAGATAAAATACAAAATATATGCAAATCAACTGATATAAATGTAGCAGACATTGGGGCAGATTTGAAAAGATATGCGCATGGGGTTCGCACCACCGGGAGCACACACATGTACACCCAATTTTATAACATGCACGCACTGCCACGCACATGTTATAAAATCCGGGGTCAGCACATGCAAGGGGGTGCACACTTGTGCACCTTGCGTGCACCGAGACCTAGGGGAGGCCTGATGGCTTTCCCCTTTTTTTTGGTCCCCCCCACCTTTCCCTCCCTTCCCCTATCGAACTCACCCTCCAGCTCTAACTAAATCCCCCCCACCTTATTTTGTCGATACGCCTGCCACTGGCAGGCGTAACTTGCGCGCACCGGCCGGCTGCTGGCGAGCCATGCCCTGGCACAGGCCGCTGTGCCGGAGCTCATGGCCCCGCCCTGGCCATGCCCCCGGTTCTCCACCATGCCCCCAGTCTGCCACCACACCCCAGCCACACCTTCGGCCTACCCCGCAGGCCATCGCCGCACCCCCGGCCACACCCCAGACTGCCCCTTTTTCGAAGCCCCAGGACATATGCGCGTTCCGGGGCTTGCGCATGCCGCTGAGCCTATGCAAAATAGGCTTGGAGCATGCAGGGGTAGGTTTTCGGGAGTTACGCGTATCTTACGTGTAACCCTTTTAAAATTTACCCCACTGTGTTAATACTAGGGGTGTGCAGGCCATAAATTTTGCATTGTGTCGTTTTGTATTGTTTGAAGGAAAATGTCCATGTTGTTTAGGTATTTTCCCAATTTTTTTTTTGTTTGTTTTTTTTTAAATAGAGTACCTTATTCAGAAATAGTGCACACTGTTTTTGTAAATACTGTGCACTATTTTGAACAGTGCAAACTATTTCCAGATAGTGCACACTGAAAACAATATAGAAACATAGAAACATAGAAATGAAGGCAGAAGAAGACCAAACGGCCCATCCAGTCTGCCCAGCAAGCTACGCACTTTATCCATTTTTTTTTCCCTTTTTCTCTCTCCCACCTTTTGCTATTGGCTTCCAGTACCCTCCAGCCCTAATTCCCCTCCACCCCACCACCAATCCAGAGAGCAGCGCCGTATCTGCATCTAAGTGACTTCCAGCTCAATTAGGGGTAGCAACCGCTGTAACAAGCAGGCCACACCCTTACCCCATACTCTTACCCACCCCTGTTTTTATTTTTTTGTTTGTCTTTTTTATTATTTTTTTTATTTTTTCGGAGATAGCAGCCCTCCATCCTTCCGCTCCGTGAAGGTGGAACACTAACTACTGGCCACTGGCATCCCACTCCGTGAATGCCTCTAAATGTGATGCGTTTTTCAATCATTTCATTTTGAAAATGACACCAAATGACATACACAGTGCCATTGACATTGTCTCTGTCATTTCAAATAAATGCAAATCACTAGTTAAAACATCCGTGTTAATGCAAAATATTAAGTACACCTCTAGTGAAGCAATTACGTCTTTGTATTAATGGCAGAGTTAACACAGACACATTTATTAATGCAAAGTGCTTTTTTTAACATACAATTCAATAAAGAATTTACACTCTTTAGTAAATTATGCATTAGAAGCAGTACTAAGACATGGGTTACAATTACATGTTAAGATATGATTTTAAAATGCTTTGATTAATAGATTCCATAATCACAGAATGCCACAGATTGACAGTAGATATTGGTACCTACACTCTACTGCATCAACCCAGTTCCAAAACGCCACTACTGTGTTCTAATTAATCAGGATTATTGTAATGTACGCAAAATAATTAATTATGTGTTTTGCATATTTAAGCTCCATCCACAGTGCAAGGTAAATCTGTGAAGTTGCTGTCAGGTCTGAGTATCCTGAAGGTCTACGCTATGCTAAAGGACACAAGGAATTAAGAGGACAGAAGAGAATTCTAACCTGGGTATACATGTTTAAAATATGCTTTAATTGTTAAATTACAGTGGCCATGTGACTTGTTAACATGGTTATTAATAGTTTCAACTGCATAATGCTGTTAATGCAACTTGTTGTAACCTTGCAGTACACTGAGCCTGTGTGCACCTTTGAGGTTCCAGTAAGAAATTCTTAAAGAGAAGAATAGGAAGTGAGCACATGAGATCTCAGAGAGGCAAAGGAACAAGATAACATGGAACACATTGGGGTTATCTATTGCTGCTGTGAAGAACACTCCTAGATGAAGCTGCTGTTTTGTAAATGATAGGTGAAAATTCCAGTTTCTCCTGAGAGACTAATTTGATCCATGCTGGCAGTGAGCCCATAATGCTAGAATTTTAAGGAATACAGAGTTTTGCAGACTAAGGTTATACTCAGATGGCCATAAAACGGCATTTTTTTTTTTAGCAGATTTGAAAATGCACTTCCATGCTTCAATTAAATACTAAAAGGTAGCATCCCCTCTTTCCAATCACATGCAAATTATTTCACTTTACAACTCTTCATAGCTCTGAAAAAAACCACATCATACAGTTTGCTTCTATATTACCCTTCCCTACAACAAAGTCCAAAAGAAAATAAAACTATCTTCATATCAGACTGTAAATCCTGCTACTTCTTTTCCCCCAGTATGTCTATCTCCTAACTCATCTGTAGACAGAAGCTGCAGTTTACTTCTCTCTCCTCTTTCCACCTGAGATTCAAACACTCCCTAATTTAACTCATCTGGGCACTTGGTAAGTCTGGAGTATCCCTTCCCCATACACATACCCTTCTCTCAGAGACTCCTCCCCCAGATTCCCATCGACGTAGGTCCTGGCTAGTAAACCTGAGAAATGCAGTCCATTGCTTTTCTTTCTTTATTCTGGGGGTCTTATTCTGTGGCATCCCCTAAAAAATAGTTTGTGGGAGATTTTACCAATGCAATAGATGGGACACGAGCTCTAGAGATGTATAGATGTTGAAATGTTTAATTATTGTGTTGATTCATTTCATAGATCACAATCATTTGTTTTTTCTTTGTTTCAGGCAAAAACAAACTTTCATTTATTAGTTCTTGTTTATTTGTTTTCCATTAAAGCCAATGGAAGAAGCAATGCAGCCTCATTTGGGCCCCAAATTGGATTTTTCTAATCATTTCTAATAAAACATGGGTAGGGTAAATGGTAAAGGATACTCCAATGCATCAAGACTAAATCAATGTGGCACCAAAAGTGGCATGAAAGCTCATAATGGGGCAAAATGGTATTAGCAATAGCAGGAGTTCTCCAAGGCAGTAACAAAACAAAACAGAACACCCAAAGGCTCCAAAAAAGGGGGAAAGGGTAGTATGAACAGTGGTATGAACCCCAGAAGACAGCACAAGAAGAGCAAAGCAGCATCACATGTGCCATGACAGCTCAAGGCATCATAAAGGGGGGAAAAAGCAACATTTGAGGAAGAGGCTGGTGCTTCAGGCTTTGTTATTGTTTGTAAGGTTTTGGGTGGACCCTTGGACACTGTGGCAGATGACCACGCCCATGGGGGGAAGTCCTGTGAGGGGCCACAGGTCAGGCTCAGCTTTAGGACACACAACACAGAGTTATATCTTTTATTAGACAGACTTGAGAAGACACCAGAGGTGGCAGTAGTGAGTAGAGATGAAGCCCGGCTCGGCTTGTAGTCTCTCAGAACACTGGAACAGCGATCCCTCAATAGCTGTGCTGTAGTGGAGAGAAACTGAGACACTGAGTACAGTGGAGCATACACAGGGTTCTGGTATAGAGCTTCGTTGGATGATTACTCACACAGCGGTTTCTCCCGGAAAGTAACACAGAAGCTGGAATAGAGGCAGGCCCTCGAGGAGCAAGTACCTGGTTCCAGGGAATAGCTCTGAGAGAATATAGATGGTAACTCACTGATGGTGTAGGCAGCAGTTCCTTCCAAGCAGAAGTGAGCTCAGGCAGCGAGTCTGGGAACATGGGCCCTCGAGGAGCGAGTACTGGTTCCACACAGCAACCTGAAAGAAAAGAGAGAGACCCCCGAGGAGTGGGTACCCCGATAGAGTAAGTCCAATTAAGGAGAGGCAGAGTAGTTAGGTACGGAGAGCGAATCCCATCCGTAAGGAGTCCCTTCACCTTGCTAACTCAATTAGCTAGCAAACAGAGTAGGCTTTTATATCCGAGATGCGTGACGTCATCACAGGGGGACGCCCCTGAGGTTCGTGCCAAAGAAATAATAAGAAGCAGGGCCACGTGGTGCATGCGCCCTATGGCAGCTGAACAACATGGCAGGATGCAGCGCCCAAGCCAGACCAGGGACGCCAGAGAGGACGGCAGACAGGTGCCGCGGCAGCCAGACATCAATCAACCGCGAAGGAATCGCCAAAGAGGTAAGGAGGGCAGAGTGGACACATCGGACAGCGACAATCGTAACAGACTTGGAGTTGTTCTTCCCCTTTGCTGTGATATAATCTCAGTTTTGTCAAAATCATTTTGTCCTCCAACTCCTCACTGAAGACTAAGTTCTTCAAACAAGGGGCCCACTTTCTCTCCAGCCACTACCTGTTCAATATTCTGTGATTCAGGGAATCCAGTATACAATTCTTCTTCTGTATTAGTTATTACAAATACTGCCTCTAATACCTCATAAACAGTAATTATGAAGGAGCATACTACTAGTTTTGGGCGCAACACTTCTGTTGCCCCTCTCCTTGCCCCTGTCCTGTGAAATTCAGCCTCAGTTGGCTCTTCTACCTTGTTCAACTGCACCAAAGCAAGAGTAAGAGGAACCGGAAGCAGTTGCACAAGCTCTCCTAATTTTAATTTCATATGCTTTGAACTAGCTTTCACTTCTGGTTCTTTGTGGCTAAGAACATCTCTTTTCAATTTAGGGGCAGGACTCCTTTTTTTCTTATGGCTACTATTGCTTGTACTTCTAACAGGCAGGACTGGCTCTGGAGCAACACCAAATCTTCTATCCCTGCCATTTTTCTGCTGCAGCATTCCCTTTTCTCCCCTTTGTTTGCAATAGCTTGATGAAACTGGAAGTTGCTACTAGGGTTTTTTATGTCACAATATACTTTACTGATGTAGAGTATTGTTCACCAGTATCACACTAAAATTGAAAGTTTTTGTTTGTCATATACACTCAACCAAGATGACAGACTGAATTTATCTTAGCCCCTAATATGCACTGCCATGCAGAATTAGCTGCTTGCCAGTGGCATAAACTCTTTTTCCTTTCGGGTTATCCTTCACAGTGGGGTAAATTATAAAAGCATTGCTCTCATTAAAAGACCCATTTAAGCAAATATATTGGCCACATGTGAGCAACACATATTTTAAATGTTACAAGTTATGTCCCTATATGTGTGTGTACAAGTTAAAAATCAAAAGGGACAAAGTTAAGGCATGTCAAGGGCACTATGAGGCAGGTCCAACATTAATGTACATAAATCTAAATTTTAAATCCAGTGGCTTCAATTAACTATGCACGTTTATTTCTGTTCTTGATGAGGTGTAAGTTTGCATTAATCTCTGTTTAAGCCTAAAACATCTGGATGAAGGATCTAGGTCAACTGGGGTGGTGTGCAGGTTGAAGAACCAGAGGGCTTTGGATGACCTTGAGATGGACTAGGCAAACTGGTAGACTGATTGGTAAAACTGGGAATGTCCTTCACGTGAACATGTTTTAAAATCCTCCTACCTGTGCATTAAAGCTGACAGAGTCCTAAGGAAGATATATGAAATACATTTGATCAAATAACCACTTAAAATTAGGAGCACATATATGTGTGGTAGGTGTATTTTAAATCATATATGTGCAATTGTGTGCATGATTTAAAGTTCCAATGTATGTGCATTTGCACATCCATATACATGTGTATAGATACCTGCAGGCTCTTTTTAAGTTACTGTCCAGTAGGGATGTGAATCGTTTTTTGACGATTTAAAATATTGTCCGATATATTTTAAATTGTCAAAAATCATTAGGGCCACGATACAATACCAATTCCCCCGATTTATCGTCAAAAAATCATAAATCGGGGGAAGGGGGAGGGCAGGAAAACCGGCACACTAAAACCCCCTAAAACCCACCCCCGACCCTTTAAATTAAATCCCCCACCCTCCCGAACCCCCCCAAATGCCTTAAATTACCTGGGGGTCCAGCGGCACACTAAAACCCCCTAAAACCCACCCCCGGCACACTAAAACCCCCTAAAACCCACCCCGACCCTTTAAATTAAATCCCCCACCCCAAATGCCTTAAATTACCTGGGGGTCCGTAGCGGCAGTCCGTAGCTTAAATTACCCCCGGGTCCGTAGCTAAATCGGGGGAAGGGGGAGAGCAGGAAATCCGGCCCAGTAAATCGTGGTGTCTTCAGCCGGTGCCATTTTGCAAAATGGCCGCCGCAAAATGGCGGCGGCCATAGACCAATACGATTCGACGCAGGAGGTCGTTCCGGACCCCCGCTGGACTTTTGGCAAGTCTTGTGGGGGTCAGGAGGCCCCCCCAAGCTGGCCAAAAGTTCCTGGGGGTCCAGCGGGGGCCCCTGGAGCGATCTCCTGCCGCAAATCGTTTCCGTACGGAAAATGGCGCCGGCAGGAGATCGACTGCAGGAGGTCGTTCAGCGGCGGTCTGGAACCCTCGCTGAACGACCTCCTGCAGTCGATCTCCTGCCAGCGCCATTTTCCGTACAGAAATGATTCGCGGCAGGAGATCGCTCCAGGGGCCCCCGCTGGACCCCCAGGAACTTTTGGCCAGCTTGGGGGGGCCTCCTGACCCCCACAAGACTTGCCAAAAGTCCAGTGGGGGTCCGGAACGACCTCCTGCGTCGAATCGTATTGGTCTATGGCCGCCGCCATTTTGCGGCGGCCATTTTGCAAAATGGCGCCGGCTGAAGACACCACGATTTACTGTGCCGGATTTCCTGCTCTCCCCCTTTCCCCGATTTAGCTACGGACCCGGGGGTAATTTAAGATACGGACCACCGCTACGGACCCCCAGGTAATTTAAGGCATTTGGGGTGGGGGATTTAATTTAAAGGGTCGGGGTGGGTTTTAGTGTGCCGGGGGTGGGTTTTAGGGGGTTTTAGTGTGCCGCTGGACCCCCAGGTAATTTAAGGCATTTGGGGGGGGGGTTCGGGAGGGTGGGAGATTTAATTTAAAGGGTCGGGGGTGGGTTTTAGGGGGTTTTAGTGTGTGTTCACGATTTAACGATTTTTCATGATAATCTAAACACCCAAACGGCGACGATACGATTCCCTCCCCCTCCCAGCCGAAATTGATCGTTAAGACGATTGAGGACACGATTCACATCTCTACTGTCCAGTATGTGCAAAATGTCCCCCTCTCTTTCACACACATACACATACACAGTGCATGTGTGTGTACTGCTGACATTTTTTGCCCACACACACACAAAAAAACCTGTCTGATGGTGAAGAAACTGGCAAGGCTGACAAGACTGCTCTTATGTTCTTTCTCTGCAGTCTGCACTATAAAAAGTGCACTGCCAAAGTGCAGAGTCAGACAGACAAAAACATCTCTGCTGTTTGTCCACTGCTTCTGTATCTCTATTTCCCTGCTCCTATGAATAGACAGAATTCATCAGTGCTTCTGTCTCTCTTTCATGGTAAGAGCTCCATGACTGCAGCTTTGAAAATAACAAAAAGCCCAACGCCAAAATTATTTTTTCACCTTTTTTTTATAAATCTTTTTTTTTACTCTAACAGAGCTTCAAAAAGACAACTTTTCACTGTGAGATCCAACAGAGAAAATAGAGATCTTTTGTACATTTTTTGTACGTTTTATTGTTCTATTCGCAGTTTATTGTTTATGTTATGCTGTACGCCTTAGTTCAATACTCTGTTTTATTGTTTAATGTAACGCCTTACTTGCAAAAGTTTTGTTTTATGGAAACCGACCTGATTCGATTATGTATATCGAGAAGGTCGGTATATAAAAACTCTAAATAAATAAATAAATAAATAAATAAATAAATACATGCTCTGATCTTTCACTGGGAAGACATCAGTGTGACTTGATCCAGATGACAGATATAAGCTGTATAACAACAAATATATATATTACTTTGATTGGTCTTCCATCCTGTCTATTTGCCTATTTTTCTCGCCTTAGCTCCAGCCAGACTTCTACCTCATAGTCATTGTTTGGATGCTGTTACATTCAGGAGAAAGTTCCCAGTCTTATTGTAGTTCTTTTACATGGGCCATAGACTTGCATGGGAAACATAAACCAATGAAACAAAAATGTTTGTATTCATTGGTAGCCGTCATTCATTTCCATGTCCACAAATGGAATTAGTTTCATTTGTTGCATTTTATCCATTTCTTTCAAATTCACGTCCTTAAAGAGCTCTCTCCTCATTACTGCCTCTCTCTCCAGAATGGAAAAGGGTAATAATGGGGAAAATAAGAAAGCTGACTTGCTTGTAATGGTAGCATAGTTCCTCCAAGTTCCCAAAAAATAGGTGGTGAGGTCAACTCGCTTAGAATAGTGATAAAGGCATGATCAACTCTCAGGTAGCTTCAGTTCCTCTACAAAAATAATCATAGTGCAAATTCACAGATGCAATGGGACAAAAGCAGAATTGACACAGCATGCCCCTAATGAATTCAAACCATCTGTTAACAGTAATGCAGTGTTTTTCAGAACTGGGAAGGGGTGCATGACCCAAGTAGTTTTAAAAAATCAAATTGGTGTAGTGGTGGGGGGGGGGGGGGGGGAATAGAAATCACTGCTCTGACACCAGCACTGAAGGAAGCATAAGAACATAAGAAAATGCCATACTGGGTCAGACCAAGGGTCTATCAAGCCCAGCATCCTGTTTCCAACAGTGACCAATCCAAGCCATAAGAACCTGGCAAGTACCCAAAAACTAAGTCTATTCCATGTTACCGTTGCTAGTAATAGCAGTGGCTATTTTCTAAGTCAACTTAATTAATAGCAGGTAATGGACTTCTCCTCCAAGAACTTATCCAATCCTTTTTTAAACACAGCTACACTAACTGCACTAACCACATCCTCTGGCAACAAATTCCAGAGTTTAATTGTGCATTGATTAAAAAAGAACTTTCTCCGATTAGTTTTAAATGTGCCCCATGCTAACTTCATGGAGTGCCCCCTAGCCCTGCATCTGCATCTTCCTCCCTGCTCACCCACCTGCTGAGGCAAGCAGGAGTCAGGACTGAGCACAGCCATCTTCCTCCTTCTCCCCAGTGTAGGAAAGATATGTTTAAGGAAAATGAGGCTGTCTGCATCCTTACTGCCTGCCTGCCTTTCCGCTGAAGCAGTGAGGAGTTGGGAATGAAAGGAGCCTTATACCTCCTCTTTCCTGTCTGTTTGACAAGGCAGAGTGGGACTGAAGCTGGGTTGAGCCACCTTCCTCTACCACCCCACCATCCCACCTATGAATTAGAAAAGAGGTGGAGATGCAGGTATTCACAAGTCCCTCTGCCACCAAAGGAGAGAGGAGTCGTTAATAAGAGGAGACAGGGACCTTGTCTACCTTTATATACTGTACTGAATTGAGTAATCCTTTGAATACTTAGTTAAGAAGAGTGGTGGAAATAATTAATGTATTCAAGTTTACCAAACAAAGGGGGTCATTTATCAAAATGCGCTAAGGCTTTTTCTCATGCGTTAAGGGCTTAACGCATGTGAAAAGCCCTGTTAACGCATGCAATAGGCCCTTACCGCATGCAAAAATGTGTTTAATGCATGTGATAGCACCATAGTGTATGGTGCAATGCAATATATGAAAAATAGGAGGAGTTAGGGCTGGGCTTGCCTGGCTGTAAAGAGCTATTGCACAGATTTAACAACACCTTTTTGAACTGTGTTAGCTGCTGTGTTGTAAGGTTTTTTTTCACCTTGTGTGATGTCTCCTGAAGGGCCTATTTAGGTGAATTGAAGCTCCCAGAGCATCTAACTAGCCTTGAGAGAGAGAGAGAGAGAGAGAGGGAGAGAGAGAGAGAGAGCAAGCCTGGCCATGATGTTAGCTCCCTAGATAGGTATTTGAATCCCTATGATAGGCCCACCTAGTAACTCGAGGTGAGATTTAGGTATCAGTGTAACATAGAAACATAGAAATGACGGCAGAAGAAGACCAAACGGCCCATCCAGTCTGCCCAGCAAGCTTCACACATTTTTTTCTCTCATACTTATCTGTTTCTCTTAGCTCTTGGTTCTATTTCCCTTCCACCCCCACCATTGAAATATCTAGCTTGATTAGTTAGGGGTAGTAGGGGTAGTAACTGCCGCAATAAGCAAGCTACACCCATGCTTATTTGTTTTACCCAGACTATGTTATACAGTCCTTATTGGTTGTTTTTCTTCTCCCCTGCTGTTGAAGCAGGGAGCTATGCTGGAAATGCGTGATGTATCAGTCTTCTCCCATGCTGTTGAAGCAGAGAGCCATGCTGGATATGCATCGAAAGTGAAGTATCGGACACAATTGGTTTGGGGTAGTAACCGCTGTAACAAGCCAGCTACTCCCCACTTTGTGAATGCAATAGCATTATCAGGCTTTGTGATAGGAGCCAGACCTGTTGTATTTCCCTCATACAACCACATGTATAGCAGTTTTAAGCTCCTAGAGAGCCTCTAACAGAGAGAGAGAGAGGGAGAGAGAGAGAGAGCAAACCTGCCCATGATGGCATCTCCTTAGACAGGTATTTGTATCCCTATTAGGGGTGTGCATTCGGATTGACCGCATTAGTAAAACGCAACTCATATTTTTTTTTTACTTAAAAAATTGATTCGACATAAACGATCGGATTTCCCACATATCGAACATAGATATGTTCGATATGTGGGAAATCGCGATTGTTGAGCCAAAATAAAAATATAAACCCCCTCGCCCTCCTTAATCCCCCCCCCCCGACTTACCACAACTCCCTGGTGATGGAGCGAGGAGTGAGGACGCCATTTCTGCAATCCTTGGCGAGAAGCATGTGACGTCGGCGGCACGTCGAGTGACGCCGGCGTCACGTGATTCCCGGCTCGTTCGCGCCGGACGGCTCGTTCGGCCCAAAAAGAACTTTTGGCCAGCTTGGGGGGGCCTCCTGACCCCCCCAAGCTGGCCAAAAGTTCTTTTTGGGCCGAACGAGCCGTCCGGCGCGAACGAGCCGGGAATCACGTGGCGCCGCGTCACTCAGACGCGACGTCACGTGATTCCCGGCAAGTTCGCGCCGGACGGCTCGTTCGGCCCAAAAAGAACTTTTGGCCAGCTTGAGGGGGTCAGGAGGCCCCCCCAAGCTGGCCAAAAGTTCTTTTTGGGCCGAACGAGCCGTCCGGCGCGAACTTGCCGGGAATCACGTGACGTCGCGTCTGAGTGACGCGGCGCCACGTGATTCCCGGCTCGTTCGCGCCGGACGGCTCGTTCGGCCCAAAAAGAACTTTTGGCCAGCTTGGGGGGGTCAGGAGGCCCCTCCAAGCTGGCCAAAAGTTCTTTTTGGGCCGAACGAGCCGTCCGGCGCGAACGAGCCGGGAATCACGTGACGCCGGCGTCACTCGACGTGCCGCCGACGTCACATGCTTCTCGCCAAGGATTGCAGAAATGGCGTCCTCACTCCTCGCTCGATCACCAGGGAGTTGTGGTAAGTCTGGGGGGGGGATTAAGGAGGGTGAGGGGGTTTAATTTTTTTTTTTTGCACATATGTACATATACCCACTCATTGGATTTTTTTTATGTCCATATTGGCCGCAAGTGGGACCCCCTTTCGGACATAAAAAATATGAACATAAAATTTTGCTCTGCACATCCCTAATCCCTATGGTAGGCCCACCTAGTAACTCGAGGTGAGGGTTAGGTATCAGTGTAGGGGGTTAGGGGCCCCTTTGACATTCAGTGTTAGATGTACGAACAGAACAGTGGTCTCTTGTGAACATTTGATGACCCTCGGAGTGAGGAAACTCACTCCAAGATGAGATTTGGGCAATGTTCTCTCAACCTAGCTTGATGGACTCTCTACCTGGGTAACATCAAGCTAGGTGGAGAGAACATTGCCCAAATCTCATCTTGGAGTGAATTTCCTCACTCCAATGGTCATCAAATGTTCACAATAGACCACTGTTCTGTTCGTACATCTAACATTGAATGTCAAAGGGGCCCCTAACCCCCTACACTGATACCTAACCATCACCTCGAGTTACTAGGTGGGCCTACCATAGGGATACAAATACCTGTCTAAGGAGATGCCATCATGGGCAGGTTTGCTCTCTCTCTCTCTCCCTCTCTCTCTCTCTGTTAGAGGCTCTCTAGGAGCTTAAAACTACTATACATGTGGTTATATGTGGGAAATACAACAGGTCTGGCTCCTATCACAAAGCCTGATAATGCTATTGCAATTTGCACTAACCTAGCTCTTTGCATAGGTAATTAGCACAAATTGCAATAAAATGAATATTTGCATAAACCACACCCCTTTTGCTATTGCATGCGATACTTACCGCATTTTGATAAATCCAGGACAAAGTGTGGGGCAAGGTGATGAGGGAGGATTTGCAGACAAAAGAAGCAGTTGGGGAGATATTTATGTGGCAAAGTTTAAGAACTATTTGTCATTAGACTGCTTATAATAGTAGATCATTGGATACTTCATAATTCCTGTTCAATAGCCATAAGGTATTTTTTAATAAAAAAAAATATATAAATGCATATTTGAATTAACGCTCATATAAATAGCTATTTAAAATGCCAGGATTTAATGATTTGAGTTTTTCCTGACACCTACCAATAATGATGGTTGAAGAAAACAGAATTTGTTTGAACGCATCTGTCGTGCTAATAAGCATATGTAGCATTATATTCCTTCAACCCAGTAGTTTATTTTAGGTTGGGTTTTTTTAGGAACTCTTGCTAAGATTTCTTTATGTAATACTTTTAAGAGAAAAGTTTGCATGGCTATTCTTACTAAACTGAGTTCCATGCTTAAAGGCCTGCAGATAAAAATGACCATGACTTAGGGAATAGCCTCTGCATC
Organism: Rhinatrema bivittatum; assembly: GCF_901001135.1. Classification (NCBI taxonomy): domain Eukaryota; kingdom Metazoa; phylum Chordata; class Amphibia; order Gymnophiona; family Rhinatrematidae; genus Rhinatrema; species Rhinatrema bivittatum. The sequence continues at coordinate 800,428,970 of NC_042615.1, read as the reverse complement.
AGTAGCATGGGATCTTCTTGGTGTTTGGGTACTTGCCAGGTTCTTATGGCCTGGATTGGCCACTGTTGGAAACAGGATGATGAGCTTGATGGACCCTTAGTCTGACCCAGTATGGCAATTTCTTATGTTCTTATTCAAAGGGGCATTTTTCAAATGGCATTTTATCACCAGCGATTTTGAATGCAAAAGATTGTGACTATTATAAATGTTGTTTACAGAGAAGGAAAAAGGGCTTGTTACTGGGTTTATGCAGAACTGTTTGAAGCTATGCTTCCCCTCACAGGGAGCCCTGGAACTCAGAAGTGTAATGCTATCTGTGCAGAAACTGAGAGCAGATAGGAGTAAGTAATTGTGCATGCATGAGCCACACTTGCCATGGCACAGCCTCGAGGGAAGGGGCCCGAGTCCCACGCCAATGGTGGGTGAGCAAGTTTTGGCACAGGCCAGACTATAACTGAGTCCAAAAGTCTATATGAAATCTAGGTTGTGGCAGAACTCCAGACAAAGACAAGACTGATGGCTTGAGACAAGGCTTATGGCTTGAGACAAAGCTGATGGATGAAGCAGAGCTGAAGAATCTGAGGACCCCTTTTATAGGGCAGCGAGCGCCATCTGAGGGTATGCGGGCTTTTCCTGCTGCGAGCCCTGTAAAGCCAGCAGTGTTGCATGCGCATGTTCCTAGAGCAGAGGAGCGGTGGCAGCCATGGATGGACAGCATTTCCGTGCTGCAGGGAGTGGCAGCATCGGACTGTTGGCATTGGGGGCAGGTAAAGCCACACGTGGGGCCATCCCATGAGTGGTTAGTCTAACAGCAGGGTCCATCTCTCTTTCTATGTGCCCTGGGTTCAGTCTATGGGATATGCAAAACAACATTTGTCCCAATATACTTTTATAAGCATTCAAATAACTAGAACAGTTATATATGCAGTACTGTTCCTTTCACCAGCCACAATATTTACTTTTGTAAACCGTTACGATGGCTCTACCGAATGCAGGTATATAAAACTCAACAAAATAAATAAATAAATAGTATGTATTATAGGCTGTAAACACCTCTTGGTCCATTTTAATATGTTGTAATATTTTTTAATCCATTGCCCAGCAAAAAAGCATGAACCACATTAAAACCTGCAGCACTTAGGCAAACTTATCTCAGAAGTGTGTCCATGTATTCAGAAAGTCCCAAAAGATTTTAAACACTGTTCCAGAAATCCCATTTTTCATTGAAACTGTTTTTGTAATTCCACATTCTTCTTTGTACTTCAGTCTATGGGAGCCATCCCACCCGGGGATTACACATGGAAATGCTTTTGAAAATTACCCTTACCCACAGAAGTGCAAATCACTTTTTATCTTCATGCATTGTACCTGTTTTCAAAGTGAAAACTTACTTTACAGCATTTCAATTAGCTGCCATACATCAAGATGGCACCCTCTGCTGGGGAGGATGCACTGGCGTTAATTTACTCTGACATATCCCTAGCGGATGACATCATTTCAAGAAGAAGACAGAAGACTTCTGAAGAGGACCTCGGAGGTCTGGGCTTCAGGCCTGAGCCTGAACTGGTGGCTTTAAGTCGTGCCTGTATTCTGGCAAAAGATCTTGGGTCCACTGTTTATACAGACTCATAGCATGCTTTTGGGGAATTCATGATTTTTGTGCATTTGGAAAAATGCAAGTTTTGTTAATCTCTGCTAGTTGTCCTATTAAAATGGTCCTTATATTCAATCCTTTTTAATAGCTTTGCCTCTTGATAAATGGCTAGCTGTTGTGAAGTATACAGGACATTCTAAAGAGAACTCCTTTGAGACAAGAGGAAATGCTATGGCAGATGTAGCTGCTCGCCAGGTGGCTCGGAGAGGGGAGCCACTCCCCCCTGTTTACAATTTATTTCCTCTGCTTCCTTTACAGATTCCCACAAAAATCAGCCAGCAGGAGCTCCTGAAGATGCAACAAGATGTTTCAGAAGAACATAATTCCTGACAATGCCAGGGATGCACGTGTACCCCTGATGGACTTTAATCACCTTCCTTTTGTCCCAGCATCCTTTGCTCCTTTCCTTGCCTGAGTGGTTCATATCACTGAACACTCTTGAAAAATGGGGATGATGAAAGAGATTTTGTCTCATTGGTGGCTTAAAAAAGTGGATCTATAGTTCAGGTAGTGGTACAGAGGTGTTCCACATGTGCACTCTATAAAGCAGGTAAGGGACCTCTCATATGACTGCCCCCATTTGTGAGATTGCAAATTGATTTTATAACTGTGCTGCAAGTAATGAATTTAATGTACATATTGACAGTGGTTTGTCTTTTTAGTGGGTGACCAGAGGCATTTTCAACCATTAAGGCATAAGCACAGAAAATAGCTAAGATATTAATAAAAGAACTGATTCCAAGGTTTGGTATACCCGAGGTAATAGAGAATGACAGAGTTTCCCACTTTGTTGGACAGATAATGCAAGATTTGGGGACTGTCCTGAGTGTAAAGTTACATTTACATATACCTTACAGGCTCCAAGCCAGTGGAGTCATGAAGAGATATAATCAGATCTTAAATACTAAAGTGGGAAAAATTACTCATTAGACATCTTTGAAGTGGCCTGATGCTATAGCCCTGGCTTTAATGAGTATAAGAAATATGCCAAACCACAAAATTGATTCACTCCACATGAGATAATGTCTGGGAGGCCAATACCTCTTCTTGTATGCCTAAGTTACCCATAGATATGAACTTTGCACAAGATGAATTGATTTTATATTTTATGTCACAGCTGCAATAGCAAAACAAGAAGATTGCTCAACAAATTTCTCCAGTATTCCAAGGCCCAGCTAACATAGACATGGGCTGATATTCAACCAGGTGATTTTGTTTTCTACAAAATTTTCAGGAGGAATCACTGCTTATGGCCAAGGTGGAAAAGGCCTTATCATGTACTGTTGGTGAGTCATTCTGCTTTAAAATTGCAAGGTCTTGACCAATGGGTGGACATTAGTCATTGTAAGAAAGCATACACACCCTCTCCAGGTATTCATCTATACCGATGTAACATCCAGCAGCTGCCTACTGAGACTGTTGACAAAGCCAGTATTCAGCCATGTCTCACATAGCCATACAGATGCAGAGCCCTCTGAGCTACTGTAGCACCTTAGGGGACAGTGCTTGTCCTAGACATGCTTGTGGAAAAACAAGTAAGATCTATAATATTTATTTTTCTATTTATTATTTTATCTATTTTTTTATTTATGTTATTTTTCGAATCTGTTTTCCCTGTTTTCCAAGTTCTATAACCTTGTTATATGTACCGCCTCTTGGCGTAATTTTTATGTTTCAATGTAAACCGATGTGATCTGTATTTTAATACAGGAACACCGGTATATAAAAATCTAACAATAAATAAATAAATAAATAAATAAATAATAAAATAGAGATGTGATTCGGCCAAACCTTTTGGTTTGGCCTTCGTTATCAGCCCGCCACAGGAAATTTCATGTTCCCGCAGTTCGGGCCAATTTTTTTTCAGCTGCCCCGAAACAAATATTCCCAAAATTTTGGGAAAATCCGCTTCGCACATCCCTATAATCTCCCCACCCTCCTGACCCCCCCAAGACTTACCCAAAGTCCCTGGTGGTCCAGCGGGGGTCCCAGGATCAATATCCCCCTCTCAGGCTGTCGCCATTTTGATTACTGGCAGCCAACGGCCTGAGAGGGGGATATTGCTCCTGGGACCCCCGCTGGACCACCAGGGACTTTGGGTAAGTCTTGAGGGGGTCAGGAGGGTGGGGGTTTGTAATAAATTTAATTTGAAGGGTTGGGGTGGGTTTGGGATTTTTTGTGTGCCCTTTTCTCCCCCCCCCAAAAAAAAAAAACCGATAGGAAAAACCACACAAAATTTCATGGGCTTTCCTTTCGTTTCGACAGGCCCCTGAAATGCAACAAAATAGGAAATATCATCTTTATTTCCTATTTTGTTGCAAATGAATGCACATCTCTGATAAGTAATATCTGTGTCTGTGGCTGCATCTAAAAGTGAAATGAAAGTGTGTTTGTTCACTCTGCTAGTGCTAACTCTCCTACCCAGGATAGTGGTTGGCCCTTTCAAGATTCCAGAAGATAATGGCTATGTTCGTCTTACTAAGGCTTCTCAAGAAATTTATAACCTGACTGACTGCTGGATCTGCTGGATCTACTCTCATATTCCTGCTTCTACATCCACCTTCTGGGCCACCTCTATGCTTCATATTATGCCAGCTAACCTAACAAATTGGTGGGAAGCAAGAACTCACAGATGAAATGCTGTGAGACCTCCTTCATTCATGATGACAATTAACTTGCCCACCACACAACTCCAGCAGAATGTTGTTTCCGTGCTCTTACAGAGGGACAGTGGCCTAATTTTGTTCATGTGAAGGACTACGCTCCGTGTGTAAATATAGTTATATTCCTTTGTATTGGCAGCTAAGGACTCCCAGAGAGATGGGAATATGTAGAAACCTGTTTTATGAAAAGTGAGAAGCATTTTGAATATTAGCCAGTAGATGTCTACTATAATGATTTGGATGATATTGTATTTGATCCCTGAGTGGCTATGTAGATGATGATGAAATCAGGAGTAACTTCTTGGCCTTACCAAATTCCTCAGTGGCCACCATCAATTGTTCCTATGAACAGAAGTACTATTTTGATTACAGTGGTTGAGTTTTTTAATGTAACTGGGGTACGCAGTCTTAATGCCTTATGAGCAGAAGGTGTCATCTAACCTGATAATAAAAGCATAAAGCAAATGCTACAATTTCTGCTAATTAATCAATTGAAAATTTGCTTGTAGAAACATATATATATATATGTTTGAAATTAATGGACCATCATAATAAGCACTACCAGTGAATCAATTTTATTACTTTTAATTTAATCATAGACCCCATGTATAACATCACTCTTTTTAATTTTTGCCATACAAATAAAGGGCCGGATTTTAAAAGCCCTATGCACGTAAATCCAGAGGATTTACACGCATAGGGAGGGTTACACGCGCCGGGCCTATTTTAAAAAGGCCCGGCGATGCACGTAAAGTCCCTGGACGCGTGAAAGTCCCAGGGCTTTCAAAAAGGGGCCTGGGAGGAAATGGGGGAACGCAGCATGGCTCGAGTAGTGCGGCAGCACATGGACGCACGCGCGCACGTCTTAAAATCTACCCCAATATGTCTTTGCAATATCTCTTGAATAACTTTTCATTAGTTCATGATTGTGCAGTCAATACAATCTTGCTGTGTCAGTTCACAAAGCAATCACTCAACACACGCTTTGAATTATCAAATCTGCGGCAGGGGTTTCATTTTCTAAATTTTCACATTTTTAAGCTGTAAAAAGAACATAATGTAGCAAACCTTTATGAGAGTATGTATGAAGAACGATATCTATACTGGGCAACTTAGTTTCAACATATTTGACTATACTCAAGATACATTGATGAAATATTCTTTCTGTGGACATCAACTTCAAAAGATCTTCACCTGTTTATTCAATGGCTGTATTCATTGGATCAGAATCTTAAATTCACAATGGAGTACCATATTGATCGGATATGTTTTTTGGACATTTTAATTTACAAAAAAGATTATAAGCTTGAAGCCACTGTCAATAAACAACCTGTGTACCGCAATCAGCTTTTAAGATTTGACAGCTTCCATCCAGTCTCTTTGAGAACTAATTTACCAGTGGGTCAGTTCCTGGGGTTACATAGATTATACTCAGAAAAATAATGTATTTTTCTTGTATAAAATGTATATACCTGTCTTCTGCAGCTTGGATATCCCATGTGAGTAATTAAACCAGCATATAATGAGCGTTCAATGCACAGAGGAATTGGCTAGAATTGGACAATCAAAAATAGTCAGATGATCGGTTGGTTTGCACATTAAAATATTCACATCTGTCCAAGGAAATGGTTACCATACATCACCAGCATTGGAAAATATTGAGCCTACATTCAATTTTTTCATCAACATTCACTTATACCATACACCAGGGAAGGCAACATAAAAAATATAGTGGTCCAATCAATGTTATCTAAAGATATCATGAACTCAAGTAGGAAGGGGAAGGGACATCACCCTTGCGGCAATTGTGTAAAAAACACAATTACCACCTTAACTTGGGAAGACCCCAGATCTGGAGCCCAATTCAATTTACATAGTTCCACAAATTTTACTTCTATGAACGTTATTTATATGATCAAATGGCCATGTAAACTTCTGTACATAGGGAAAACAAAATGAATGATTAAAACATGGTTGACAGAACACAACATTTCCTTGACAACTTGCAAACAAAATGGTCCATTAGTCCAATATTGTACTGCCTTTTCACACATATTCACAGAATTCAAGTGGTGGTTTATTGAACAAGTTTATTTATCTCCTTGAGCACAAGAATGTCATAAGCTTGTGTTTTATGAGCAGCAGTGGATATTTAAACCTAATACTGTCACGCCAAATGGATTCAATGCTGAACTGGAGTGGTATTCTCAGAATTAAAAAATGTTCAGTGATTTTTGGATGGATACTTCTGACATCACACTGCAAAGATTTTGCAATTGGTGAGGCTGTTTATGTTGGCAATGTATATAACCCCTTTTTTAAAAAACATACTTCTGATAGTAGGATTCAGTCTCGGGGCCAAAACTTTCTTCCTTTGTCTTGGAGTGGCATGTGTAGCCGTTAGTCTGTTGAGCTGAATATTATGCTCTTTTCGCAGCTTGAAAATGTGAAGCATTTAGAAAATGAAAACCCCTGACAGATTTGATCATTCAAAATATGCATGTCAGGTGATTGTTTGTGAACTGACACAGCAAGATTGTATTAATTGTACATGCATAAATTAATGATAAGATAAGTAATACAAGAGATATTTCAAAGGCATTTTATTTGCATGACAAACATTTTAAAGAGTGATGATATACGAGGGACCTATGATTAAGTGAAAAGCATTAAAGGTGATTAAGTGAAAAAGCATTAAAGGTGATTTTACTGGTAGTGCTAATTATGGTGGTCCATTAATTTCAAATATATATATATATATATATATATTTCTACAAGCAAATTTTCTATTGTTTTGAGTGGTTGGACAATTTATGCTAAACCAGGACACTTTTATTTAACCACTAAACAAGCCAAAAAAGACCATAAATGAACTGATTATTGTATCTCTTTAGGATATACTGTTCCACATTTTTCTGTTTTTAAACTCCAAAACCTTACTCATGCCCATGACACATTAGCCCAAACCACATTAATTACATATCACATTGGCTACAAAGTGATAAAATCACTCTGGTCTCACATTATGGGGTTCTTTATGCCAAATGTGGGAGTTGTCACATTAAATATGGAGTTATCCCAATTAAAAGGTAGTTTGAGAACAATATCAGCCATTGTCAAGCCTGGGTCTGGGCCAAGGCCCAGGTGTCATGACCCAGTCTCAAGTCAGGGTGCCTGGGTGGGACCTGGCCTCCAGGTCAGGCCCCAGTTTCCACAATGGCTAGGATATCGGATTAGGTGCAAACATTTTGGTGGCCTGAACCCTTGTTTGGGTCTTGTCCGAGGGTCCTGCATCGGGCCAGGGCCTAGGTTAACACTCCGTGTCACGCTCAGGCATAGGCTGCTGCCCCTGCGTCAGGCCACAGCCTATGCCTAGACAAGGCCTCATCTAGGCCTAGATGAGGCCTGTGTCCATTTGAATTCTTTCACAGTTTTCGTCTTCATCATCTCCTCCAGAAGGGCATGCCATGCATCCACCACCCTCTCCATGAATAAATATTTCCTGTTGTTAGTTCTAAGGTGTCTTCTCTGAAGTTTCATTTCATGACCCCTAGTTCTACTGACTTCTTTCCAATGGAAAAGGTTTGATGATTGTGCATCATTAAAACCTTTCAGGTATCTCCCCTGCACCTCCCCTCTTTTGGGGTGTACATATTCAGATCCTTCAGCTTCTCTTCATAGGTCTTCTGATACACATCCCACACCATTTTGATCGCTCTTCTCTGGACCGTCTCCATCCTGTCTTTATCCCTTTTCAGATACGGACTTCAGAACTGAACACATTACTCCAAATGAGGGCTCACCAAGGACCTGTACCTGGGCATTATCACCTCCTTTTTCTTACTGGTTATTCCTCTCTCTATGCAGTACTCCAAATAAGGGCTCACCAAGGACCTGACACCTGGGCATTATCACCTCCTTTTTCTTACTGGTTATTCCTCTCTCTATGCAGCCCAGCATTTTTCTAGTTTTAGCTATTGCCTTGTAACATTGTTTCGCTATCTTCAGATCTCCAGACACTATCATTCCAAGATCTTTTTTCTGGTCCGTACATATCATTCTTACATCCCCCATCACATACAGCTCTTTTGGATTGCCGTACCCCAGATGCATGACTTTGCACTGCTTGCCTTTGAATCCCAGCTGCCAAATCTTCGACCACTCATTCAGGCATGTCCACTCTATTGCAGATCTTAGTATCATCTACAAATAGGCAAATTTTACCTTTTATCCTTTCCCCATTATTACTCACAAAGATATTGTACAGAACTGGTCCCATTACCAATCCTTGTGGCACTCCACTTGACATGGTTCTCTCTTCAGAGTAGGTTCCATTTACCATTAATGTCTCCTATCAGTCAAACAATTTATAATCCACACCACCACATTAGCACTCAGCCTCCTATGCAGGACCATATCTAAAGCTTTGCTGAAATCCAAGTAGATCACATTTAGCGCTATTCCTTGATCCAATTCGCTAATCACCCAATCAAAAAAGTCAATCAGATTTGTCTGACAGGACTTTTCTCTGGTGAATCCATGCTGCCTCAGGTCTAGCAACCCACTGGATTGTAGATAGTTCACTATCCATTCCTTCAGCAGAGTTTCTACTAATTTTTCCACCATCATGGTAAGGCTAACCGGCTTATAGTTTATGGTCTCCTCTGCTACCACTCCTTTAAAATGGGACCACCACCACTCTTTTCCAATCCTGTCGCACCATTCTCGTTTCCAGGGATCTATTGAACAGATCCTTCAGTGGACCCGCCAGCACATCTCTGAGCTCCCTCAGTATCCTGGGGTGTATCTCATCTGGCTACATGGTCTTGTAGACTTTCAGTTTTCCTAGCTCCTCCCATACATTGTCTTCTGTAAACAGAGTTTTATCTACTCTATCCCCATCTATAGTCTTGTTAATCAGCAACATTCCTTCTCCAGGGTGTTCTTTAGTGAATACCGAACTGAAGTATTTGATTGATATTTCTGTCATTTCTTCATTACTCTCCACTCATTGCTCCTTCTCATCTTTCAATTTCACTATACTATTTCTGACTTCCCTTCTTTCACTGATATATCTCAAAAAATGTTTGTCTTCTCACTTTACTTCTTTGGCCATCCTTTCTTCCACTTGACCTTTTACTTTCCTTAATTCTTTCTTTGTCTCCTCAGTTTTAACAGATATTCCACTCTGTGTTCCTTTTTTTGGGATCCTTTATACTTCTTGAATGATGTTCTTTTTACCTTTACTGTTTCATTCACTTCCTTGGAGAACCAGATCAGTTTCTTATTCCTCTTACTCTTGTTTACTTCTCAATTGCATGGATATGTCTCCAGATGTCTATCTCTCCATTACTCTCCATTTGATTTTTTAAATATTACACTCCCTTCTCATAAAGTCACAAAACTTCCAGTTTTTATCAAGATCTAGGTCTATTGTGAGACTGAAGTCTGCCCCACAACAATAAGTATGTTATTGTTTGTAAGGTTTTGGGTGGACCACTGGACACTGTGACAGCTGACCACGCCCACTGGGGGGGGGGGAAGTCCTGTGAGGGGCCACAGGTCAGGCTCAGCTTTGGGACACACAACACAGAGTTATATCTTTTATTAGACAGAGTTGAGAAGCCACCAGAGGTGGCAGTAGTGAGTAGAGTTGAAGCCCAGCTGGGCTAGGGTTCCTCAGGATACTAGAACAGTGATTCCCTCTATGGCTGTGCTGTAGTGGAGAAAACTGAGATAGTGAGTACAGTGGAGCATACATAGAGTTCTGGTATAGCCTCATTGGTAAAGTTACTCACACAGCAGTTTCTCCCGGAAGGTGACACAGAAGCTGGAATAGAGGCAGGCCCTCGAGGAGCGAGTACCTAGTTTCAGAGAACAGCTCTGAGGAAATAAAGTTGGTAACTCACTGATGATGTAGGTAGTGGTTTCTTCCAAGCAGAAGAGATAAGTGCCGGCAGCGAGTCAGGGAACATGGGTCCTCGAGGAGCAAGTATTGGTTCCTGATAGCAACCTGCAAGAAATGAGAGAGGCCCCCGAGGAGCGGATACCCCGTTAGGATAAAGTCCAAAAGTTGGAGTGGCAGAGTAGCTAGGTACAGAGAGCGAATCCCATCGGTAATGAGTTCCCATTCCTTGCTAACTCGATTAGCTAACAAAAAGTGTAGGCTTTTGTATCCGGGATGCGTGACGTCATCACAGGGGGATGCCCCAGAGGTTCGCGCCAAAGAGAGAATAAAAAGCAGGGCCATGCGGCGTGTGCACCCTTTGGTACCTGGGCAACATGGCGGGATGCAGTGCCCAAGCCAGACCAGGGACGCCAGAGAGGACGGCAGGCAGACGCCGCAGCAGCCAGACGTCCATCAACCATGGGAGGAGTCGCAAGAAAGGAAAGGTGGGCGGAGTGGAGAACGGGCAGCGACAGTCGTAACAAAGTAAGCTGCCTTCCACAATAATTCAGTAATCATTAGGCCCTTTGATTCAGTTTGAGACTCATTTGGGGCATATATTGAGACAAAATTAATCATCTGATCAGCAATTTTTCCTCTGGGTCTCTTTTTACTTTCTTTACCAAAAAGGGAGTTTTCTTTAATAACAAGATGCCCACCCCCCTTTTTCTTTTTTGTAAAAGATGCCTAATATGAGTCACCTATAGGTCTGTTAAATAGGCAAGCCTTACAACACTTCTTAAAATGAATTTCTTGTACAAATAGTACATGTGTTTTTAATTTAACAACTTCTTTCATTAGTAAAATATGCTTCTGTATGAAATAAAGTCCCTTAACCCTGAGTGTAGCAGACTTTTAACCCCCTCCATAATATATCAGAGAGCACTCAATCCTTTGCATGCAGTATCCCATTGGAGTGGAACTGTAGCCTTCTAATATCTGATCACATCTGCAACCCCTGTCTTTCCAAATTAGTACATATGTTGCCCTCCAGAACCATTTCTAGCAAACCTAGAGAAAACTAAGAATTATTAAACCCCCTCGCCCCCCCCCCCCCAACCAGCCCCTCAATACCTCAGGGGCCGATGCATTACATTTTGTGGAAAGCGGGTGCTGACATTTCAGCGCACGCATGCATTTGCATGTGATGAGCGCTAACTCATTCACTCCATGTCGGATGTGTGTTAAATAGGCGCTAATCCCCCTATTGCATTAGGGGATGGATTAGCGTCTATTTAGTCCGCGTCCGACAGCGGGTTAAACAGTGCGCTCGTGTGAGTGCACTGTATTGCATCAGCTCCTCAGTTTGTAAATGACCCAAACCCTTTTATAAACATGTTTTTTAAATCTCTTCCCATCCCATAACACTTGCATAACTCTCAATGAACAAACAATATAAAAATAAACCAGTTGAATGCCAAATCCCTTATCTATATTCCCACTCCATAGGGGCTATTCCTTCCAATCTTCCCTCTCCCATAACCTTTATAACACTTCTTCCTCTCTCATATAAAACAACCTTCCAAAAAAATTCTAAATTAGAAGTTTCCAACTCAAAACCCAATTATCCTCTATTCACTCTAGAATAATTTTATTAAAATAATTAGACTTTCCTGCAACACATTTCCTTAAACTTATCTAACCACTATTCACAATGTTTGTAAGTTTCTAAATATAGATTAGAACCTCCCTTTACCCCCATCATAGAAATAATTTCTTTTTCAGGAGACCTTCTTGACTGAAACTGATTATTCAAGTTTGTGCATCAACAAAGTCAGACAGTTGCATTTTGAGGCAGAAATTCCAAGTTATTATGTTCTTTGTCTTTTGGAGCCCACTGGGTTAGAACCCCTTTGCTTGACAATCGCTTCCTCTTGGCTCATGCTTCTTCCCTTCCTTTCCTTCTGATAGCATTTCTAGAGCTTCCATGCATTCAAATGAATTAGTGAAATGATAATCCTTGTTTCTAAAACAAAAGTTCAGCAAGAAGGGGAAATCCCAGTGATATTTAATAAATTTAGACATCAGCTTGGTGGTAAGAGGTTTCACGTTCTTGCTTTTCAAAAGGGTAGCTTGAAGCAAATCTAAAAACATCTTAATATGAACCCCCTTGTATAAAAATGAATCTTTCAATTTATCAATGTTTGCTTATGTTGGAAATAATGGAAGCATACCATAATGAGTCTGGGGACTGAATTACCAGGGGATGTCCCTCTAATAGTGTGAAGAGTTCTGTCTATTTTTAGATCCTGACCTAAGTCGGGACCCGCAGTCAGTTGAGAAATATATTTGACTATATCCTGCATGTAATCCATTCTGTCTTTTTCAGGGACTCCCAAAATTCTCACATTATATTTCCTCTGCCTATTTTCAAGAACTTCATGTGTGTCCTCTAAAAGATGAACCTTCTGCTGCAGTGACCTGATTCTTTGGTGAAAGTAAACTGAGCAGTCTATCTGTTCCACAAATGTATTTTGAGGCCTACCCTCTCTTTAAGGCTTTTCACTTCTTTTTATAGGTTTGTAATGGATCCTGAGATTTCTGTGTATAGAAGTTGAAATTTGTTGATTATTAATGCTTGTTCTGCTTTAGTACTGGTCCATCCAGCAATGCTTCTTCTTTAAGGAACTGCTGATATCACTGTCCCATCAAGATCCTGCCAGAGAGAGCCGCTGCATAATTTGGTTTTGATACTATGCTGAAAAACAGAAATAAAAGAAAAAGTGTTTTACTCCAATATTTATAATGCAATAGATCACCTTATTGGGAGTAGGTATTTTACTGTTTGTCCAGTTATCCAGAAGAGATTTTCAGTGTGTTATGATGACACTCAATAAAGTTGTGAAATTCAATACAAGGCCCAAGAGACTCTACATTCTATTGCAGAAAATCAGTTCCATCAGGATCAAGTACAACTGATTTTCAACAATGTCCTTTCCATCCATTGCATGCACCCCAAAACCACTACAGTGCAGATGTTGATCATACCTCAGTTTCCCACGGGATCCTCAGCTCTGTGGCATAGCAGGATAGCCATTGGTTTGTTCTCTCCAGTCCTCCCTGCACCAAATCATCAGAAATAGAAAAGGTAGGGATGCCATAGGATCCCTCCCTGACAGCATTGCAGAGTAATTTGCCTGCTGACCCAGGTTTATACACCTCAGCAATTATATATTTGGCTGAGTACTACAATCACTAATGTCCAACAGGCAGCTCTGTCATTAGGTAGTTCACCACTTTGGGATTACAACTAATACAAGCCTCTAAATGTTGCAGGAAGAATGCATGAATTAAAGTTCTTAGAACATAAGAACATAAGATATGCAATACTGGGTCAGTCCAGTATCCTGTTTCTAACAGTGGCCAATCCAGCACACAAGTACCTGAAAAGTACCCAAACATTAGAAGGATCACAAGACACTATTGCTTATCAATTACCTTCATAGCGGTTTATGGATTTTTCCTCTAGGAACTTTTCCAAACCTTTTTTAAACCCAGTTACACTAACTGCTGTAACCACATCCTCTGGCAATGAATTCCAGAGCTAAACTATGCGTTGAGTGAAAAAGAATTTTCTTCAGTTTGTTTAAATGAGCTACTTGCTAACTTCATGGAGTGCCTCCTGGTCCTTCTGTTATCTGAGAGAGTAAATAACTAATTTGCATTAACTTGTTCAAGTCCTTTCATGATTTTGTAGACTTCTATCAGTGGACAGTAGCATCAGCAGTGAAGGGGTCAGGGACACTAGGAGGGAACCACTCAGAAGCAGCACAGGTCTTCTCCAAGTTCCTCCTGAGTAGTAGGGATGTGAATCGTTTTTGAACGATTAAAATTATCGTCAGATAATTTTAAAATCTTCCAAAATCGTTAGAGTGCACGTCAGGGGCATTTGTATTGTATCGTTAAATAGGGCGCGGGAAAACCGGCATACCAGAAAAACCCTAAAACCCACCCCGAACCTTTAAAACAAATCCCCCACCCTCCCGAACCCCCCCAAAATGTTTTAAATTACCTGGGGTCCAGTGGGGGGGTCCCGACGCGATCTCCAGCTCTCTGGCCACTGCTGCGTTGAGAAATGGTGCAGGTGGCCCTTTGCCCTTATAATGTGACAGGGCAAAGGTAGTGCCGGCGCCATTTTGGTTCCTTACTCCCGACGTCACGCATGCAGGAGATCGCCCCCAGACCCCCGCTGGACCCCCAGGGACTTTTGGCCAACTTGGGGGGGGGGGGGCTCCTGACCCCACAAGACTTGCCAAAAGTCCAGCGGGGGTCCGGGAGCGACCTCCTGCACGCGGGCCGTATTGCCAATCTTCAAAATGGCGCCGGCGCTACCTTTGTCCTCACTATGTCATATGGAAAACCGGCACCGTCAAAATGGCGCCGGTGCTACCTTTGCCCTCACTATGTCATAAGGGTGACCATCGCCCGTATGACATAGTGAGGGCAAAGGTAGCGCCGGCGCCATTTTGAAGATTGGCAATACGGCCCGCATGCAGGAGGTCACTCCCGGACCCCCGCTGGACTTTTGGCAAGTCTTGTGGGGGTCAGGAGACCCCCCCCAAGCTGGCCAAAAGTCCCTGGGGGTCCAGCGGGGGTCCGGGGGCGATCTCCTGCACGCGTGACGTCGGGAGTCAGGAACCAAAATGGCGCCGGCGCTACCTTTGCCCTGTCACATGATAAGGGCAAAGGGCCACAGGCGCCATTGCTCTTAGCGCAGTCGTGGCCAGAGAGAGGGAGATCGCGCCGGGACCCCCCCACTGGACCCCAGGTAATTTAAAACATTTTGGGGGGGTTCGGGAGGGTGAGGGATTTGTTTTAAAGGTTCGGGGTGGGTTTTAGGGTTTTTTTGGTGTGCCGGTTTTCCCGCCCTCCTCCGATTTACGATTTTTAATGATTTAAAAAAAAAAAAAAAAAAACACGACGATAAGATTTACCTCCCCCCCCCCCAGCCAAAATCGATCGTTAAGACAATCGATCACACGATTCACACCCCTACTGAGTAGTGTCTGAATCATATACTTGCAGAATGTACTGATTCAGATGAATCATATGAGTTATTTTGAAACTCGCTCAAAGGTTATTGAACTGCTAGTAGCCTTGCTCCTGGCCTTTGAGATCTCCTGCAAATGCTGGTTCTGTTTTGGCTTCTGATGGTGCATTGGGGTGTTCATGTCGTTGCCTTACACTTCAGTCTTTGCCTTGGGGTTTTGATGCCACTGTGCTCACAGTCCTACCCACTTCCCCTATGCCAAGGAATGTTCATGCCACTGTACTCGCTGCCTTTCCCTGCACTCTAAGCCTTGGGGGGTGTTTTTGCCACTGTTTCTGCTGCTTTGACTATTAGAAGCTTGAGATGTTTGTGCTACTTTAACTGTTTGTTGGTGCCTTTGTGGTGTCTCTACCACTTATGGTGCTGCTTTCCCCCTTTCATGGTGCCTTGAGGGTGTTTAATCCCACGTTGGTTCGGCTTTTCTGGTCTTTTGGTGTCTTGGGCTGCTAATGCCAATGATATTGGTGCTATTCCCCCCTCTTTAGGTTCTCGGGCTGCTGCTTTGTTCTTCTCATGGTACTTTGGTGTGATCATGCCACTGTTGGTGTGGATTTGCTTTTCTTAAAGCGCTCTTGGATATTGATGTATCTTTCTGGGCTGCTTTGACTTGTCATGGTGTCTTGAGCTATTCATGCCACCCTTGGTGCAACTTTTTCCCCACTCTTGGTGTCTGGGCATGCCCCTCCCTCTGCTGAAGATTCTTGCTTGCAAGTTTCACTAAAACCTGAATACAAATCTCCAAATTTTGAGCAAAAAAAAAAAAAAAAAGATGCATTGCTCCCTCCATTGACTTTAATGGGAAATGAATGACCAAATGACATATAAAAAAAAACAAATAAATGTTTTGACCCCAAACTGAGTGAAACAAATCACTGAGTTAAATGAACCGAATAAAGAAACTGAACGAAAAATCTTTTCATGCACATCCCACTACCTGGCTGGTAATGACCTCAATTTGGACCTGATTTTGCAATCCTTTATTAGACTGAACCTGTGACTAAGGAAATGATGAATCCCTGTTCTTTCATCAGTGGCAATGTTCTGGCCATAACCTAACAATTGTAACTGATAAATAGCACAGATAAATGCATTTAAAACAATTTTATGTGAACTAAATAATTTAGCTAAATAAACAGGCAGTATAAGTTGCTGCTTTTAGAAAATATACAGTCATCCCTCTCTCTACAAGAAACTTTATACTCACTGTAAATTATTGCAGAAAATATTCTGCTCTTACCCGTCACTAGTTTTAATACATTTAAAACAATAATCTATTACTGCATCTACAAACTCAGGTCCTTCTGTAGATGAAGGTTCCATTTGCTTAAGGCAAGAATATCCATTACTCAGCAGATGACAGGTTACTGTGTTCACCAGGCTGCCCAAATTACCTTACATTTTTAAAATTCGATTTTACTGTCTTTATTGCTCCCTGCAAACTATTTGAAGCTATACTTACCTTCCCTCTTAGAGACAGAAGAAAAATGTCCTGAGATTACAGCAGCAGCAGAAGAACTTTGAAATAGTGCTACAAATGTTCTTTATTCAAAGCACTATTCCAGAACGTGATGTTGGCTGTTATGAGCTGAATTAATTTGTATGGCTTGAGCAGGTCTTTTGCTGGTTTTCTTTCTTCTATTGTTAATTGTGTGCAAAACAAAACCCAACAGATCTGTTATTTCATAACTTCAAAATTTTGTTCAAGCACATATGATATAATGTCAATGAAATCATTTAACACAGCACGGAGAAGAATCACTCTAGGTGCATTTCACGGTTGATTCCTCTAGGGGGTGAACATCTTTATTACCAGTTCTTACGTTTTTATCCCAACAGCACTTCACAATGGTAAGGATGGTTCAACTTAAAAAAAGGAGAAGTCAACAAGCAACCCTATAAAAATCTAATACACATACAAAAATAGGGTCATGACAAAAAATCAAATATCAATATGAGAAAAAAAATTAGATTTATTACAACTTCAAATATTATTTAATTACTTTTACAATCCCAGTGTTGACCACTTCTAAAAATTATTGCATCTCCAGTCCTTGATAGGTATTGCATCTCCAATCCTAATGCTAGTGTTTTAGCATCATTTGCCTTCATCAGGGGATAGATGTAATGGCCAAAACTTAACTCATATGGACACATGTCACCTCAGTATTTCCCAGAGTTTCTCAGACAGGAAATGAACCAGGTGATTGCAAACCCAAGGCTACCATTGTTTAAAGGGGATGCAAGGCCTACACCTGTGTGCCAAATCCATGTGGGGAAATTGCAGATCACTCCCCCATCCCCACATATTCTATAAATGTATAAAACATTAGTCTGTTTTCAGCTCACCTCTAAGCCCCACTCCCTTTTGAAAATAATCCCATGGTGTATAAACCGGCATGCAAGGATATCTCTATGTGGTGGTTTTTGCTTGATTTTGAATAAGTTGCTTTGTATGATATTTCATCACTGCAGCTCATTAACTCAGAATTTTAGTAAATGTTTATGTTCAGGGGTTATTTTATGAACATTTTAGCAAAAGGGACTAGTGAAAGAGCCTGCAAAATGCTGACATTTTGTCATTTTTATATGTTTCAGGATGTGTGGTGCATTTTTCCTTGTGTTGGCCTCTTTTGCAAAAAAAAAAAACAAAACAAACACATTTTAGTATATCGGTGTTTCTGTGTCAGGGTACATAAACATGTCAGCAGATAAATTTATAGAGTAAGGAATAAAGAATCTGAGTTGTGCAAGGGACATATGAGACATCTGTGATTGAAGGCCTGATTTTGAAAATACTTCACAGGCATAAAATCCTGCTCCGTAATCTAAGGCCATGAATGCTTACGTGAATCAGACTGGGTAAGCAGTGCCCATCAGCTGCATTTGCTATAAGCAGATGTGTTGATTCCCCCAAATCTACTCAGCCATTATCCATTTTGCCATAACTGTAGTCACTGGGTTGGGCAACCTTGCACCCTCTAGAAATATCTGTGCACCCCCACAGTTCTGGCAAGTGAAGGCAGCTCTGGGGCCAGGGCATGGATAGTTCATTACCTGCAGTACTGATGCATTTACATGCGTAATGTAACAAATTGTGTAGAAATAAAATTAATAAAATAAAGCAGAAAAATAGCAAGAAAATGAATTAAATGATCCAAATAAAATTTTGCCTATGTACACCCCCTAGTAAAAGGACCTATGGTGTAACCCAGTTTGACATTTCTTATATGATCTTAGCAAAGTTAGATAAGAGATAAGAGAATGACTATTGCTGATTTTGGTTGTTTTCTATATAATTTGATTTTTGCCTTCCTGTAGGATAAATACGAAATAGCAAGAGGACCATAGTCAGCTATTGGCTGGCTAGAAAAATTCAACAGACTTTTCTGGCTAACTTAGGCCTAGATTTATAATTTTGCTAGAAATATAGCATCTATCTTAGGCCTGGATTTATCAAAATGCACTAAATATTGCATGCAATAGGAAAAGGAGTGTGTTTTATGGTAATAGGCAGTTTATCGCAATTTGCACTAATATCTATGCGAAGCGCTATTTTAGTGCAAATTGCAATAACTTTTTCGCAATAAGTGCCAGAATTGTTGTGTTTCCTACATACAACCACTGTGAGCCCAGCCCACTTGGCCAAAATTCCCGCTCCATTATCCTCCCTTTTTTTCTCATTTGCATCGCACCAAACGTTATGGTGCTTTTGCATGCGTTACTAGCGTTTTCACACGCAAAAATGCCATATAGCACTTTGATAGATGACCCCTTAGCTGGAAAAAGGACCCTGCCCTGGAATGCTCCCACCTCACCCCTAATTTATCCAGATATCTGTTTAGCTGGATAAAAAGTTAGATAGATAAGTACAGGTGGTTAGACAAGATGTTTTTAAATACTATGGTTTGTCTGGCTAAGGATGAGAGTTATCCACATAAACCACATTCAATATTTATCTCCAAATGTCTAAAAATAAATACATTGTGTTTGTCCACATCTAAAAAAAATATCCAGAACTTTGAAACCATTGTAGTGACCAATCTAATCAGAAAGCCTCTTTAAGGATACAGAAGAAAAAAATAAAATTTAGAAGGTGAAGGTGAAGGTACTGCAAACTCAAGAAATTCTATGAACATGAGCACTGGACAATACTTTAAAGCCAGTTACTGTAACCCATGCATCTAACAGCGGAACTATTTATTCTGAGTTCGGGAAAAATAAGAAATGCAAAGCCACATTAAGTTTTCTCATTGTCTTTTGCAGATTTCATTGTTTAAGTCCAAGCAAGCTGTTCTTTTGCCCTCAAAAAAATCCCATCAGCATTCACTATAAGGTCCTAAAGCTAAAGTTGAGCATATAACGAGTTTTTAAAAGACAACGCTGTGGCGGAAAATTATAGCTTACTGAGCCAAGTGTATTTTCAACATGACTCACCTGTCATAAAAACATGAGATGCCTTGGTAATTTGAGGGCGAGCAACCTGTTATTAATCTCCCTCTGCTCTTAATGCATCATGGACCATTAATGTGTCTCCAGTCTAGTAAACAGCAACAATTAGCTAAATTTGCTGAAAACTTTTTTTTTTTTACCAAGAAATCTCCTATTTCTACTTGAATGCCTTGAGCACTACAGTCGCTTTAACATGATCAGTGAGGTATTGCTAATAAAAGCTAAGCGGAAACTTAGACACTGCTTTAACCTTGACTGCTGGAACTGTTTAAGCCAGAATTAAGCAGTAAAAGACAGATCATAAAGCCGGTCCTTCTTCTGCAGAGATTGTTCCTTGGATGGCTGCTGTTTATCAGTGCATGCGTATGGTTTGGGGAAAATAAAAAAAACAAACAAACATGAGCAGTCATCAGCGTTAAAGGTCCTGACTTTCTACCAACCATTCTCACGTTCATGAACAGCAACAATTCATTCACTTTTATTTAAATATATATATAAAGTTTTCCAAGTATTCTGCATATTTGATTTTTATGCCATATCTGCTTGTCTTCTTTCCTTCATTCTTCTCCATTTCTGTTCTATCTCTATTTCTTTTTCTCTTTTTAAACTTTTCACTATTTTAACATTTTCCTCATGTCTTCAGTTTATTTTTTTTCACCATCTCTGGGTGGCTCTACTTCTGCCCTTTTCTATGTTTTATCCACTCTTCAGCTTATTCCTTTCTTCCTTTTCATAGCCTACTCTGCCTTCTCAGGCATTTTTTATTTAATCCAGCCCAACCTTTCCTTCAGCTAGTGCCTCTTCTCCTGCTTTGCCCAGTCTGTCTCTACACCTCTTTCCACATTGCCAATCTGGCCTAAATTTGTTTCCTCCTCATTCTTTTTCCTCCACCACAGCCAGTCTCTCCCATTTCTCTTTCTTCTTTTGCTAAATTTGTCTCTCTACTTCTTCCCCCCCCCCCCCCCCCCACCAAAGCAGGTTTCTACTCCTCTTTCTTCTTTCTTCCCTTCCAGTTCTGCTGGTTTCTCCCTTAAGAAATATTTCATTTGTTTCATCTGTCCCTGTAGTCCTTATCTTTACTTTATTAGCCTTCATTCCTCTCTTTCATTTTTAATCTCTCTTCTTATCTTTTTCACATCTTCTCCCTTCATCTATTGCTCTTTAACCTCCTTTCTATGATTCTCCTTTCAAATTCCAGCACCATGCAGAACAGCAAAATAAGGGCTTAATTTACCAAGCATTTTTCCTATAGACATTAGGGATGTGCATTCAGGAGAAACAAAATACAAAATAACAAAGAAATCACCTATTTCATTTTGAAAACATTCCAAAATGAAACAATTTAAATTCCAATGAAATTTCATCAGAATTTCATTTTGTTTTGAAAATCTGAAAACAAAAGAATCCATTGGGCCAGGGCCTTGACTAGGGAATAGGTTGAGACCCAAAGCAGAGGCCACAGCCTACTCTTGAGCATGATGATAGGATCTTGGCCTAGGCCTAGGCCTGAGGCTGAGGCCTTTCCTCAGGTTAAGCTTAGGCCTGAGGCCATGGCCTCTCCTCAGGCTAGGCCTAGGTCCAAGGCCTGAACCTCGACTTGGCACAGGACATAGCCTGATGCATAGGTTGTGGCCTGTTCATGCAAACACCAGGATCTTGACCTAGACCTGGTCCCAGGTCCTTGGCCAACAACAGAGCAAAGGCACAAGTCTGAAAGATTTTGCCAGGGGTCAGGGAATTTCCTGACACCCACTTACCTTCTCCATCAGGTAACTGACACTGCGACCAGGCCCAGGTCCCGTTTTGGGACTTTCTCTAGGCCAAGGCCTGGGCCCAGAAATAATGTTTTTTTTTTTACCTGTCTGGAAACCATTTCCCCTTGTCTAGGCCTTGTGCCAGGCTCAGGCCTGACACTGGAAACTGATACTGACATCTGGGTCTCAGCCTAGGCCAAGTCCAGTGTCCTGGTCCAAAGCCAGGGCCCATCCTGGAGGCCCAGTCCTGATGCCTGGGTTTTGGCTTATGTCATGTTAAATGCTGGGGCCTGGCCTGGAGGCTCAATTCTGACACATGGGCCAAGGCCAGGCACAGACCCAACACTGTGAGCACGGCTCATGGTCAGGCCCAGGCCTCAGAGATCCTCTTCCAACATCTACTTACTTCTTTCTTCACCTTTTAAATGAAGGTGTCTGTTTGGGACATGCTGGAGTAAATTGACTCCAGTATATTTTCCTCAGTGAAGGCACTATTTTGATTTTCAACAGTTAACTGAAATAAGCTACATCAAAATGGCACCCACCACTGGGGAGAATATACTGGAATTAATTTACTCTGGCACATCCTGAGCAGATGCTGTCATTTGAAGAGCAAAGAAAGAATAAAAAAGACATTGCAAGAAGACCTCCGAGGCCTAGTCGGCATTGACCTTAGCTAGGGCTGTGATCCAAGCATCAGCACCAGATTAATAGGAAAGGAGTAAAGAATAAAATGGTGAATGTCATAATGCCTTTGTGGTGAGGCTGCACCTGGAGTACTATGTGCAGTTCTGGTTGCCACATCTCAGAAAAAGATTGGAGCAGTGGAATAGCCTAGTGATAGAGCACTGGGTTATGAACCAGGAGACCAGGGTTTGAGTCCTGCTGTTGTTCCTTGTGACCTTGGGCAAGTCACTCTTACCTCAGGTACAAACTTATAGGGTCATTTATCAAATATGGTGTTTTTTGCATGCGTTAAGCACCTTTAACGCATGCAATAGTACCCATAACGTATGGTGTGATGCAAATCAGAAAAAGAGGAGGAGTTAGGTTTACTGTTTTGCAAAGCCCTATAGCATACATCAAGGATTTTAAACATTTATTTATTTATTTATTTATTTATTTATTTAACAGCTTTTAATATACCGGTGTTCGTGCGAGCACATCGCGCCGGTTTACCATAAACTTGAGAAAGGAGGAAAGTTACAAAAAACAGGGAGCGGGTGATGGAGCAGGCTCGAAAAAAGGAGGGGAGGGGGAGAAGGGGAGAAAGTAAAGGAGGAAGGGATAGCAGCTGAGAAAGCACAGGAACTGAGAGGTAATTACAAGAGATTAATTGGAGGTTTAACGTGGGTTAAAACATAGTAGGTTGGTTACATAGTAGCTTATTTACAGCAGTTGGAGGTTATGAATATTGGCTTATTTACAGCAAATAAAGCAGATTATGAAAGATAACTTATTTACATCAGTTAGTATTGGTTGTACATTTTAGTTTGATTCATACAGGTTTCCATGGAGGGAGAGGGAGAAGGAGACTAGCCATAGTACTCTTACACTAGATAGGTATTTATATCTCTATGGGAGACCCACCTAGTAACTCGAGGTGAGGTTTAGGTATTTGTGTAGGGGGTTAGGGGCCACTTTGACATTCAAAGTGAGATGTACGAACAGAACAGTGCTCTCTTGTGATGATTTGATGACCTTTGGAGTGAGGAAACTCACTCAAACCTGAGATTTGTGCAGTGTTCTCAACATAGCTTGATGAAATCTCTACCTGGGTAACATCAAGCTAGGTTGAGAGAACATTGTACAAATCTCATCTTTGAGTGAGTTTCCTCACTCCGAAGGTCATCAAATCATCACAAGAGAGCACATGTCAAAGTGGCCCCTAACCCCTACACTAATACCTAAACCTCACCTCGAGTTACTAGGTGGGCCTCCCATAGAGATATAAATACCTATCTAGTGGGCAGGCATTATAGCTAGTCTCTCTCTCTCTCTCTCTCTCTCTCTCTCTCTCTCTCTCTCTCTCTCTCTCTCTCTCTCTCTCTCTCTCTCTCTCTCTCTCTCTCTCTCTCTCTCTCTCTCTCCAGTGATGGTTGAGTTCTAGGAGACAATCCATAAAGGCTGGCTCGCCACATTTTCTCCAGCAGCATGGATGCCACCATGCTGTTCCTCTGGATAATGGAACCCCTAGGCAGGAATCCTCAACCCGGAACTTCTTGATATCAACACGGCTGTGCCTCAGCAGCATGTCTCCTGCCTTGATCTGTAGAGTTTGTTGTTCCTGCTCTGCCTTGCCTCAATTTGTCCAGCCTGCCCTGTCTCACCTTATCCAGTCCTCCCTGCCTTGCTCCTACCCTTGGACTGACTTCTCAAATCTGACCACTGCCTGAACCTGGACTACTCTTCACCTGCCACTTGACCACTGCCTGGAGTTTGACCTTGCATGCACGCTACCTGCCCTGACAGATTGCATGAAGCCAGTTACTTTCTGGCTGATGCTTGCCCCAGTATCAGCTTGGCCATCAATTATCTTGCTATCCTTGCCCTATCTGTCTATCGCTTAAGTTCTATTGGGCCCTGGAACCCAAGGACTCAAGCTTCTGGGAAATGAGCTGGTAAAGTTGAAACTCCTGCTCTCTACCATCCCAGTCACATTTTCTAGATGTTGGTGTGGGCCAACCACATCACAGTACAAGGGTCCACTCGCTTTACAATGTCTAGTAGTTTAAGAGTGGCTGTGAAGCCTAAAACAATGCCACCAGGCTCCTGAGGTTGGCTTGCTTCTCACTGACCTTTCCCCATCCTCTGGAGAATGGACCTCATAGCTGCATGAGTCTGGGTCTCTGGGCTTGGAACAAGTGTTCCAGCCACAGTGCCAGCCTCTGAAGCCATGGGGTACTTTCATGATTCATTGGGAAGTTGCACAGTGAGTTGGTCATGTCCTTCCACAACAACAGCCAAGCAACTTCAGGACCTGCATCAAGAGGTCTTTGGGGAAAATGGGAAGAAGGCCCTACAGGGATGGATTCAGGAAGGGGAATCTATTCCCTCAAAGGTATGGGGCCTCCAGATGGGTGGGTTCCAGCCAGTGTTCTTCTGCAGTGGTGGTGATGGTAATGGAGATGGCTGTTGGCCACCTGTAGCTGGAAAAGCATTATGTTTACCAGTCATGGCAGACTGTGTTTCTTAAAGGGGCCATGGCAGGAAAGTCCCAGCAGCACCCGTTGTTGACATTATAGGACTCCTCTCATATAATGCTCCCCGGAACGCCTCAGCAATGGGTCTCCTGTATCTGCAGTGTGTATTGCTCCTGTGTCTTGGTTCCTGATTCCTGTCTGTCTTCCTGATTTCTGGTAACTGATTCCTGCCTTGCCTCATCCAGCCTTTCCTCATCCAGCATTCCTTGTCCAGCCTTGCCTTGTCCTGTCCATATCCTTCAGTGTCTTCTGTGTATCTTTGTCCAATCTGACTTCCGGATTCTGACTTTTTGCTTAGATATGACCATGATTGCCTACCACCTGGACCTAACCTCTAGCCTGGACCCAAACAAAATTGCCTGCTGCCTGGACCAACCATGATTGCCTGCCACCTAATCCTGACCTCATGCTTGGATCTGACCACCCTTTTCAGCTGCCTGCCATGGCCTTAACCTATCCTTTGCTCCTTCAGTCTGCTGCTTGACCTGACCCCAGTGTGCCCTCGGACTCTTGCCTACCTGACCACCATAGGGTCCCATCTAAGCCCTGCCTGCCACCAGAACCAAAGAGCTTAATCCATGGGGGAAGTGGTGAATATATGTTGTGACGTCTCATTTTAGTGGACCCTTAGGCCGACCTGTCAGAGACTGGGAGAAGGTGTTCAGTGTCTTTAGCAATCCACAGGTCGGGAGGCAGATGTCAGGCTGGACGTGGATGCTGCTCTTCACCCTGGAAGCTGGTTCTCCCCCGGGAGGAGCCCGTAGGAGCTCAGCCGCTGGGACTTAGGTGAGGTTTCACCCCTGGAAGCTGGAAGCCCCCCTGGGAGGAGCCCGTAGGGGCCCAGCCGCTGGGACTTAGGTGAGTAGACTGGAGAACAGGACAGGAACTGGAACCAGACAAGAACAGCGGACAACGCTGTAGCAAAGGACGGGAACTGGAACCAGGCAGGAACTGTAGCAAGACTCGTGTATAGGAACCAGGCAGGAACTGTAGCAAGACTCGGGTACTGGAACCAGGCAAGAACTGTAGCAAGCAAGCAGGATCCAGGCAGGTACTGTAGCAAGCGGACAGGAACCTGGCAGGCACTGTAGCAAGGGGCAGGATCCAGGCAGGTACTGTAGTAAGCAAGCGGGAACCAGGCAGGTACTGTAGCAAGCAAGCAAGAACCAGGCAGGTACTGTAGCAAGCAGGCAGGAACGGAGCGAGTTCAAAAGTGACCCACTCTGGGGCATGGAGCAACTGGGAACCGGATGGTTACCCCGTTGCAAGGCAAGGACTGAAGGAGCACGGCCGGCTTATCAAGGCCGCGGCATCTGACGTCAGGAGTTGGGTGGAGTTACCACTGGCGGGAAACGGCCTAGATAAGTGCCCAAGTAGCACGCGCGCACGCCTAGATGCAGGGCATCCATGGGAGGCTTCCCGGTGGCACGGTCCCCGCAGGGACGCTGCCGAACAAGCCACGAACCACACCAGCAGAAGCGGGAACAGGTCCAGGAACACGGAGGTAAGGGTCTGGTTGCGGTGCTCGTGGCCAGAACCGTAACAGTACCCCCCCTCTTACGCCCCCACTAGCAGGTCCAGGCTTACTTGGGTGATCCAGATGAAATTGCCATAACAAGTCCTTGTCGAGGATATTACGGGCAGGTTCCCATGAGATATCCTCAGGTCCTCAGCCCTCCCAGGCGAGCAGAAACTCCCAGAGTCGTTGATGGAACCGGACATCTAGAATCTCACGTACTTGATAAGTAATACCGTCCGGTATGGAGGGATCTGATGGTTCGGGAGCCCGGGAGGAAAGCGACTCGGAATGGCCCACAGAATCTCGGTGGCTAGTCTTTGAGACGGGATCCGTAGCTGTAGATTCTTAGTACTAAGCCAGACGCGGTCTCCGGGTAGGAAGATAGGCGCTGGCTGATGGTGTCTATCTGCCCATTTCTTGGCAGACTGGGCGGCTTTATGTAACTTCTCCTGGATAGAAGTCCATAAGGACAAGAGCTGGCGGGCTGAGAGTTGCACTGCCGGGAGTGCATTGGGTTCAAGCGAAGGCAAGGGCGGTCGAAGTTGCTTTCCATAGACAATGAGGAAAGGTGAACTTCCAGTAGCGGCAAACTTCCAGTAGCGGCATGCGTATGGTTATTATACGAGAACTCCGCTCACAGGACTAACTTGGCCCAATTATCTTGTCGTTCATTTACAAAAGAGCAGAGAAAAGTCTTTAAGGTTCAATTAGTTCGTTCCATTTGCCCATTATTCTGAGGGTGGAATGCAGATGAGAGACTAAGTTGCACGCTGAAACATTTGCAAAGTGCCTTCCAATATCGAGCTGTAAACTGTGGACCACGGTCTGAGACTATATCCTGCGGAAGGCCGTGAAG
Source organism: Rhinatrema bivittatum (assembly GCF_901001135.1). Classification (NCBI taxonomy): domain Eukaryota; kingdom Metazoa; phylum Chordata; class Amphibia; order Gymnophiona; family Rhinatrematidae; genus Rhinatrema; species Rhinatrema bivittatum. The sequence continues at coordinate 800,401,875 of NC_042615.1, read as the reverse complement.
TCTAAAGATATGTTGCGCGAAGAGATTAGCTAGATCTGATGCTGAGGGCAACTTTGGCAGGGGGACGAAGTGCGCCATCTTGGAGAATTGGTCTACGGTCACCCAAATGACCGAATTCCCATCTGAAGTTGGGAGATCCACAACGAAGTCGGTGGAGATGTGAGTCCACGGCTCCACTGGAATGGGCAATGGCTGTAACAGGGCTCTGGGCTTCCCGGTGAGTGGCTTCTGTACAGCGCAGGTTGGGCAAGAACCCACAAAAGCTTTGACATCTTGTCTCACCGTCGGCCACCAATAAAATCGATTTAGCAGGTCCAAAGTCCCCTTATGGCCGGAATGGCCACCTGTAAGGGAGGCATGAGCCCAAGAGAGGACTGCTCTGTGGGAGCGGCGTGGGATGACAGTCTTCCCTTGGGAGGACACCTCTGTTGCCGCGAGGCTCACCTTCGCGGGGTCCAGGATATACTGCGGAGTGTCCGGGATCTCTTCAACTTTGGAGGAGCGCGAAAGTGCGTTGACTCGAACATTCTTGGAACTGGGTCGGTAATGTAACGTAAAGTTAAACCGATCAAAAAACAGCGACCACCGAGCTTGCCTTGGGTTCAGGCACTGGGCCTGCTTCAGAAATGCTAAGTTATTGTGGTCAGTGTAGATTGTAACCAGGTGGTTGGCCCCCTCCAACCACTGTCTCCATTCCTCCAAGGCTAGTTTCATGGCTAGCAACTATTTATCACCAATACAGTAGTTGCTTTCGGCTGGGGAGAATTTCTTCGAGAAATATGAACAGGGTAACAATTGTTTGGAATCAGAGTACTGGCTGAGTATGGCCCCTTCGGCCACACTAGAGTCATCAACTTCCACCACAAAGGGCCGGGTAGGGTCAGGATGATGAAGGCAGGTGTCTAGCAGGAAGGCGTCTTTTAAATCCTCGAAGGCTCGGCAAGCAGAAACAGGACAATCTACCGCATTGGCTCCCTTTCGGGTGAGGGCAATTAATGGAGCCACAATGCGGGAGTAGTTGGGAATAAAGTGACGGTAGAAACTGGCAAATCCGAGGAAGCGCTGCAACGCTTTAAGACCCCTCAGCTGAGGCCAATTCTTAATTGCGGCCACTTTCTCGGGATCCATTTGGAAGCCAGCTGCCGAGACGATGTAACCTAGGAACGGAAGGGACGTCTTCTCAAAACTGCACTTTTCCAGTTTCGCGTACAGGCCTTGCTCTCTAAGAATCTGGAGCACTTGACGGACATGCTGACGATGTGTAGGCAGGTCCTGGGAGAAGATTAGAACTTCGTCAAGGTAGACAATTACGCAGGTGTTCAGAAGATCCCGTAAAACCTCATTCATAAGGTGCTGGAACACCGCTGGAGCATTACATAAGCCAAAAGGCATCACAAGATATTCGCGATGCCCGTCTCTGGTATTAAAAGCGGTTTTCCACTCGTCTCTGGGACAAATTCTGACAAGGTTGTAAGCACCTCGTAAGTTCAACTTTCTAAAAATCTTCGCTCCCTGGAGCCTATCGAGGAGCTTTGGAATTAGCGGAAGCGGGTAACGGTCCCGCTTAGTAATGGAGTTAAGGCCTCAATAGTCTATACACGGTCTCAGCGAGCCGTCCTTCTTGCTGACAAAGAAGAAGCCTGCCCCTGCAGGCGACTTGGATGGGTGACTAAACACCTTGGCCAGGTTCTCTGAAATATACTCGGACATGGCCCGGGTTTCAGGCAGTGACAAGGGGTATACCCTTCCACGTGGAGGCATAGTTCCAGGTAGCAGGTCAATAGCACAGTCATATGGACGGTGCTGCGGAAGGATCTCCGCCTTCGTTTTAGAAAAAACATCCGTGAAGTGCTCATAAGGTGCCGGAGGGCTGAGGGCAGAGTTCATCAGCGGGTGTCCTGGAGTCTTTGGCACCTTCATGCAATTAGCAAGACAAAAGGGGCTCCACTTAGCGATTTGTAGAGTATCCCACTGGATCGTGGGTGAGTGCTTCTGTAACCACGGCAACCCTAGCACCACGGGGTGGACAGCCTTCTCCAACACCAAGAAGGCTATCTCCTCCATATGGATCGCCCCGGTGCGGACAGTAATGGGTGTCGTGCACTTCACTATAGGTCCAGGAAGGAGTGTCCCCTGGATGGAGGTAATTTGCAGCGGGACCTCCCGTCTATGTGTAGGAATTCGTAACTGGGAGACCAAGTCTTGTATGATAAAATTACCCCCCGCTCCGGAATCCAGGAACGCAATTGTCTCAATGGATCCTCCAGGGTACTCCAAGGTAACAGGCACGGTACATTGAGGAGCTGTCACACAGCCTAGGAGGAGCTCCTCCCTACCTCCTAGGCTTTGGCGTTTTCCGCACGCTCCTGGCAGCGTGCCAAGAAGTGGCCCTTCTGGCCACAATACAAGCACAACTTCAAGGAACGGCATCATTGTCTCTCTTCAGGAGAGAGCAGAGCATGTCCCAGCTGCATTGGCTCGCAGGAAGGAACATCTTGGCGAGAAGTCTTAGGAGAAGACACAGGTCTCGCGGAGGCTGAAGCGGGACTGTGGCGGGACGAGTGCTGCTCCTTGGCCCTTTGTTGTAGGCGGCGATCAATGCGGGCAGCCATCTCTATGAAGGCATTGAGGTCCTCCGGCAAATCTCGGGCAGCAATATCGTCTTTAATACACCCGGAAAGACCCTCCAGGAAGATGGCCTTAAGGCATCCATCCTGCCAACCTACTTCTTGGGCTAAAGTCCGGAACTCCATAGCATAGTCTACCAAGGAGCGAGCCCCCTGACGGAGCTGTAGCAGTTCAGAAGTAGCTGTAGCTACTCGGGCAGGCTTATCAAAAGCCTGTCTGAAATTGGAGATGAACTGTTGTAAGTCCACCAGCGAGAAATCATTATGTTCCCAGAGAGGGGAGGCCCAAATCAAGGCCTTCCCATCAAGCAGGGAGAGGATATAGGCTACCTTCACCACATCCGTAGGGAACTGCCGGGGCAGCAGGGAGAACCGTATAAAACATTGGTTCAAGAAGTCGCAGCAGGTCCTATTATCTCCAGCGTATCGAGAGGATGCCGGTAGCTGAGTCAAAGAAGAGCTGTGTCCCTCGGAGACCAAACCAGCAGCAGGCAGGGACTCCAGGTGAGCGGATAAGCATTCCATCATAGCTGCCAGTGTATCGATGCAGCTCTGATGTTGTAGCATCTGCTAGGTCATCCCAGGCAGGTCTGGGGAACCAGTCACATCCGCCGAGTCCATGGCCTTGCAATCTGTTATGACGTCTCAGTTTAGTGGACCCTTATGCCAACCTGTCAGAGACTGGGAGAAGGTGTTCAGTGTCTCTAGTAATCCACAGGTCGGGAGGCAGATGTCAGGCTGGACGTGGATGGTGCTCATCACCCTGGAAGCTGGTTCTCCCCCGGGAGGAGCCCGTAGGAGCCCAGCCACTTGGACTTAGGTGAGGTTTCACCCCTGGAAGCTGAAGCCCTCCCGGGAGGAGCCCGTAGGGGCCCAGCTGCTGGGACTTAGGCGAGTAGACTGGAGAACAGGACAGGAACTGGAACCAGACAAGAACAGCTGACAACGCTGTAGCAAAGGACAGGAACTAGAACCAGGCAGGAACTGTAGAAAGAATCGGGTACAGGAACCAGGCAGGAACTATAGCAAGACTCGGGTACTGGAACCAGGCAGGAACTGTAGCAAGCAAGCAGGATCCAGGCAGGTACTGTAGCAAGCGGACAGGAACCAGGCAGGCACTGTAGCAAGTGGGCAGGATCCAGGCAGGTACTGTAGCAAGTGGACATGAACCAGGCAGGCACTGTAGCAAGCGGGCAGGATCCAGGCAGGTACTGTAGCAAGCAATCAAGAACCAGGCAGGTACTGTAGCAAGCAGGCAGGAACGGAGCAAGTTCCAAAGTGACCCGCTCTGGGGCACGGAGCAACTGGGAACCGGATGGTAACCCCGTTGCAAAGCAAGGACTGAAGGACCACGGCCGGCTTATCAAGGCCGCGGCGTCTGACGTCAGGAGTTGGGTGGAGTCACCACTGGTGGGAAACAGCCTAGATAAGCGCCCAAGCGCGTGCGCGCGCCTAGAGGCAGGGCGTCCACGGGAGGCTTCCCAGCGGCATGGTCCCCGTGGGGGCACCGCTGAACAGGCCGTGAACCACGCCAGCAGAAGCGGGAACAGGTCCAGGAACATGGAGGTCAGGGTCTGGTTGCGGTGCTCGCGACCAGAACCGTAACAATATAGGTGAATCTCCAGCCTGTCCTGCTACAGTGTGTGTTTGCCAGCTGTCGGCGTAGGCCTCTTAGGTTCACCTACAAGACAGCATCAACCACACCTTGGGCACAAGGGGGCCTAGTCCTCTTCATCAGAGTAGGAGCTGGTATATTCTGTGACAGGAGAAAAAGTGTGTGACAATCCATCAGTTGGTGCACACCAGGGTGTGATGTTCATCATAAAAAAAAAATAAAATTGTATGAATGCCTTCCATTTATGAGAGGGATGTAGGCAACTGGATGTGATCCTTGTAGTGGAATACCTATTTTCTCTAAAGGGTTGCAAGACCATATATAGGTTATAATAAAAACAGGCTTGTGAACAGCTCTTCTTTACAGCATGGTGCCTAGTTAGTATTTGGCATGTACCTTGCCTTCTTATGCATCAGCAATCATGATGCAGTCACAAGGCATAGTTTCATTGGTAATCATATTTTGGGTTGTTATGCACAACCTATCTACTTAAATAGTAGGCCTATGAGTGGAACTAAAGTAGTGCTTATTGGCATGGCCAACCATGAACCTAGAGTTGCACTTTGGTCAACCCAAGGCCTATGGGTTCTAAAAGAATGGTGTCTTATTAACAGGAGAGATACTTCAAGTTGTTGGTTGTGAAAGGGTTCTGTTGGCTGGCAGGGAAATGGTGGGAGTATGTGATGGAAGCAGGAAATACTATAGAAAGACTATTTTGATACCTCGCAGTTAGGTTTTATGTTAACTTACCTCAGACCCTCTCCTATCTGACATTCAATTGTTTCAAACATTTTCCCCTCCAAGTGGTGCAACTTCAAACCCTTTCTTCAGGGGTTGTATTCTCACAGAAGAGAAGTTAGAATAGCATAGTCTAGATTTCTGTTCATGCCATCTAAGCCTTGACCCTTATTCTCACAATGGCTCTTCACTGTCACTTCTCACTCAATATATATATTTATTTATTTATTTATTTATTTATTTATTTATTTAAAAGTATTTATATACTGCTTTTCAAAACAGGGTATCTTGACAAAACGGTTTACAATAGAAAATAAAATAAATAAAATGGGTTTAAAAATAGTAATAAAAATACAAAAACTGGTATATACCTTAATGGTAAAATAAAATATTAACAAAAATAACTGAATAATGGAGCTGGGCCAAAGTTCATTCCGTAATTAGGAAAGGATAAGGGGTAGGGGAGGGGGGGTTTGAAATAGAGGAAAAATGAAATAAAGTTATGGAGGTTGGGGAGGATACTGAGTTGTGGAATAATGTTGAATTGATTGTGAAGGAGTATTGAATGCCATTTGGAAAAGATGTGTTTTTAATGATTTTTTGAATTGTTGAAGATTGGGTAGTAGACGAAGTGGATTGGGTAGTGAATTCCAGAGGGAAGGGCCTGCTACTGAGAAGGCCCTTTTTCTGGTGATGTCTAGTCTAGCCTGTCGTGGGGAAGGAGTGTCAAGTAAGTTTTGGGGCTGTTTCTTCTCTTCCCACCCATTTGTTACTACAAATGACACTTTATTGCTAAGAACTATAGCTTTGGCTGCTCTTTGCCCTATACCATTCTCCTGGAGTTTTCCTAGTAGAGATGTGATTCTGCCGAACCTTTCAGTTCGGTCTTTGTTATCAGCACGCCATGGGAAATTTCATTTTCCCGCAGTTCAGGCCAATTTTATTTCGTCTGTCCCCCCAAAATGAAGCCCAAAACCTGGGGGGGGGGGCAGATGGGGGTGGGGGGGTGTAAAAAAAAACAAACAAAAAAACAAACCCACCCCAACTCTTCAAATTTAATTAATTGCAACCCCCACCCTCCTGAACCCCCCAAGACTTGCCCGACCAACCCCCCAAGACATACTGAAAGTCCCTGGTGGTCCAGCGGGGGTCCCGGGAGTGATCTCCCACTCTCGGGCCATCGTCTGTCAGTAATCAAAATGGCGCCGATGGCCCTTTGCCCTTATCATGTGACAGGGGCTGTCAGTGCCTTGGCCGGCCTCTGTCACATGGTAGGAGCAATGGTCAGCCGGTGCCATCTTAGAAAATGGTGCGGGCCATCCATTGCTCCCACAATGTGACAGGGGCTGACCAATGGCACCGATAGCCCCTGTCACATGGAAAGGGCAAAGGGACATCAGCGCCATTTTGATTAGTGGCAGCCGACAGCCCGAGAGGGGGAGAACGCTCCTGGGACCCCACTGGACCACCAGGGACTTTCGGTAAGTCTTGGGGTGGTTAGGCAAGTCTTGAGGGGTTGGGAGGGTGGGGGGTTGCAATTAATTAAACTTGAAGGGTTGGGGAAGGTTTTTATTTTTCAATGTGCCCTTTCTCCCTTCCCAAAGTACAATAAGAAAACCACAAAAAATGTTGTGGGTTTCCTTATCGTTTCGTTGCCCTTCCGAAATGCGATGAAATAGGAAATATCGTCTCTATTTCCTATTTCATCACAAACAAATGCACATCCCTATTTCCTAATGCCATAAGGGCATTGATATTGTCTTGCACAGCTGTGACTTTGGGACTGCACACTGATTTGGAAGCAGCCTGGGAGGGAACTTCCCAACTCTCTACCCTAACCTCCCTTCCCCTTCCCCTAACCAACCCACCCCAATCCCTATTCTAGCCCCCCCCCCGGACCTTTGTCCTACCTTCTGCACCTGCCTCCGGGCAGGTGCAGGTTGCGCGCATCAGTACCCGGCCAGCACGCGATCCTCCGACACATCTTGGGGCTTTGCACGCATTACCAGGCCTTGGTAAAATAGGCCTGGCAATGCATAACCCCACCTACGCACATAAATCCATAGGATTTACGCTACTATCTTTTAAAATCTGCCCCTAAATATTTTCCCTGGCTTCTGAGCAAAGTTGTATGCAGAGTGTTAACGCTTGTACCTAATTTGTTTGGTTTTGCCTGTGTACGACTGTTGTCCTCATTTTCATTTTTGTTTTGATCTCTTAGTTCTCTTGAGGCATTTACCTCCCAGGAGTAGGAGGCTTCATAGTTAAACTGCTGCTGCATTCTCTGCCAGGCTTGGCTCATAGAGCAGGCATTGCGGCTGCCCTCCCTAGTAGTCTCCTTTCTCACCACCAAAGAGGCCAGCCTGGCCAAATCTCTCTCACAGAAGTGTGGCTTCCTCACTGGGAAGCATTTTCTTATGATCCCACCCAGGCAAATCCTGAATACATATAATACTGGCCACAAAATCCAAATAAAATAAAAAAACACAAATAAAATAATGGAGTCATTGCCTGCCTAGTACAGAATAGGCCTAATTTAACACACATGATATGCAACCAGTCTTCTCACCAGTAACCCCCTGAATACACTAATAATTAGCAAAAGCCAATGAAAAAGGAAAAGAAAATAAGTGCACGCATACTTTGAGGGTGGAGATATAAGCACAGATGCCTCCTTGCAAGTTCCATCTATTCTTGATTAAATCTTTGCTTAATTGGGATCAAGTGGATATGTTTGAAAGGTGAATTGATTCAGAAGCAACTGGTTTCCAAACGGTTATTTATTTTTCTTTTTTATGTTGTATCAGACAAAAAATAAATGATAATGCTTTCACATTTGACCGGAAAGATATTTGGACATTTATAGATTTTAAATGTTACTGCTCCTTTCAGTTAGCAACAAGGGCCAGATTTATTAAGCATCAGGCACTAGTAAGGAGAATGCACAAAAGCTGCCAAAATTCTACTTTAAATGCACAGTATGAAATTGCACATTCTCAGTTCAAGCTTTTACTTTTCAAGAGCACTCATACAGAAATGTGAGAAAAAAAATACAAGACAAAAATGAAGTAAAACCACTGTGGAGCTTATAGGGTGAAAATTAGGTGTGCAGTTAAGTAAGAAAGTGCCATCATTTCTTTAATGTAATCTGCATTATTATTTTAGCCTTACCAGTAATTACTAATTTTAGCACATACTAAATCAAATTAGCATTCACTGAATCAATTTAGTGCAAAAATTATAATCTGTACTGAAATGAAAAAAATATAAAACAATGAAAAAAAAAACCAAAAAACAAACTCTCCCCCCACAAAACAAAGAAATAATAAAATGTTATGTATTTTTGACTGCATACCCCTAAAATGAAAGCTCAAGCAATTGTGCTCAGGCCAAATGGCACCTTGGATCAAATGACATCTTAAGGTGAAAGGATTCAGTTTTCTCATATTGCTGCAACCTTTGTATCCCTTTTCCCACTCCAAGTTTGCACTGTCAAGGAAGCTTTTTTTACTCAGATATGCTGGCCAAAAAAATATTTGTGTACGCAGCTTTGAGTTGAGCAAGTTCTGATACCCATGAACTCAGATGGGCTCAAATTCAGTCACAGTGTTTTGGCCTTTCTCAAATTACATTCAAATTGTAAACTAACCAAAAATGTCTTCTATTTTATTCCATCAAGAGAGCATATGTGCTTCTTCAAAGTTGGCTCTAAAACTTTAGAGGATTTTTTTCTTCCTTTTTGCTATCTATTCATCATATAGCAAATGTGATATCTCTTCCATATTTCTGCCTTTCCAACTTCATTGACCTCTGACCGATCATGTCACAATCAACTTCCATTATCTGTGTTTATCGCCTGCACATGGCCTATATATTTTGATCGAAAGAAACCATGTTCTCCCTTCAGTGCCTACAGAGAGCACTTTGCTGGGTACCATCAGTTCAGAAAAAGCAGTCACCCAATATATGAGATTGTGACAAGGTATAATGTAATGGTAGTTATGTGAACCGCCAATAAACTAGTGCTACTTTTCAGATTACTTGGAAAAAAAGTCTTTTAGCGTGCTTGAAGAGGTATGAAATGAATTTCATTTCCCTTTTCATTTGCCTTGCCTCTGAAAGGTTTCATGCAAGATATGTGACCAACTATTATATTACTAATCCAACCATGACAGAGGCACAATTTTCTCTGAGAATTTACTTCTGAATGGGCTTCAAAAATACTTGAAAGCTCAGAATTAAAGTACACTGAACAGAGCAACCACTGAGCTATAGACATCAGTCTTTAAAAAAAAAAAATTGTTTCCAACAAAATGTAAATGAGCATTTTTTAAGACCAAAAAATGTGAAATATAGTTCCAGAATGAATAGTTTCTCTGCAGAGCCAACAACAAAAGCATGATGAAAGAGTTGGTCAGTGCATTCTCGGTGACATGGGGAAAACAGCATGGCACATACTATATCCCATGGAAAATAAAATAGTATGACATACGGAGCCCAACTTTCAGACCTGTTTGTGGTACAGTAGTTGTGCTTTTAAGTAGACACACAGAGATTAAGAATATAATTTAATAATCTGTGTGTTGGGTCCTGCAAAGTTTATGCCATGTATTTTTGCTCTGAAAGTGCACACACATGTTTCAGTTTCACATGTATACTTCAAATGGAAGAAAACACATACTTTCTCTTCCCATTTTGTGTGTTGCTACATTGCAAAACTAAACACGGAGGCAGATATTTCATAAAGTGTGTGAATATACAGCATCAAAAGTACCTGCATTTGTTCTTGGAATCACTTGTTTGCCAATACATCTCCCGGTTCACCCAGCCCTTCTCTTGTTCAACTAGACCTCTAGTACTTCACTCTGAACCCCCACCAGTTCACCAAGACCTACCAACCAAACAATGCAGTCAACAGTCAGGTCTACATGCATGAGTCAATTAGCGAATGCAAAAGTGTACAAATGTCTTTGGTAATGTATATGCATTTACCTCCTACAAACCAGATACTACCATATGTACATCGAACCCCATTCAGGAATGCCCTAGACCAGTGTTCCCCAACCCTGTCCTGGGGGCCCACCAGCCAGTCGGGGTTTCAGGATATCCACAATGAATATGCATGAGAGAAAATGTGCATGTTATGGAAGCAATGCATGCAAATTTTCTCAGTGGCCTGCTGGGTTGTTTTTGTCAAGAGGAAAGCAGCTGGAAGACAAGAGAGAAACAGAAGATGCTCATTTTGGTCTCTCTGTAGAAGATTTTTTTCTGAGAATTTCCTATTTGCTGGAGCAGCTGACGAAAAACATAAAAACAGGCTGTCTCTGTGTAGAAAGGATTCACTGGTCACTGCAGGTATTTGAAAAGTGAGATTTCCTGCTAGGTTTGGACAGTCTAAATAAAAGGTAGATTTTAAAATATGCGCGCGTGCATCCATAAACGCTTGAATGGAAAAGGGAGTCACAAGCAGGGCCAGTGCAAGGAGATTAGGCGCCCTATGCACCTTCAGCCTTCCGCCGCTCCTCCCCTCCCCCTGTTGTGCTGCCCCCAGCCCTGCCCCCGGTCACAGCCCCGACTCCAGGTGTAGGAACCATATACCACCACTCCCCCACCCTCCCAACCTCCCCCCCCCCCACCCCCCCCAAAAAACCTCACAAAACACCTGGTCCGTTGGCTGCCACTAATCAAAATGGCGCCTTGGCCTTCAGTCCCTACCATGTGACAGGGGCTACCGGTGCCATTGGTTGGCCCCTGTCACATGGTAGGGGCTAAAGGCCACCAGCGCCATTTTGGTTAGTAGAAGCCGAGGCCTCGGGAGTGGCAGATCGCTCCCGTGCCCTCTGCTGGACCACCAGGGGGGCGTCAAGAGAGTGGCACGAAGGGGGGGGGGGAGGCAGGGTGAGGCGGGGGCTGGGCAGATCTTTGAAGAGGTACTTTTTGCCCTTTCAAAATTCTGCCGCCTGCAGTGACCACGAACAGCGGTGGCACCCCCTAAATCTCGGTTCCCTAGGCACAGGCCTAGCTCACCTAATGGTTCCACCGGCCCTGGTCACAAGGGGCACATATTTCTCACGCATATGAACGCGAGCTATGCAAAATATGCATGTTTTTGCCACAAGTTGTGCGCACCCCTTGTGCACAGCAAGCAGCCTTGTGTCACCCCTTTGCATGCTGAGCAATGGCGCACTATGTTCATGCACGAATGTTCACACGTGCACAGAAACATGAGGCCAGGACTTCATGCTCCTCTTCACTGCATGCGTGTAAGATGGCTTCAAGGGGGAGACAGCCAAATTTCACCATCAGGGATGTTGCTCTTCTGTCATCCCTGGTGGTGGCAGATAGGGATGTGCAGAGGGATGCCATACTTTGCATTCGGGATTTGTATTCATCGGGGGGCAGATACATTGCATTCGGCAAGGGAGCCCCCCAATACATTCATGCGTTAATTCTTATTCGTTTCCCGGCTAAAAGTGAATTAACTACAACCCCCCACCCTCCTGACCCCCCGCAAGACTTACCAAAACTCCCTGGTGGTCCAGCGGGGGGTCCGGGAGCCATCTCCTGCACTCACACCCTCGGCTGCCGGTATTCAAAATGGCACCGATAGCCTTTGACCTTACTATGTAACAGGGGCTACCGGTGCCATTGGTTGGCCCCTGTCTCATGACAGGAGCAATGGATGGCCGGCGCCATCTTGTGCTCCCTCTCATTCTCTCCACTCCTCTGGCATGTCCACTCTGTTGCAGATCTTAGTGTCATCCGCAAAAAGACAAACCTTACCTTCTATCCCATCTGCAATGTCTCTCACAAAGATATTGAACAGGACCGGTCCCAACACCGATCCTTGTGTCACACTGCTTAAAACCGGTCTCTCTTCAGAGAGAGTTCCATTTACCATCACACATTGTCTTCTGTCTGTCAACCAGTTTGCAATCCAGGCCACCACCTCGGCACTCACTCCTAAGCTTCTAATTTTATTCACCAGTCTCCTGTGCGGGACCGTATCAAAAGCTTTGCTGAAATCCAAGTAGATGACATCATGCGCTCTTCCTTGATCCAATTCCTTGGTTACACAGTCAAAAAAGTCTAAAAGATTTGTCTGACAGGATCTTCCCCTGGTGAATCCATTTTGCCTCTGGTCCAGCAATTCTCCTGACTGTAGAGAGTTCACTATTCTCTCTTTCAACAGTGACTCCATTACTCCCACCACTGAAGTGAGGCCATCTGGTCTGTAATTACCAGCCTCTTCTCTGTTCCCACTCTTTTGAAGCGGGACTACCACCGCTCTTCTCCAATCATTCGGCACCACTCCCGTTTCTAGGGATCTATTGAACAGGTCACACAGTGGACTCGCCAGCACATCTCTGAGCTCCCTCAGTATCCTGGGTTGAACTTCATCAGGCCCCATGGCTTTGTCCACTTTCAGTTTCCCCAGCTCTTCCCATACATTCTCTACTGTAAGTGGAGTTACATCTACTCCACTCCCCTCCAGTTTCTTGTTAACTAGCGACGGTCCTTCTCCAGGGTCCTCTTTAGTGAACACAGAACTGAAGTATTTGTTTAATATTTCTGCCATTTCTTCGTCTCTCTCCACATATTGATCCTTTCCACCTTTCAATTTCACTATACCATTTTGAACTTTTCTCTTTTCACTGATGTATCTGAAAAATGTTTTGTTACCTCTGTTTACATAAGAACATAAGAAAATGCAATACTGGGTCAGACCAAGAGTCCATCAAGCCCAGCATCCTGTTTCCAACAGTGTCCAATCCAGGCCATAAGAACCTGGCAAGTACCCAAAAGCTAAGTCTATTCCATGTTACCATTGCTAATGGCAGTGGCTATTCTCTAAGTGAACTTAATAGCAGGTAATGGACTTCTCCTCCAAGAACTTATCCAATCCTTTTTAAACACAGCTATACAAACTGCACTAACCACATCCTCTGGCAACAAATTCCAGAGTTTAATTGTGCGTTGAGTAAAAAAGAAATTTCTCCGATTAGTTTTAAATGTGCCACATGCTAACTTCATGGAGTGCCCCCTAGCCTTTCTATTATCCAAAAGAGTAAATAACCGATTCACTTCTACCCGTTCTAGACCTCTCATAATTTTAAACATCTCTATCATATCCCCCCTCAGCCACCTCTTCTCCAAGCTGAAAAGTCATAACCTCTTTAGTCTTTCCTCATAGGGGAGCTGTTCCATTCCCCTTATCATTTTGGTAGCCCTTCTCTGTACTTTCTCCATCGCAATTATATCTTTTTTGAGATGCGGCGACCAGAATTGTACAGAGTATTCAAGGTGCGGTCTCACCATGGAGTGATACAGAGGCATTATGACATTTTCCGTTTTATTCACCATTCCCTTTCTAATAATTCCCAACATTCTGTTTGCTTTTTTGACTGCCGCAGCACACTGAACCGACAATTTCAATGTGTTATCCACTAAGATGCCTAGATCTCTTTCTTGGGTTGTAGCACCTAATAAGGAACCCAACATGGTGTAATTATAGCATGGGTTATTTTTCCCTATATGCATCACCTTGCACTTATCCACATTAAATTTCATCTGCCATTTGGATGCCCAATTTTCCAATCTCACAAGGTCTTCCTGCTATTTATCACAATCTGCTTGTGATTTAACTACTGTGAACAATTTTGTGCCATCTGCAAATTTGATTATCTCACTCGTCGTATTTCTTTCCAGATCATTTATAAATATATTGAAAAGTAAGGGTCCCAATACAGATCCCTGAGGCACTCCACTGTTCACTCCCATCCACTGAGAAAATTGTCCATTTAATCCTCCTCTCTGTTTCCTGGCTTAGCCAGTTTGCAATCCACAAAAGGACATCGCCACCTATCCCATGACTTTTTACTTTTCCTAGAAGCCTCTCATGAGGAACTTTGTCAAACGCCTTCTGAAAATCCAAGTATACTACATCTACCGGTTCACTTTATCCACATGTTTATTAACTCCTTCAAAAAAGTGAAGCAGATTTGTGAGGCAAGACTTGCGTTGGGTAAAGCTTGCTGACTTTGTTCCATTAAACCAAGTCTTTCTATATGTTCTGTGATTTTGATGTTTAGAACACTTTCCACTATTTTCCCTGGCACTGAAGTCAGGCTAACCGGTCTGTAGTTTCCCGGATCGCCCCTGGAGCCCTTTTTAAATATTGGGGTTACATTTGCTATCCTCCAGTCTTCAGGTACAATGGATGATTTTAATGATAGGTTACACATTTTTACTAATAGGTCTGAAATGTCAGTTTTTAGTTCCTTCAGACCTCTGGGGTGTATACCATCTGGTCCAGGTGATTTACTACTCTTCAGTTTGTCAATCAGGCCTAACACATCTTCTAGGTTCATCGTGATTTGATTCAGTCCATCTGAATCATTACCCATGAAAACCTTCTCCATTACGGGTACCTCCCCAACATCCTCTTCAGTAAACACCGAAGCAAAGAAATCATTTAATCTTTCTGCAATGGCCTTATCTTCTCTAAGTGCCCCTTTAGCTCCTCGATCATCTAACAGTCCAACTGACTCCCTCACAGGCTTTCTGCTTCGGATATATTTAATCAAGTTTTTACTGTGAGTTTTTGCCTCTACAGCCAACTTCTTTTCAAATTCTCTCTTAGCTTGTCTTATCAATGTCTTACATTTAACTTGCCAATGTTTATGCTTTATCCTATTTTCTTCTGTTGGTTCCTTCTTCCAATTTTTGAATGAAGATCTTTTGGCTAAAATAGCTTCTTTTACCTCCCTTTTTAACCATGCCGGTAATCATTTTGCCTTCTTTCCACCTTTCTTAATGTGTGGAATACATCTAGACTGTGCTTCTAGAATGGTATTTTTTAACAATGACCACACCTCTTGGACATTTTTTACTTTTGTAGCTGCTCCTTTCAGTTTTTTTCTAACAATTTTTCTCATTTTATCAAAGTTTCCCTTTTGAAAGTTTAGCATGAGAGCCTTGGATTTGCACACTGTTCCTCTTCCAGTCATTAAATAAAATTTGATCATATTATGATCACTATTGCCAAGAGGCCCCACCACCATTACCTCCTTGACAATCCTTTCTTCCGCTTGACTTTTTGATGTCTTGATTAATTTCTTCGTCTCCCTCTGTTCTACCAGATATTCTTCTTTGTGCTCCTCCCTTTGGGATATTTTATATTTCTTGAACGCTTTTCTTTTAGCCTCTATTTTGTCAGCTACCTCCTTTGAGAACCAGATAGGTTTCATTTTTCTTTTGCTTTACTTTTCTAATATATAGATTAGTTGCCTTGGTAATTGCTCCTTTTAGATTGGTCCACTGTTGATCCACATCTCTCTCGTTCTCTCAGCCTTTTAGTTCTTAATAAGAGGTACAAGCTCTCAACATAAATGTCCCAGAACTGATAAAGATAATAAACATGACCCCCTAGGCATTAATTTCTAAACCAAAGTTAGCAGAAAGATTTAGTCCTGTTCCTATAGCAGCTGCAAGCAAAACTCCAGTCCAGGAATTGGGTACAAATAACCCTAGTGAAGGCTTCAGGATCTGGAATGCAAGGACACAGAGAAGATCAACTCAATCATGGCCCAGAGATATTCAACCCACTCACCCACACAGCAAGGCAGATAGGTGTTAATGTTCTCCACAATGATAAAGCTTAAGCTTCAAAAAGCTCCCCTTGATTGCTTAAACATCTTCAGTCATTTCACAATGGGTATTTATTTGTAAGCTTTTATATACCTTCATTTAGAGGATTCCATCACAATGGTTTACATGAATAACTAATTATAAATAAAAATGATAAAAACAAATCTCTTACAAAAGACACAGGTAATGTATAAAATAATCATAAAAGTACAATAAAATAGATAAATAATAGCAATGATTAAAACAATGTGGCATAAAAACATAGATAGGTTTAAATCGATTGTCCTGCACCAATTGAGGAATTACTGGTCCTGGTCATATTCATTATAGGCCCTGCAGAACAGCCAATTTTTTAAACTCTTTTAAATGATTTCACATTTTGCTGTAGTCTTAGTTGTTCTGGTAGTGCATTCCAAATTTTAGGTCTAGCAATGGAAATTGCTCTATTTCTCACCTGCATTAGATGTGCCGATTGCACCATTGAAATGGATAGAAGGCCTATATTGCTAGATTGCAAATTCCTTTGTGGTGTATGCAGTCTGATGGAGGCATTGAACCATTCTGTTGCTTCTGCATATAATATTTTATGAGTAATACAAAGAGTTTTATATTCTATACGGTAGTTTACAGGTAACCAATGTAAAGAAATCAGGACAGATGTATTATGATCATATTTGTTTGTGTTTGTTAAGACCCTTGCTGCTGCATTTTGAAGCACTTGCAGTGGGCAAATGGTCGTTTGAGGGAGACATAGTAGTAAAGAGTTACAATAGTCGAGGTTAGAGAACAATAGTTTGAAATACTGTTCTAAAATTATTATCATCCAATAAAGGTTTTAAATGTTTTAGTGTGTGTAATTTATTATAACCATCTTTCAATTTGTTAGCAATGTGCTTTTTTAAAGTAAGTTTGGTGTCAATGATAACTCCTAGATCCCATGCACTATTACCTATTTCAAGGTTAGTTTTATTATCCTCAAGTATGATGTTCAGGGGTTTGATGTGGCCAACTCTCCTAGCAAGTAATATAATTTTGGTTTTATTAACGTTTAGCATTAGTATCATGTTAGCTTTAGTTGCTGATCATGGATATGTACATAATTATTAATTTGAGAGTAGTCTCAATTGAAGAATTTATCGGAATTAAGATTTGGATGTCATCGGCATATATGTAATGCATAAGGCCAAGTCCACTTAAAAAGTGACAATTTGGAATCATGTAAATGTTAAATAGAGTAGCTGATAATGATGACCCTTGGGGGGACACCCATGTTTAATTCTATTTTATCGGAAATCGTGGTTTTGATTTTAAACTTGGAAATGGTGATTTTCTAAATAAGATGAAAACCATTTTATTGTGTTATTGGTCATCTTTATTTCAGTTAGTCTGTTTAAGAGGATTGTGTGATTCATGGTATCAAAAGCTGATGACAGATGTAACAATATTAGTAAAAAGTTTTGTCCATTATCAAAACCTCTTAGTATTGTATTGGTGAGAGAAAGAAGAAATGTTTCCGTGCTGTGATGCTTTCTAAAAACAAATTGGGAGGGGAATAGAATGTTATTAGTTTCTAAGTGATCCGTTAATTGTTTCTGAACTACCTTCTCTATTAATTTTGCAAGGAATGATAAATTAGATATCGGTCGATAATTATTTGGTAGAGTGGGTTCCAATGATGTTTTCTTTAAAATTGGTTTAATGATTACAGTTTTAAGAATTTGGGGATAGATTCATTAACACTTGAGCCAAGCTGTGAGATGATGAGTGGGTGGAGAATACCCATTCCTAAGCCTCATTCTAATTAACTTCTGTAGGTATACTGAATCTTCTTTAATCACGCCAAAATCAAACAGCACGCACATGTGCAGCATCAATGTTAATTGCAATGAGCACAAATCAGCGAGCACGCACATGTTGGACATCAATTCTAATTGCTATATGCACAAATCAGCCGGCACGCACATGTCACTCATCAATGTTAATTGGCAGTGTGCACAAATTGGCCAGCAGGCACATGTCCCACATCAATTTTAATGGCCCACGTGCTGAAATGCTATATGCACAGATCGGACTCACCTGTCGCATTATGTACGAGGGGAGGGGGTGCAAATTACACAGCCTACAAAAATATCTATTGCCACATTCATTGTTCTACTTACACCATGTCTCAGGTATGTGGAGTGATGATCAGGTGAGGTGGACATGTTTGTTGAGTATGCCATGCGGTTCCAGAATCTGCTGTTATGTCCCCAGTCCAAGAGGGTGGGCAACCACAGAAGGAAGCAGATCTGGAAGAGGGTCAGGTATGCAGTCAACTCTGTGTTCCACCACAACTGTAGCATTTGGAGCTGATGCACAAGTGGCATGTCAAGCAGAAGCAGGTATGGATGATTGCAGAGGGACAAGTCAGCCACATCAGCTTCACCCCATCTGAGGAATTGGTGCTGAGCACAAACTGAAGCTTCTGTGGGTGGAGTTGGGAAGCTAGACGCTATGCAACATCTATGGCAGGAAGGTGAGCATTGCATTCTAGGGATGTGAATCGTTTTAGGACGATTAAAATTATCGTCCGATAATTTTAATATCGTCTTAAACCGTTATGGAACACAATACAATAGAGATTCTAACGATTTATCGTTATAAATCGTTAGAATCGTGAGCCGGCACACTAAAACCCCCTAAAACCCACCCCCGACCCTTTAAATTAAATCCCCCACCCTCCCGAACCCCCCCCCCCCAAATGACTTAAATAACCTGCAGGTCCAGCGGCGGTCCGGAACGGCAGCGGTCCGGAACGGGCTCCTGCTACTGAATCTTGTTGTCTTCAGTCGGCGCCATTTTCGAAAATGGCGCCGAAAAATGGCGGCGGCCATAGACGAACACGATTGGACGGCAGGAGGTCCTTCCGGACCCCCGCTGGACTTTTGGCAAGTCTTGTGGGGGTCAGGAGGCCCCCCCCAAGCTGGCCAAAAGTTCCTGGAGGTCCAGCGGGGGTCAGGGAGCGATTTCCCGCCGCAAATCATTTTCGTACGGAAAATGGCGCCGGCAGGAGATCGACTGCAGGAGGTCGTTCAGCGAGGCGCCGGAACCCTCGCTGAACGACCTCCTGCAGTCGATCTCCTGCCGGCGCCATTTTCTGTACGAAAACGATTCGCGGCGGGAACTTTTGGCCAGCTTGGGGGGGGCCTCCTGACCCCCACAAGACTTGCCAAAAGTCCAGTGGGGGTCCGGAAGGACCTCCTGCCGTCCAATCGTGTTCGTCTATTTTTCGGCGCCATTTTGGAAAATGGCGCCGGCTGAAGACAACAAGATTCAGTAGCAGGAGCCCGTTCCGGACCGCTGCCGTTCTGGACCGCCGCTGGACCCGCAGGTTATTTAAGTCATTTGGGGGGGGGTTCGGGAGGGTGGGGGATTTAATTTAAAGGGTCGGGGGTGGGTTTTAGGGGGTTTTAATGTGCCGGTTTTGCGATTTTACGTTTTTTCACGATATTTTACCCCCCCAAACGGCAACAATACGATTCCCTCCCCCTCCCAGCCGAAATCGATCGTTAAGACGATCGAGGACACGATTCACATCTCTATTGCATTCTAAAAGTAGGCTATGAGTATAGATATCCATCAGGCACTTCTTTATATGTAACAAAGTACAACATTATTAAACATAATGCCATCGTACATTTGCTAATATATGATCTGCAAACCATTATTGGTTACATCTCTACCTATCTGTATGTACACAGTATAGACCAAAGCAATTTATGGTCAGCTCATTATATTCACCACATAGGACAGGTTTTTTTTTAAACTCTAAAAACATTACAGGAATGCCTGATCTACACATCTACACCTTTTGTCTGCTGCTGCTTTGTTGATTTCACTTATCATGTGAAAGGGTGCAGTGGTCTTTCTGGTATATACGAAGATATGCTGTCAGCTATAATACAATATATTTTTTTAATGGGAAAATAAAGTAAAATGCTTAATCTGTTGTTGCATAGCCTGTATATTAAAGAGCATAAGGGATGTTCTTTGTTGGGGGCTATCTCCTCTGTCAGTTTCCCCATCAAAGTACCCCAAGGGATACCAATGTATGTGGCCACAAATATAACCTTCTATACCAATGACAGAGGTAACATCTATTGTGTGTTCTTACTGTGCTTTCCTACAGCTTAAGAGAAAAGGCACCCTTACAAAGGAGCCTGCAAAACCAGGCTGTGTGTTTAAAGCATGAGTGTGTAAAATGTGTGTGCAGGTACAAGCAGGCCCCCAAGATTTAAACAAGTTAGGATGTAATGGCTTTCTATCTCCAAGGCATGCGTTCCTCAAGGCAGAGGCTTTGCAAATGTTTAGCCTCCAAGGTGCGGGGTGGGATCAACTGACACTGAATGCATCTCTGACCACAGTACCTGGCCTATACAGTGACTCCAAAAGTCCATCCTGACTGTGTCTTGTGTCCCAGCAGTGGAAATTTCATTATGGGGTGTCTTGTGACTTTCTCTGCTTCTCTCTCCTTTCAATACTTTTCAAAAGACAGGGCCTTATCCTTCTGTCAGTGGTAGACTGTGACCCAAATATGTGAAACACATGTGCTCTGTCTCCTTAGAAATTCATAATACTCAAGTGCTCTGCAGCTGGATTAAGCCCTCCTTCTGCCTCAGGGACTCCCACTCAGAGTGTAAATCAGGGAAGGGGCAATATTGAATGATATGGCCATTTATAGCTCTGTACCAAAGGACTAGTAATTACTGGTCTATCAAGTGGAGCATGCAGGGCATATGAACCAAAGTACACAAAACATCGAATGCCAGTGTTTTACATTTACCTATTTCTTTTTCTAGAGGGGCCAGATGATGAGCATCCAAAACCTGCACCTAGACAGCCCCAAAGGCAGTATTGGCATCTGTGGGTAATCCCTGACAGCTCAGATGAGGAAGGAGAAGAAGCTCATGAACAGCTCCAACAGCCTGAGGAGGAAGAGGAGCTGGAGGACACACTGGCTGATCTGCTAGAGGATCGCCCCCAGAATAGCAGTGCATCTGACCAGCCCGAACCTGATATAGTTGCCAGTCAGGCTGAGAGACTGTTATTACAGCAAAGCACCAGCCTCTTGGAGGTGATCTCAAGCCTGCATGATGTGGTGATTCAGGAAGCAGAGGCCCTCCATGATACCATCAGCGAGGAAGTGCAAGGCCTCCGTGATACCATCAGGGAGGAAGGACAGGGGATTCAGGAGGCAAAATGGGACCTTTGCCAGGCAACAGATGAGCAAACTGCAGTGTGGAGGGAGATACTGCAGAGGATGCCCCCCTTGCAGCTGCAGCCACCAGTGGCTCCATGGCCTTTCATGGTGCCCTGGATGCAGAATCCTCCACCTTATGGGCCAATATTCCCATGGATGCACCTGCCCATGCTGAAGATCCCACTGTGCCCCAGCTCCTGCACTTCAGCCTGCACCAAGCTATCCCTGAATGGCACCTCAGCAAACACCACCACTGCCTACACCACCTGTCATGCTTCTGCCATCAGCACCACCACAGCCACTGCTCCCTCCATTTGTACCTTCCTGCAGCCATGAATTTGAACTGCCATAAGCTCCTTTGCCCTCTAAGGGTAGTGTGAGCAGTGGCAGGAGTCCACTGAACAGGAGCTCCAGGTTGGGGCAGCCTAAATTTTCTGAAGCCAGAAAAAGAGGCCAGCCAAGGAAGTGAAGTGATGCTTTACGTTGTTATCCATTATTTTGCTGCACTTTTTTGAAAATAAATGCACTATCACCTTCTGAAATGTCTTTTAGTGAGAGTGCACCTTTGTGGTTTAGTCTGCTTTTGACTCAAGCAATGTATCTCCTGCAAATCTTCCTGAGTCAGATGCTCTTCCTCTTCCTGATTCTCTTGACGGGCCTCCTCTGGAGAAGCCATGTGTCTGTTTAGTGCAAGGTGATGTAGCATACTGCAGGCTAGAAAGATCTCACACTCTTTAGGGGGGGCTATAAAGAAGGCATCCTCCAGATCTTTCTAGACAGCAAAAGCGTGATTTAAGTAAGACAAAGATTCTCTCTATGACTGCCCTGGTCTTGCGGTGTGCCCTGTTGTAGTGATACTTAGCTGCAGTTTTGGAGTTGCAATGGGGATCATGAGCCAGGTTTTCAGTGGATAGCCTCTGTCACCTGTAGGAGGAGAAGACACAGAAAATCAGGGTTACATATACCTTCTGGGTTTTATAGTGGCACAGCTCACAGGGTTAGTTTAGATCAGCTCTGCAGTGGCCACCTAAATATATGGGAGACAAAAGTAAGCAGGGAAATGGGTATGTATTAGAAGTGGTGGGTGCCTTCCTACCTAGAAGCCCAGTAATGTGTCCTTGCTGGACGTGGTCATGAATTCTTGATTGTGATAGAATATAGGCATCGTGAGTGGATTGAAACCGGGTCTCCACATTCATGATGATACCCTTGGCGTTGCAGACCACTTGCATGTTTAGGGAGTGGAATCCCTTGCAGTTGTAGTACGTGACCTCATCTCCTCCCAGTGCCCTTATGGGGACTTGAGTGCAATCGATAGCTCCCAAGACCGAGAGGAAGTGTGAAATTTGATGAAATCAGTCATTATTTAGAGGTGTTCCTGTTTTCTGCAAGGGAAGGATATAAAATGTTGTGTTTTCCTGAGCAAGGCAGCCAGATCCTGCTCTAGACACCTTGAGGTGGCAGACTGAGTGATTCCAGATGTGATCCCTAGAGGGGTTTGGAAGGTGCCGGTAGCAAAAAAAAGCCAGGACGATTGTGACCTTGACATGTACTGGCAAGACATGGCCCCTTCGGGTGGTAGGTTGTAGTTCTGGCTCTAACAGTTGATATAGGTACTGTATGGTTTCCTTGTTGAATCTGAACCTGTGCATTACTTCCTCCTCAGACAGATCCAAAAATTGTGTCTGAGTCCTGTAAATTCTGTGTAAGGGGTACCTCTTCCTCTGCATTCTTCTTTTCCTCCTCTCTCTTTCTCTTCTGAGCCATATACTGGACTCCTGCCACTGCTCACACTACCCTTAGAGGGCAAAGGAGCTTATGGCAGTTCAAATTCCTTGTTGTTCCTGGTTCCTGTTCCTGTCCTGCTTATGCTTTGGATTGACTACACAGACTTTGACTCTGCTTTGCCTGACTACGCTACAGCTTATCTCCAGACCCAGACCTCCACTTTGCCTGACTACGCTACACTTTATCTCCGGATCCAGACCTCTGCTTTGCTTGACTACGCTACAGCCAATCTCCAGACCTAGACCTCTGCTTGACCGTCTACGTATTGCCTATCTCCAGACCCTATCCTTTTCTTCATCCAACTACGCTATTGACTACCTCAGTGATCAGACCTCAGCTTTGCTTGACTACGCTCTTGATCATCTCCATGATCAGATCTCAGCCTTGCTTGCTACTGCCTAAAAGAGTACTATTGAACACTGGCACATCCTTAGCTTGCATTCAATTTATCATTAATATATGCAGTAATATATTATCTAACCATCTAAACAAGCTACAGGTAGAGTACAAAACTCGTCCTCTCATCTTTTTTCTATTGCTACTTATCATTTCTATAGCATACTGGATGTCGATAACACAGTTAAAATACACATAAAAGACAAAACCTACTCTGTGAGCTCACAGTCTAGTCAATGCACACAGGAGTGAAGAGCCTCAGCTGCCATCTGTACAAAAATTCCTCACCCTGTTTGTAATCTGCTGGTTAGCATTTATCTTTTTCAAGAGCAGAGATTCCCTGCTGACACTGAATGAACAATGCTTCATCCTTTATTCAGAAACCTCAATAAAACACTCCAGGCTAATACCACCCACTTCCTAACCAATAGGCATACTGCTGGGTAATCTTAATTTTTCAAGGCAAAGAAATCTCCTGCCTATACAACTTAAAATACTGGTTTATAAAAAGTTCACAAACTGTAGTTTTTTTTGTTTTATTTTGAGGAGTTGATTGACAATTTCTCACTGGAAGACTACCCACACCTATTGCTGGTTAACCCTGATCTTCCAGTGTTGGAGGTGAATTTTTAAATGTGCCCTGTATGCAACTAGAGAACTTCTGAGCAGCCACTGGCATAAGTCAGACACAAGATAAACAAGGATGTACATTATTTTTTTTCTGTAAAGGTAGGTAAACCCAGCTTACACAATTTAACTAGATAATGGAGAAGGAAAGTCTAATATTTGTTGGTTTCAAACTGGCCAAAATTGATTCCAACTCACACAAAGAAAAAACAAATAGAAGTACTGCACAAGGCCAGTGTACTAAAGTATTTATGCATTTGCAAACATGATAATATGCAAAAATGACAAATCTATATAAATAAAAATGTTAAATAGTTTGGACAAAATCGCTAATCTCAGAAACCACTCAACCGCTTGCTTTCAAATTTGGACACAACCTTCATTTCGCATACAGGAAGGTTCTTCTGTACTTACATTACAGATATGTCACACCTGTGACAGGTAAAATAGGTTTAAAAATTGTTTTGAGAAAACAGCGACATCTACTGGACGTAAGAACCATCTGTTACACCTTACACTAACACACGCTACACTAATCATTTCACCAGTCCAGGTCCACGTTTCACTTCCATTTTAACACATTTGCACACTTTTTTGCCGGAAGATAACTTTTTCCTTTACAGATAAAATACACCTACCACCCTCCTCACACCCCCCACACACATGCCAAATTGATTTTCTTCCCACAGCCTCCCAACACACACAAAACCACCCTCCTCACACCCCCCACACACATGCCAAATTTATTTACTTCCCAGGCCCTCACAACACACACAAAACCTGACAGAAGTCCAGGAGGCTCCAGCGGGGTGCCAGGACCGGTCCGGGATACATCTCCTGCACTACGGCCGTCGGCTGCCAGCAATCAACATGGCGCCGACGGCCATTTCCCTTACTATGCCACTCAGGGTCACCAATGGTGGCAGTAGCCCATGTGACATAGTAAGGGCCCCTGGGCGCCATTTTCAGGACTGGCAGCCGGCGGATCTTTGCCCTTACTATGTCAGAGGACCTACCGCTGCCATTGCTCCACCCCACTGACATAGTAAGGGCAAAAGGCCGTCTGAACCCGTTTCAGTGCTCGCAGCTGACGGACCAACTCCAATACATCGCTCCCGGACCGCTCCTGAACGCCCACTCCACCGACTGACATTTTTATCAGATCTCGGGGGTTCTGGAGGCTGGGGGGTGGTAATGAATTTATTGCGAACATCTTGGGGAGTGGTCACAGGGGGGGGGGGGCAGGTTTCATTCATTCAGCAACTCTGGGGGGCAGGGGGGTGGGCTACTGTTTTTTGCAAGGCTGGGGGGAGGGGCAGGAGAGTGTAGGGTGGTTAGTTTAAGAGAACTTTTCTCATAGGATTGTTTTTTGGGGGGAAGGGGGAGGTTCACACACAAATACATACTCTAAACTTGCACGATCTCGGGAATGCACCAAAATAGCCCTCCCCAGACCACAAAACAAATTTGGGAGTGCAAATTTGGTTAGGCACTCCCCTATTTGGCTACATAACACGCACAGATGCCCAGGGACAGACCACATGTAGCACCAACAATTTTAATTTCCCAGGTCTTGGGAGGGGGCAGGAGGGTGGGGGGTTATTATTTGATTTAAAGGGTTGGGATTGCGGGGTTTTTTTTGGGGTGGGGGGTTCCCACAGAAATAGAAAGACAAAGGATTTCTGATCTGAAGGGTAGGCAGTAGGCGGGGGGAGGTGACAGTGAGGGGAGGGAGAATGAGGGGGGAGGTGAGTGTGAGGGGAGAGAGTTGGAGTGGGGACAGGGGAGGGAAGGGAAGGGGGGGTGAGTGACCAAGGGGGAGGAGGATGAGTGACTGAGGTAAATTAGCAAGGGGAAGGGGGAGTGAGGGTAAAGAACCTGACTCTGCCACTGCAACGCGTGGCCGGGTACCGCTAGTAATGAATATAATTACATTTGCAAATTTTAATGTGCATCATTTGCTTGTTTTACCTGTGTTATTTTGAGCATACAAACAGACGTTCAAAACTTAAGCAAAATTACTAATGATTTGAAGAATCATGCAAATTGACTCATTAGCAATTTGCACACAGCAAACTTTCATGCAGAAAATTATACAAATCAGCAATTTTCTGTGAAACTTAACCTCATCTCAGGGATGAGTATTTAATATTTTTGCATTAAAGTTTCCAATTTTATGTGAATTTTATGCAAGTAAACCACTGCAAAATTCATTTTTATATTATGTGAATGGATTGATATTTCCAAAGAAAAAAACAATCTCACACTACTGGGCCTTAATTAAGGTCTTTGCTGCAGTTCGGTATATAGGCATCCAAGTGTGGAAAATTGGACAGCTCTATCAAATCTGAGAGTGATCAGAATGAATGATTTAATTGATTGTCATATGTGGTTTTTTGATCATTTTCCCTTGTGATGCAGCTTGTGTGGTATGAACAGTTGTGAGGTCCATATTCAGTCACTGTGTGGCTCAGCTAGTTATCCAGATAAAGTTACCTGCTAACTTAGCCTATATGCCACTGAATATATCAGGCTATCTTAAAGTTAGTCGGATAAGTTTAACCGGCTAACTTTAGGACAGGTCTACAGACTGAGCAGAGTAAGCCGGCTAACTTATCCAGCTAACACTAAATATTGCTTCTAACTTTTCTGGACAAATTTTAGCCAGCTAGAAAGTTATATGGCTAGAGTTTAGCTGGATAAATGCCCAAATCTTGAGGACATATTAAACCAGAGGGATTCTTCTGCTTTCTGTCCTGTCCTTTTCCTCATACACACTGAGAAGATCACAACAGAGGTTCTTGGAAAATTCAAATAGAGGATGGACATTACATCAAGCAGTAGGAACGATAGAAGCGAGATCACAAATTCAATGAATAGTAAATATTAGAGATGTCTGTGCATTTGTTTTGAAGAAAGTGTTAAAAATGCAATGAAAGAAGCCACTTTCTGTTCATAAGACTGAAACAAACTGAAAATAGGCCTTGGACAATAACACCTGAACATTTTCAGATTTCTTTAATTCATGCACCAAAAAAAAAAAAGATCTCCAGTGGGAGCAGGCCTTAGCTTAGTCCAATGCCCAGGGCCTGGCAAAATAAATGAATGAGTTGAAACGTTGTTTTTCCCTCTGCACATCCCTGGTAAACATGAATGGGTATATGGGTATTTAAAATAGTAAATGATGACAGAAAAATGAGACATCCTTTCTGCCCACTTGGGATCCTTTCACTCGGTCTTAGAGGAGGAAGTTAATTTCTATATGATGAACAAGAACTCCAGGCCCGCATTCTATCATTTATCTTAATTCTAAACCTTTTTTCCCCTACTTCCTTCCATATTGTATTTTACTGCTTTATTTTTTATATGATGCATTTTGATTTTTTATATTTGCTTGAAGTAAACTGTCTTGGGTTGAACTTGTTTCTAAGAGGGCATCATACAAGTATAACATAACATAACTTATCTGTCCCAAGTGTCCCCAGATCTGTTCAATAATTTAATTACTAGCCGTTAAGCCCGTAACAACGGGCTACATTAAAAAAAAATTTTCGGCCCATTTCCTTCCCCCTCATTCTCCCCCTCCCCCTCATTCTCCTCTCCCCCTCATTCTCCCTTCCACCTCATTCTCCCTCCCACCTCCTCCTCATTCTCCCTCCCCCTCCCCCTCATTCTCCCTTTCCCCTTCCCCTCATTCTCCCTCCCTCTCATTCTCCCTTCCACCTCCCCCTCTCCCCTCATTCTCCCTTCCACCTCCCCCTCCCCCCCTCATTCTCCCTTCCACCTCTCCCTTCCACTTCCCCCTCGCCTCCCTATTCTCCCTCCCACCTCTATTCTCCCTCCCACTCCTTCTCACCTCACTCTCTCCTCCCTTCCCCTCCCCTCAGTCACTCCCCTCCTCTCCCAGCTCATTCACAACCCCTTCGGATGGCGCGCGCGCGCCGCTGTCGCCACTGCTACGGGTCCTCGCCACCGCCGCTGCTACGGGTCCTCGCCGCCGCCACCGCTACAGGTCCTTGCCGCCGCCACTACGGGTCCTCCCACCGCCATTTTTGTCAACAGACAAACTCTGACCGATGTGGTCGCCCGCGCTTGCGCGGTAGAGCTGCTCTCTACTACGCATTTGCGGGCCGTCGGTCAGAGCCCATTTATAAGGTAGATATCACCCCTATGGGTAGGCCATTTCACAACTTACTCTATGATTATAACAAAATTAACACTAAATCTAATATCCAGATTACCAACTATGTCGTATTACCAAGTTTTCTAATAGTCCACACAACCACACTAACCTATTTCTACAGCAACAACAAAATAACATAGTAACATAGTACCATAATAATGATGGCAGGAAAGGAACAGATAGTCCATCCAGTCTGCCCAGCAAGCTTTTTATGCTAGTTTCTGCAACTTCATGCAAGAAACCTCCTTGTTTTTCTTAAGGATAGTAATTGCCGCTTCATGTATTACCCCCAAGCCTTATGATAAGAGTAGTAATATTTGCAATCAAAACCAAGCAATTGTCAAACCAATTACAAATTACTGCAAGCAACATTTTTACTGGGTGAAGAGCCTTCTTGATAATTCAGATAATGCTGCTTTACGTTCTATGTTTTGGACTTGGCCATAGAAGCCATCCTGTGCTTTGTCCCTTATTTCTGGGTGTCAGTACCCCAGACCATAAAAGTCAGGGCCCTTGTTGGTTGTCATTTGTATCCAATTAATCTTTTCATTTCCCCCCGGTCCCCGGCAAAGTGAGGAATGATGTTATAATTTTATCAAAAGCATGAAGGCTATTGGTTGAGGGTAGTATACATATTCTTTCTGATAAGGATAGTAACTGCTGCACCGCACACCCTCTGCCATTAGCAATGGTAACATGGAATAGACTTAGTTTTTGGGTAATTGCCAGGTTCTTATGGCCTGGATTGGCCACTGTTGGAAACAGGATGCTGGGCTTGATGGACCCTTGGTCTGACCCAGTATGGCATTTTCTTATGTTCTTATGTTCTACATTTCTGACTTCTAACCATTAGCATCCACAGTGTTATCCCATGCCCCTTTGAATTCATTAACTGTTTTCTTCTTCACCACCTCCTACAGAAGGGCAATCCAAGCATCTACCACCCTCTCTGTGGAAAAATATGTCCTGAAGTTCTCGGTCATTCCTAGAGGTGATTCATTGTGTTACCCCTAGTTCTACTGTTTCCTTTCTGACAGAAAAGGTTCAAAGTTTCTGAATCATTAAAACCTTTTGGGTTTCTAAAGGTCTGTATCATATCTCCCCTGCACCTCCTCTCTTCCAAGGTATTTAGATCCGTCAGCCTCTCCTCATAAGGCTTCTGATATAGACCCCTCACCATTTGGTTGCCCTTCTTTGAACTGCCTCATCCTCTCTCTATCCTTTTTGAAATATGGTCTCCAGAACTGAAAACAGTACTCCAGTTGAGGCCTCACCAAGGTCCTGTATAAGGGCATTACCACCTCCTTTTTCCTGCTGGTTATTCTTCTCTCTATTCATTCGAGCATTCTTCTGACTTTAGCCTTTGACTCTTCACATTTCTTCACCATATTCAGAATGTCAGATATTTTACCCAAGGTCTCTTTCTTGACCTGTATACATCAGTGTTTCACTCTCCATCATAGAAAGCTCTTTCAGATTACTACACGCCAAATGCATGGCTCTGCACTTCTTGGTATTGAATCCCGGCTGCCAAATCTTTGACCACTCTTCAAGCTTTCTTAAATCACTTTTCATTCTCTCTAATCCTTCAGGAGTGTCCATACTTTTGCAGATCTTAGTATCATCCATAAATATACAAACTTTAACTTCTATCCATTCTGCAATGACACTCTCAAAGATATTGAACAGAACTGGTCCCAAATTTGATCCCTATGGGACTCCAGTTTGTAATCCACGCCACCACTTTGGCATTCACTCCCAAGCATTTATTATATTCACAAGCCTCCTATGTGGGACGGTAACAAAACTTTGCTGAAATCCAAGTAGATCACATAGAACTCTCTTCCTCGATCCATTTCTCTAATCCAAACAAAAAAAAAATTAATCAGATATGTCTGACAGGATCTTCCCTTGGTGAATCCATGCTGCTTTGTGTCCAGCAAGCCACCTGAATCTAAATAGCTCACTATCCTTTCCTTCAGTAGATTCTCCATTAATTTTACAAGCATTGAGGTGAAGCTAACAGGTCTGTAGTTTCCAGCCTTCTCTTTGCTACCATGTTTGTGAAGAGGGACCACAGCCACACTATTCCAACCTTGTGGCACAACTCCCATTTCCGGGGATCTATTGAACAGGTCACGCAGCGGACCCACCAGCACATCTCTGAGCTCCCTCAGTATCCTAGGATGTACCTCATCTGGGCCCTATGGTCTTGTCTACTTTCAGTTTACTTCTCTTCTGTAAAAAGAGTTTCATCTACCCCATCACCATCTATGGTCCTGTCTATCAGCAAAAGTCCTTCTCCAGATTCTTCTTTAAACACCAAATTGAAGTATTTGTTTTCTATTTTCACCTTTTCTTCATCTCTCTTCAAACATTTCACCTCATTACCTTTCATTTTCACTATATCTCTTCAGGCCTTCCTTCTTTCTCTGATAAATATGAAAAATATTTTGTCACTTCACTTTACCTTTTTGATGATAATTTCTTCCATTTGATCTTTCTCTTTCCTGATTTATTTCTTCATCTCCCTCAGCTTCATCAGATATTCTTCCCTGTGCTCCTCTTTTTTTGATCATTTATACTTCTTGAATGCTGTTCTTTATACCTTTATTTTTTTTCAGCCATCTCCTTTGAGATCCAGGTCGGTTTCTTTTTCCTCTTACTTTTGTTTACTTTTCTAACATATAGATTTGTTGCTTTTGTAATAGCTCCTTTTAATGTGGCCCACTGTTGTTCCAGCTCACCCATTTTGTCCCAGTCTTCCAGTTCTTCTTCAAGGTACATTTTGACAAAGTCTATATTTGTGGAATTCAAAATACAGGTCTTTGTGTGTCTTCTCTGTATCCTGTTTATGATATCAAACCATATTGTGTGATGACAGTAGAGACATTATCCCCATTATCCCCATTAGTGAGCACTAGGTCGAGTATCACACTGCCTCTTGTGGGTTCCATTACCATTTGTTTGAGCAGAGCCACTTAAAGGACATCAACTATCTCTCTACTTCTTATAGATTCCACAGAAGGGATACTCCAATCCATATCCAGCAAATAAAAATCTCCAACATGTAACACTTCTCCCTTCTTTCCCATCTATTAGATGTCTTGATCATATCTCTGTCCAGTTCTTTTGTTTGAGACAGAGATCTGTAGATCACACCAGTAAAATTGGAAGCACAATCTTCTTTTTTTAGGATGGTGCATAATATTAATTTATTTATTTGAAATCTTTTCTATACCATCGCTAAGTTATATACCATCGCGACGGTTCACAAATAGCCACATATTTTAATGTAGGTATGTGTGGATTATCGTACATTCTAACAGGTGCCAATAAGGTTCGGTTACAATTTTCATAAATAAAAGTCAGTATTTGAGTAATGTTGGTCTTGTCCTGGTGCACTAGTAGGTTTCTCTTCATTTATAGTTTTACTTTAGTTGTAAGATTGAATAATGTATTCTCATGCACTTTATGAGAGTAGCGTTGTGTTCATGCTCTTCTGCGTGTTCCTTTTCTTTCTCTATCCTCCGGTCTCTTTAGGAAAGGCTTGTTTAAAGAGCCATGTTTTTAAATTTTTCTTAAAAGTTTTTAGATCACTCTGTAATCTGATTTCATGAGGCATCGTGTTCCATAGTAAGGGCCCTGTCAATGATAAGGCCCTTTCTCTTACCTGGGTTAGTTTTGCTGACTTTACTGAAGAAATGATTAGCAGTGTTTGTTTGCTGAGGGAAGGTTTCTTTGTGGGACGTGCTCACGTAATGCTGTGTTTAGCCCGTCTGCTTCTTTATCATATATTAGTTTATGTTAGAGATGTGAATCGTGTGCCCGATCGTTTTAACGATCAGGTTCGGATGGAGGGAGAAAAAAATCGGATCGTTAGAGATGTGAATTGGAATCAGTTCCGATTCCAATTCACATCGTTAATTTTTTAGATAAAAAAAAACCCACCCCGACCCTTTACAAATGACCCCTTTGCTCTCCCAACCTCCTGAACCCCCCCCCAAAATGTTAAATTACCTGGTGGTCCAGTGGGGGGGGGGGTGTCCCGGCACGATCTCCCGCTCTTGGGCCATCGGTGCCATTTTGGCTACCACTGATAAAAATGGCGCCGATGGCCCGATAAAAAAAACCCACCCCGACCCTTTACAAATTACCCCTTTGCTCCTCCCACCCTCCCGACCCCCCCAAAAACCTTTTACATGTACCTGGTGGTCTAGCGGGGGGTCCGGGAGCCATCCCTTCAATCATACCCTCGGTGCTGGACTGGTTTCAAAATGGCGCCGATCACCTTTGCCCTCACTATGTCACAGGGAGCGACGGTCGCTCCCTGTGACATAATGAGGGCAAAGGCGATCGGCGCCATTTTGAAACCAGTCCAGCACCGGCACCGAGGGTATGATTGAAGGGATGGCTCCCGGACCCCCCCCGCTAGACCACCTGAATATTGTCGACATAGTGAGGGCAAAGGTAGTGCCGGCGCCATTTTGAATATTGGCAATACGTCCCAAGTGCAGAAGGTCACTCCCGGACCCCCGCTGGACTTTTGGCCATCTTAAAATCATCAATCACCCCAGATCTCGCTCTTCTTTTGTGCTTAGAAAAATTTTACCTCTAGTACTGTACCTGTCCCTTGGATTTTTTCATCCTAATGCATTACTCTGCAATAAATCTTAGCTGCCAGTTTCTAGACCATTTCTAGACCATTTCTCAAGCTTTACTAAATCCTTCCTCGTGTTTTTCACACCTGACTGTCTACCCTGTTGCAGTTTTGATATCATTGGCAAAAAGACAAACCTTTGCTGATAATTCTTCCACTATGTTGCTCATTAAAATGTTGAAAATAATCAGTCCCAAGACTGATTCCTGAGTCACACCACCACTAGTAAGGTCCCCTTCCTCTGAGTAAACTCCATTTTCCACTATTCTTCATTGCTCTCCATTCGGTCAGTTTCTAACCCAGTCAGTCACTCTAGATTCCATATTGAGGGCACCCAATTTATTTATTAGTATGCTGTGCGGAATTGGTCAAAAGTCTTACTGAAATCCAAGTACATTATGCCCAGCGCTCTCCCTTGATCCAACTCCCTGGTCACCCAATCAAAGATTTGTCTGACAAGATTTACCTCTAGTAAAATCATGCTGCCTCAGATTATATAAGCCACGGGATTTCACAAACTGCAGTATCTTCTGTTTTGGCAATGATTCCATTAATATGCTCCCCATAGAGGTCAGACTAATCAGCCTGTAGCTCCCAGCCTTCTTATTACTTCCACTTTTTGAATAGGAACCACATCTTCCCCTCTCCAGTCCTCTGGAATTACTACTGACTCTATAGAAGCACTGAAAAGGTCAGCCAGTGGAGCTGCTAGACTTCTCTATGTTCCCTCAGTACTCTAGGACAGCAATTCTTAACTATGTTGCAACACACCTGTGTGTCGCCAAGCACCAGCAGGTATGTCACGACTCCCGGTGTCCCACTACTCCAGTTGTGCTTCCTTTATCCTTTTGCCTGCTTCCATGAGCCAATGGAAATCCTCCCTTCTTCCTGTTCTTGCTGGCCAATGGGAAGCCTCCTCTCTTCTTCCTGCCCCCGCGGCTCAATCAAAAGCCTTCTTCCTTCTTCATGCCAGTGAGGGTAGGAAGAAGGGAGGAAGCCTCTGATTGGCTGGTGTGGCAGGAAGAAGGGGCATCCCATAGCCTGGGGGTGGAGTGGTTTGAGGGGGACTAGGAGGAGTGGCAGTGTCCAGGCCAGTGAAGAAGCCCAACCCCGCTGAAGCAATGCAGTCATGGGCCAGCCATGCTGAAATTAAACATGGGGATGAGCCACAAAGAGAAGAGGCAAGCCACGCCAGGATTTTACCCTTCCAAGGTGGCAGGGAGCCGCGATAGAGCAGGGATTCCCCAACATGACAATGAGTTTCAAGCATGAAGAGGCCAGTTGCTCTGGGGATTCCTTCCCCTCTACACAATGGTGAGTGCAGCAGAGCTGCAATTAAATTAAAAGTGGCACTCAGCCATGCTAGTTACAGATGGGGCATTGGAGCTCCCAGCAGCAGATGGGGGCCTTGGGAGTCTGGGGATACCTTAGCAGCCAGAAGCTCTCACTCATGCACCCAGGCACCCATTCACACACATACAAACATCTACACCCAGGCTTCCATTCACACATGCACAAACACCCACACCCAGATTCCTATTCTCACACACACACATGGGACACACATGGGACACTCAGGGTCCCATTCTCACATATAAATAAACACCCTGACTGGTGTGTGTGTTAGAGACAGAGACTGGTCAGGAAGGTGTGTGAGAGAGGGACAGACTGGTTAGGGAGGTGACTTGTGTGACAGAGACGGACTGGTCAGGGAGGTGACTGGTGTCCGTGTGAGGCAGAGAACTGGTCAGGGAAGTTACTGGTGTGTTTGAGACAGAGATTGGTCATGGGTCTAATTGGGGTGTGTGTGTGTGTGTGTGTGTGTGTGTGTGTGTGTGTGTGTGTGTGTGTGTGAGAGAGTGAATGTGTGTGTGTGACTGTTTGTGGGCCCTAAAGAAGAGGACCATAAGGACAGACATTCAGCAGCCCTTGCTGCTTCTGGTGTGAGCTTTTGGCCTGCAAGGGAAAGGAGTAGAAGAGTTGCTGGAGAAGGTAAGTAAAGGTGGCTTTTTAAGTTTATATTTCTCAATTGACTGCCATTTAATTATTGGGTATTATGTGATATGTCTTCTTTTTTAAAGTATTTTATTGATATTTGGATAATTTTTTATATTTTTTATGAGTTTTTTATTGCTGGATGTTATTCTGTTCATCAGCTGCTTTGTAACATTTATTAGTATAGCTTTACAATTATTTCTGTGTGGGGATCTATGGCAGCTTGACTTATTCTGTTTTCCTAATAGTGTATTGGTGTTCAGGGCCTGGTATAATATTTGCAGTGTTACCATATCATAGGATGGGTTGTTACTGTTTGAGTGTGTTCCATAATACAGGTGTAACTTTGTGCAGATTAGTTTGTGTGCATTATGGCAGATGCTGAGTCTATGGGGGTCATTTTCTAAAGCTATCTCATGCGTGCAATAGCTAGATAGCTAGCACACACGTGTGATAGCTAGCTCAGAGCGGAGTCGGCCCCGGAAGAGGAGGAGTCGGAGCGACACTGGAGCTGAATCCGCGAAGATTTCCCAGACAGCGAAAAGCACGCATGCTTTTTGCTGTCATTTTCGCACCGAATAACTACACCTTTTATGGTATAGTTATTTGGCGTGACGCTGGCAGTGATTGCACCACCTCGGTGCGATCGCTGACGGCTAGCGCAGGACCTCCCTCCCCCCCCCCCCCCCCCCCGTTTCGCCCCTCCGCCCCCCCGTACCGCCGGATTCACTATGCCTTGCGGCATTAGTGAATCCAACCCTATGTTAGGTGCTATATTTCTCTTTCCATTTCTCCATGTTTGCACTGCATACAGAGTATCTTTTTTTGTTTTCCATTCTAGTTTCTGTCTCCATAGTTATAATTTACGATCTTTCTGAACTTGGTGAAGGTCAGTTCTGAGTATGTGACTGAGGTGAGGTATTTTATTAACATGTAGGCATTTGTATCATTCTTATTTGTTGTGTTTTCTCAACAGGATATGCATTAGTGTAAATTACATAATGAAGACTATTGTGCCTGGTAGTAAAGAGAGTTTGTTTTGCTTTTACTGAGATGTCATCCGAACCATAATATCTTTTTTGTATGTTGAGTTGTATGGGTAATGTCCTAGTTCTACTCTGCATCTATTGCTGGGGGTCGAGAGGGTTCCTGTGGATGCAGAGTGCATGTTTATATTTAGCCCCATGATGATCACATGTTCAGTGTGTCATGCATGTGAGAACACGGGGGTGAGCCGGCCATAAAAAGGTTGATAACCACTGCTCTAAGGTGTATCTTATCTGGCCCCATCATCTTATCTACTTTAAGTTTAGTTAGCTGCTCACAATCATACTGTTCTGAGAATCAAAAGAGGTTTACCTCATTACCAATCTTATTTGAGTTTGCTTATGTGGTCCTGCTCCAGGTCTTCCACAGTGAACACCAAACAGAAATACTTGTTAAGCACTTTCACTTTTCCTCATCAGACTATTTTCCTCTCCTTTACCTCTGAGTCTGAACAATGCCACTTGTGTGCTTCCTTCTGTCACTAACATATCTAAAATGATGTCTTGTCCCCCAATGTTACCATATATGGGGGATACTAATTAACCCCCAAGTAAAAACACAAATTTTGAATTTTCCCAATTAACTCTTCAACAAATGTTATCCACTGCCTTAACATCCTGGGCATATATCCACACTATTCTAGATTAATATATAACCATATTAATTGAATGTAAGGAAATTCACAATGAATAAGCAGGAAGTCTTTTTTTTAGCAAGTGAATGAGGTCCACTCCTTTGTGCCTGCAAAAATCCTTCCCAAATGAATCAGAAAGAAATTGGGAGCATAATAAAAGCATTTTCCCCTTCAAAAGCATAGGAAGCAGCTGATTCCATAGGATGCCTCTAATTTCAAGACATTGGACCCAGATTCTGCATGCTGCCAAGCCAAGATAAATACTGATGTGGGATTCATCAGCTATCTGTTGAGCTAAAAAATGAATTAATAGTCTCAAATCCATGCATTTGATTCCTGAGCCAACAAAACTTGAAAAAAAACTCTATATAAACAAATTAGTTAGCAAGCCACTAATTACTGGTAAAATCAACTAATGCACATAATCTTTAAATCTATCAGAATGCAAGCACCCCAAATGCTTAATGGCTGCTGCTGAAAAGTTTTGTGAAGCTGGAAAAGAGGCAATCCAGAATGAATGTGTACCAAAACACCTCCGATACAAACCCACACCAGCTATATTTTTCTTTCCATGACTGAGAACTTTAAGTTTTTTTTAAGATAGGAAGCATCTTCATGAACAATTCAAAACATCCTTCCAGCAGGTCTGCAAGCTATAAGAGCCCCTGCACAGGTCACCAGGCATGTCATTCATGCCTGACACACGACGTAATTTTTTCCCCAAATGATCCATTTAGGAATGCTGAATATGCAAACAAATCATTCTCTCTGTCAAGGAAACATCAACTGGCATCAATCCTGTATGTCCCAAGGCTTTCTTCAATGGAAGAACCAACTCAGTGATTCTGAAAGCACCGAAAAAGCCAAAGAAAATGCTGCATTAAATAGAGCTACTTTCATAGCCTGATAAAGAAACCTCAGCAAATCCAGGAAAAGTGATGGCTCTATATTGGGAAAAATAGAGGAAGTCAAGTTTTTGATGGGTGATCTTCTGGTCCAAATGAGCAAAACCTCATGCAATAAGTTTTTCGCTGAAAATGACTTTAGGAGATCCCCCAAACCATGTAATTTAGAGAAAAAAGCCCACCATCTAAACATGTGGACAAAAAAATGCCAAAAAAATTTGAAATTCTTAGTGCTAAAATAAGGTGTTCTAAATGATCACTTGTAACAGGCTACAAACAAAAGAACCTTGCAAACAATCGGGCCGATACAGTACAGTGCGCTCCGACGGAGCGCACTGTTAACCCGCTATTGGACGCGCGTCTTCCCTTAACCCTTATTCAGTAAGGGGCGGAAAACGCGCGTCCAACCCGCCGAACCTAATAGCGCACTCAACATGCAAATGCATGTTGATGGCCCTATTAGGTATTCCCGCGCGATTCAGAAAGTAAAATGCGCAACCAAGACGCACATTTTACTTTCAGAAATTAGTGCCTACCCAAAGGTAGGCGCTAATTTCTTCTGTGCACCCTCTGACTTAATATCATGGCGATATTAAGTCGGAGGTCCCGAAGAGTAAAAAAAGTAAAAAAAAAAAAAAATTTGAAGTTGGCCAGCGGCTGTCGGATTGAAAACCAGTGGCTGTCAGCGGGCTCGAGATCCGAAGCCAGCAAAATTGAACGTCGGCTGTCAAACTCGCTGACATCTGCCCTCCAGTCCAAAAGGAGGCACTAGGACGCGCTAGTGTCCCTAGCGCCTCCTTTTTCCCCTTTCTATCGCTGGGCCTTATTTAAATACTGTATCGTGCGCACAGGCGAGTGGCCTGTGTGCACGCCGGGAGATTTTACTGAATCGGCCTGAATGAGAATTCAAGAATTTCTATCACTCTCTGCCATAAGCTCACCAAGTGTTCTTTGAAAGAGAATGTCTCGATAACTCCATTAAAAAAGAACAATGTCCCAGACTTCATCCAGTACAGTCATTGTGTGTGTTGCTGGTCCAGGTACAAATGACCAAAAACAGGAGCATTAAAAATAATATAAAGCAGGAGCAACCTTGTTAACACTGCCTAGCAAAAACTATGATAATACTAATGTAAACAGCATAACACTAAAGCTTGCAAATTTCAACTGACCAAAGTCATTTTACTATCTGGTGATTAATCACTTCAACCACCCCCATATTAATAAAATGCAAAACTATCTTTCTGTTGGTCAAACCATCACCCCTTCCTATAAATACTAAAACCGGAAAAAGTTCCAACAAAGTTATATTCCTTGTCCATCGTCTGGCATGCTAGTTCTATGGCCAAGGATTATTACACCAAGCCCCTTTAAAATACACAGCAAAACCTATCAAAATTAAAAATCTAAAAATTCACACATTCTCATCCCATCAAAATCCTGAAGAAAAGAGCATCAAATCAATTTTGACCAGATGAGGCATCCTAATAAAATGATACTTTCTAGTAATGCTTCTAGTGAGACTTGCTAAACATCTTATGAAAAGTCTCCCCATTGGGGAACACCCTACATGCAAAATTTAATTTTCCTATCATTGACTGGATTCAATGTAAAACATTGCACATCAAGCACAACCCCTAAAAATGTTAAGTACAAGGGCCAAATTCTCAGTTCTAAAGCTAGCCATTTCAATGTATCAACCAAATGTGCATAATTCACTGGCTCAACAAATAGGAAATCATCTAAATAAATAATTCATAGTATTATCACAATCTCAGCTTCCTTAACCACTTAAAAGAAAAAAGTAGAAAAATCTCAGTGCACATGCAACAGTATACTCCATACAGTGCATTTATCAAAAAGGACTTAGATTTAAACTAAAACCTAATAAATGAAAGGAATCTGGATGAAATGTCAAAAACATAAAAGGAGCTTCAAAATCAGCTTTAGCCATTTAAGCTTCTGAACTACAATGTATAAGCAGTGCAATGGCCTGATCGATGGAAACATATCACACTGAACAACAAACCAGGTCAATAAATTAATTCATACTCATGCCCAAAGGATAAGATAAATTATGGAAAAGACACAATTGACTTACTTCTTTGTTAGACACTATCCCTAAATGAGAAATCACAAGCCCTTCTATTTGAGGTGTAGCGATCAAAAAACAGGAGAAACGGTTCGGTGTATGTAAAAGAGACTTTATTCTGACATAATGCAAGCTTGACTCTGGCCGAGTTTCATTCTTTGTGGAGAGCTGCCTCAGAGGCTATATGTATGTGCAGAACATCTGTAAGAGGGTATTACTCCTGCTCTGCCTATGAAGATGTATGGACAAGGTGTTTATAGTACAAAAAGTCTATGGGGTAGATTTAAAAAAATTGTGCGATCGCGTACTTTTGTTCGCGCACCAGGTGCGAACAAATGTACGCTGGATTTTATAAGATACGCGCATAGCCGCGCGTATCTTATAAAATCCGGGGTCGGCGCGCGCAAGGGGGTGCACATTTGTGCAACCTGCGCACGCCGAGCCCAGCGCGTGCTGTCTGTTCCCTCCGAGGCCGCTCCGATTTCGGAGCGGCCTCGGAGGGAACTTTCCTTCGCCCTCCCTTCTCCTACCTAACCCACCCCCCCGGCCCTATCTAAACCCCCCCTTACCTTTGTTGGCAGATTTACGCCTGCTAAAGGCAAATGTAAATCTGTGCGCGCCAGCGGGCTGCTGGCGCGCCATCACCCAACCCGGGGGCTGGTCCGGAGGCCTCGACCACGCCCCCAGGCCGGCACCACGCCCCCGGGCCCGCCCCTGAAATGCCGCGGCACGCCCCCGAAACGCTACATCGTTTCGGTAACACCCCCGACACGCCCCCGACACGCCCCCTTTAGAAAGCCCCGGGACTTACGCGCGTCCCGGGGCTCTGCACGCGCCAGCGGCCTATGCAAAATAGGCGCGCGAGGGCCCTGCGTGCGTAAATCCGGAAGGATTTACGCGCGCAGGGCTTTTAAAATCCGCCCCAGTGTGTTTAGAGATAATTCAGTCATGCCTCATCATATGTGTTTCAGGTCATGGCGATTATTTCATCTGTTAGAAAGAGTATGTCATTAAATGTCCTGTCAAACGAAATTTGCTCCTGAGGCAGCTTTCCACAAAGAGTGAAACTCGGCCAGAGTCATCTTGTATTGTGTCAGAATAAAGTCTCTTTTACATACACCGATCCATTTCTCTTGTTTTTTGATCGCTACACAGCAAACTTGGATCGGCTTCCGGTCTGTTTTTTGGGTCCACTTCTATTTGAGGGACAGGAAAGGGACCTTCAATTCTTCCCAAAGTCAATTCTTTATCCAATTGTTTCTTCTTAGTAATACACACTTCACATTCTGAGAACTACGACAAAGTTGAAGGCCAACATAAGTCAGGAGAAGCCACAGGAAATCCTTGGAGGAGACCTGATGTAGTTTCCTTCTGTCATCATTTGGAAAAAGGGCTGATGGTTCAGGCTCAGAATTGGTCTTCTCCTTTTCTGTGGTAAGATCCATTGAAGGCTAAATACCAATCAGACCAATAGCAAAAACTGTAAGAGAAGGGACATGAAACCATTAAAGGTAACCAAGCAAGATCTGTATAAAGCATTAGATTGGCATGGCAAGGCCAATAAATAGCAAGTACCACAGGGGGAATATGAAAAGAACTTTGAAGATGCAGATGGAGTAGCAGAACCACCCAAAGGTACTGAGAGGTTTGGAGCAGAAGAAGCACTGGCATTTAAAAGCACAAACCATAGGTGCAGATCAATGCAGCAAGAAAAGTGACATCAGCACCTCCAGGTTTAGACTGAGGGCTAAGGCGGGAAGAAGGATGACATCAAAATCCCCAAAGAAGAGCAAAGTAGCTCCAAGAATGGCATGAACAGCCCAAGGGTCCATCAGTGGTATAGAAAGTGAGAAAAGAATCCCATTGCCAAGGCGAGACCAGTGGCATGAAGGAGGAATTTTACAAGAACCTTGAAGACCTCCGGAGCCGCGGCAGAACCACCCAAAGTTACCAAAAGAGGCTTGGAGAAGCTGGAGCACTGGCATTTAAAAGCATTTTGCTTTTAATAATGTTGTTGTGTACTCTATACAGCCTGCTCTTGCCAAATCTGGTGCCAGTTTCCTTTGCTTCATCCTAGCCTCAAACTAAGCCTATTCCGTCTAATCAGTTTTATCCAAGAAGTTTCTTTTCTTGCAGCCTTTCTCTTCGTCTGTATATAAATAGCATCTGCTTTATTTTTTTTTTCCTCCAGTGCTCCAGCAGTTAGTAAAAAGTTAGTGCCTAGCTCATGAGCCATTCTTATCTGAGCTTGATGAGGCAGGTAAAAATGGGAAATCAAGTCAAGCTGTAATTACTTTGAATTGTTTCACGTCAGGTGTCACAAGCTTGAATTTCATTCAAGTTGTGTGGACACCGAGTCAGCTTTGACTTGAATAATTCAAGTTGAATTGAACCTCTCAGTCTAAAGCAAGAATGAATCTTATCTGTATCATCTCACCTGTCTCTAATTAAATCATCAATTTGCACGCCACTGCTTTCCTCAACCGTAGTGCAATGAAACTTATTTTTCACTACATTCAATCTGAACGATTTAATTCATGCAGGATTTGTTTCTTGTCATTTTGCATGCATTTTTCCCCCCATCTCCCATTTCCAAG
Source organism: Rhinatrema bivittatum (assembly GCF_901001135.1). NCBI lineage: Eukaryota > Metazoa > Chordata > Amphibia > Gymnophiona > Rhinatrematidae > Rhinatrema > Rhinatrema bivittatum. The sequence goes on along the minus strand of NC_042615.1, from coordinate 800,360,082 downwards.
ACACAGGGTAAAATATCTCAGTACATTTATCTAAGTCCCATTGCAGTATCTTTATAATTCACCCCCTAAGTGAAGTTCTGTCATAGAAAATGAAATGCTGCAGCTGATATGAACAGCCTGCTAAGTGCGTTCTCAGTTTGAATGCCTTGCTAATTCAATATTATCATGAAGATGGGCTTTGCTTAAAGACTTAGAGCTGTGAAAGAATGCAAAGAGTGATGGAGAGAGATTTAATTATTACTTCTTTATATCCCAGAATTTCAGAGATTTTCCAAGTAATAATTGCCTAAGTTTGTCTTCAAAAGACATTTTAATGGTACTAATGCAAGTAAATATTGCTCATTATGACACTGATGTGCAGTTTTAATGCTCGGCATAGTGTCTGAAAGTCATTTCTTACTACTTTACTATAGAAAGAATCTGACTATAATTATGCCTTAATTGTTTGTGAGCCATAGAAGCTTAATTATTGACAATGGCTTTAGGCAGAAAAACTAGGGAAAAAATTGAAGTTTATGCTTGTTTGTTTATTTGAAAACTATTTGTTAATGAGAAAAGGCAATTCATGAGCTGTTTCAAGATACATGAAGTCACATTTTGTTTTAATGTTCACAAGAAAAGGCTCCAGTCATTTGATATTGTAAGAGAAGTACAGAGTTGTGCAATGAGTGGTGAGACATAAGAATTGCCAAACTGTTTCACCTGGCCTAGCTGATGTGGATGCTCAGTGGAATGATATAGGAAACAAGGCATATGAAGTAATGACTATTCAGTAATTTAAATGGATATGCCCGCAATTGAACCCAGGGAGAGGCATGGTCAGCAATTCTGTTTCTGTTTTCATTTTTTCTGTGGGATTTTTTTCTATTTTATTTTTGGGTTTCTATTAATTTTGTTTTTAAATACATTTTCAGCAAAGTATTGCAAATAACACACACTATTTTTTTTTAATTTAAACTTTTATTATTTTCATTAAAGACATTCTTTAAGAAATAACAGGAAAATATGTTATACATTCAATAATCCTTATCATATAACAAGAAAACAATCATCCTTATACTTTGCAAACATATCATATAATTGGGGGAGAAAAATAATAATTTAATAATATATATTTACTTATATATATCTTATAACATAGGAGTTTCTTTTACAAGTTAAAACCCCTATCACATTCAATCTGAGAGAGAAAGAATGGAATTACTTTTTACTGGACTTCGTTCTCTGAGGTCACAACTTGATTTTTATCTGACAAAAACATTTCTAAGTGTGCCGGGTCAGAAAAAACAATTTTTTTCCCTTGATATGTTATAAGACACAAACATGGAAATTTTAAGAAGAAAGTGGCTCCCAATGCTAACACCTGATCTTTTAATTTCAAAAAATATTTTCTCTTGACTTGTGTCGCCCGGGCCACGTCGGGAAAAATCTGAATCTTTTGACCACAAAACAGCACATCTTTATACCTAAAAAACTTTTTTGAAAACATTCTCCTTATCCTGTTCTGTTATAAAAGAAATAAAAAGAGTAGCTCTCTTATTTATTATGTCAATAGACTCTTCCAGAAAGGTAGAAACCCCTATACTAGAGGGGGTTTCTGTAGCCAAATTTCCCTCATCCTTTTTAGATCTTTTTAATGGAAAATAAAATATTCTTGATATCTTAGGGATAGCTTTGTCTTCATAGAGTAATACTTCCTTCAAAAAATTTTTAAACATCTCTTCTGGAGAGAGCAAATGCGTTAAAGGGAAATTAATAATTCTTACATTTTTGGATCTTAACATATTTTCTATATATTCAATTTCTTTATGCATGACTATGCTATCACGAATAAACACATTTCCAGAATTTTGCATTAATTGTACCTTGCTGGTGAAAGCATTGACTTCTTTCTTACAATAACTAATTTTATTAGTATGTTCTTCTGTTACCTCTCTATTAGCATTAATCACAGTGGACAAGGAGTTGTTCATCTTTACCACATTACTATCAAGTCGTGAAATCATCCGCCCAAGATCTACTAATGTAACATTGTCAGGTACTGCTACCGGATCAGTGCTGCATTGTATATCAACTGGGAGTTTAACCTTCGACACTTCCAAAGTTAATACTGATCTTAAAGTTTCAGTCCTTGGGGAATCAGGTTGTTGTATCATCCCCGACTCCCCTTGAACTGCTCCTACCAGTCTGCTTGTCACCTCTCTAGATGTTTCCAGGTTTGGCTGCGGTGGAGACGTTGGTCCATTGCCAGGACTTAGGGAGACTAATGATATAGCTCCCAAACTCTCCTCTTGTGGCCTTTCCATCAGTCGTGTGACATGATGGTCCATGGGGCCGGTGCGGTTTTGTTGCACTGGTGAAGAGGTAACGATTTTTGCCTTCCTTTTTCTGCCCATAAGTAATTAAATGTTAAGAAAATATAAGCAAATATAAATATGGACACCGGCCTCCGGACTCTTCCGGACTAAGCCGGACCAAGCCGCGCGCCCCTTCGGAGCGCGCGGCTTAGGAGGCACGCCGGCGGCGATGGTGCGCTGCACTTCCGCTGGTTTTATCGTCGGTGAGGGGACGCCCTTGCTGACGTCACTCAGCCATGCCCCCAGCACTTCCTGCCGGCGATGGATTCTCGGGGTCCACGGGATGAAATCTCGGGGTCCACGGGTCCAGGTAGGGCTCGGAGAAGGCAACGACCCCCTCCTTCTCTCTCGCTCACTCCCCGGTTCTGCTCACCACACCGCTGCTCTTATCGTCAGTGAGGGGATGCCCTTGCTGACGTCACTCAGCCGCGCCCCCAGCACTTCCTGCCGGTGATGGATTCTCGGGGTCCACGGGATGAAATCTCAGGGTCCACGGGTCCAGGTAGGGCTCGGGGAAGGCAACGACCCCCTCCTTCTCTCTCGCTCACTCCCTGGTTCTGCTCACCACACCGCTGCTCTTATCGTCGGTGAGGGGACGCCCTTGCTGACGTCACTCAGCCGCGCCCCCAGCACTTCCTGCCGGCGATGGATTCTTGGGGTCCACGGGATGAAATCTCGGGGTCCACGGGTCCAGGTAGGGCTCGGGGAAGGCAACGACCCCCTCCTTCTCTCTCACTCACTCCCCCACACACTATTTTTTATTGTGCACCATATGCAATACTTTGCCAAAAAGGAATGAAACTACATTTTTGGGAGGAGGCAAATTTGTTTCTTTTGCTTTGAAAAGAAAATGTGCTCATTTGTCATATTTTCCATTTTCCTTTTCAAACAAATGTACATCCTTAAGCAGGGACTCATACATGCAAGGCATGCATTGTACTGAACTGTATTCCATTCTGATCGGATCAGTATTCAGATTCCCCCACATGGATCATATGGAATTTTATTTATATTTTGATATGCAATATTTTATTTTCATTTTAAAGCAATTTGTTTTTTATGTTGGGTAGGGGCACAGAAAGGCAGAATAAACATAACATAAAATATAACATAAAAATTGCCATAGTGTGTCAGACTAAATGTCCATCAAGCCCAATATCCTGTATCCAACAGCAGCCAATCCTGATCACCAATATATGGCAGGATCCCTAACAGTAATTAGATCCCATGCTGCTATTATGCAGTGTTAAGTAGAGTCTATTATCACAGTTTGCTTGGTTAATTACAGTTTATGGATTTCTCCTCCAGGAACTTGTCCAAACCTTTTTTAAACCCAGGTATGCTAACTATCTTAACCACACTTCTGGCAATGAATTCCAGTGTTTAATTGTATATTGAGTGCAAAAAAGGTTTATGCAATTTGTTTTGAATGTGCTACTCATTAAATTCAAGAAATGACCCTTATTTGCATTTTTTTGAAAGAGTAAATAACCTATTTACATTTACCCGTTCTATTCCACACATGATTTTATAGACCTCTGTAATATCCCCCTTAATTGTCTCTTTTCCAAGCTGAATAGCCCTAAACTCTTTAGTCTTTCCTCATAGGGGAGTCATTCCATCCCCTTTAATGTTTTGGTCACTCTTCTCTGTACCTTTCCCAAAGCAACTATATCTTTTTTGAGATGCAGTGACCAGAACTGCACACATTACTCTAGTTGTAATTTCACCATAGAGCGATATAGAGGCATTATTCCTTTCTTAATAATTCCTAAAATTCTTTTTATTTTTTTGATGGCCACCAGATACTGAGCTGAGGATTTCAAAGTATTGTCCACTATGATGCCTAAGGGGTCATTTACTAAGCATATCGCAAGCGATAAGGGACATTTCGCACACGAAAAGTCCCTTCTCGCGTGAGATACCAGAATGGGGCGGAGTCGGGGTGGCGTCAGCCCCGGAAGAGGAGGAGTCGGGGCGGCACTGGGGCTGACGCCACTAAGACTGCGCCGACAGTGAAAGGTAAGCACCTTTATCACTGCCATTTTCGCGCCAAATAACTACACCTTTTATGGTGTAGTTATTCAGTGCGACGCCAGCAGCGCAGGACCACCCCCCCGCTTCGCCCCCCTGCCCCCCGTTACTGCCAGGATTCAAAGAGCCCGGCAGTATTAGTAAATCCAGGCCTAAATCCTTTTCCTGAGTGGTAACTGCAAATATGGAACCAAATATCATAAGAACAGAAGACCATACTGGATCAAACCAAAGGTCCATCAAGCACAGCATTCTGTTTCCAACAGGGGCAATCCAAATACCCAAACATTAAATAGATCCCAAGCTACTAATACAGGTAATAGCAGTGGCTATTTCCTAAGTCAAATGATTAATAGTGGTTAATAGACGTCTCCAAAAACGTATCCAAACTTTTATTAAATCAGCTACACTAACTGGACTAACCACATACTCTGTCAACAAATTCCAGAGCTTAATTGTGCGCTGAGTGAAAAAGAATTTTCTCCAATTTGTTTTAAATGCACTACTTGCTAACTTCATGGAGTGCCCCTTAGTCCTTCTATTATCTGAAAGAGTAAATAACCGAGTCACATTTACCCATTCTAAACTTCTCATGATTAGACTTCTATCATATGCCCCCCCCCCCCCCCCCCCAGCCATCTCTTCTCCAAACTGAACAGTCCTAACTGCTTTAGCCTTTTCTCATAGGGGAGCCATTGCATCCACTACAGTGGGGATTACCTTTTCTCATGTGTATCACTTTTTAAATTACATCTGCCATTTGGATGCCTACTCTTCTAGTCCATCAAGGTCCTCCTGCAATTTTCTACAATCCACTTGTGATTTAATATACTTGAATAATTTAGTGTCTTCTACAAATTTGATTATCTCACTTGTTGTTCCCCTTTTCAGATCATTTACAAATATATTAAAAATCACCAGTCCTAGGAAAGATCCCTGAGGCATTCCACTGTTTACCCTTTTCCACTGAGAAAATTGACCATTTATTCCTACTCTTTTTGTTTCCTATTTTTTAACCAGTTTGTAATCCATAATAAGGCATTGTTTCCTATCATGTGGCTTTGTAATTTTCTCAGGTATCTCTCATGGGGGACTTTGTCAAACCCCTTCTGCAAATCCAAATACACTATATCAACCAGCTCACCAATTTCCACATGTTTATTAACCCTTTCAAAAAATGTAGTAGATTGGTGAGGCAAGATTTTCCTTATGTAAAACTGTTCTGGGTATATCCCATTAAACTATGTATTTCTGTATGTTCTATGATTTTGTTCTTTAGAATTATTTCATGATTTTTCCAGGCACTGAAGTCAGACTCACTGGGATCACCCTGGGAAACTTTTGAAACTTTTTGAGATTTTATTGGCCACTCTCTAGCCTTCAGGTACAATGGATGATTTTAATGTTAGATTACAAATTACTTGTAAACTACAATTTCATTTTAGATTTATTTAAGAATTCTGGTGTGTATACCATCTGGCTGGGTGATTTGCTACTCTTTTGTTTGTCGATGTGCCTTATTATATCTTCCAGCTTCACTGTGATTTTTTTTTCTGTTTTTCTGAATCATCACCTTTGAATACAGTTTCCAGGATAGGTATCTCTCCAAAATCCTCTTCAGTAAACACTGAAGCAAAGAATTATTTTAGTATTTCTGTGATAGTCTTATCTTCCCTAAAGTCCAAATTTTAAAATGCTTGCACACGTAAAAATGGGGGTTATGCATGTGACTGGGCCCTGCATGTGCCGTGTGCATTTTACAAAGGGCCCAGCCATGCGTGTAACCCCCATTACATGCTGAAGTGCCAGGCCTGCTGAAAGGAGTGGCCCGGGGGCATGGTCTGGGAAGGGAGGGGTGGGGCAGGGGTGGGCCGGGACAGCACCATTAGCTGCTGTCCCAGGGAAGTGCACACCAGCAGCTGGCTGTTACCTGGGAGATACTTCTGCTCCAGAGGAGCAGTAAGTAATAAAATAAAAAATTAGTGGCTAGGTAGGTGTTAGGATCTCTGGTTTCATGAGACTGCAATCAGATCTCCTCACCTGGGTGGGCTGGAGGCCTGTTCCTGCTCCTCCCATCGCCACATCCCACTGCTGATGCTGTCGGCCATTGCAGCGGCCTGCTCATGTGGTGCCTCTACATGCCATCGATGCTGTGCTCTGTGCCCAGCCCCCTAGGCACATGCACACATGCCTCTACAGGGAGTTTAAAGGGCCAGCGGTGGGAAAGTTTCCTGTGGCCCGGAAATATGATGTCAGGCAGAGTGGGTATATATACCTTGCCCTGCCACCACCACTTCATCTCAGCAACAGGCCCTGCTCATCCTTTGAGTGTGAATTGTCTGCGTTCCCAATCCGTGCCTTGGTTCTTGCGTTCCTGCCTTGTCTCCTGCTCCTGACTCCTGGTTCCAGCATTCCTGTTCCTTACCTTCAGTTCCTACCTTGCTCCTTGTCCCCTAGGATTGACCTTTTGGTTCTGACCCTGCTATGCTTGACATCCATCTGCCCTGACTCTTTCCTGGTACCTCGAATCTGCTTGATCTCCTCCTTCCCTGACCTTCCACCTGGTTTCTCGTCTCCGCTTGTCCGCTGCCTGCCTCCCATTCAACATTGTTTCAGCTCATTGTCTTCTGGTTCCATGCCTTGAGAGACCTGCACCTAAGTCCTGCCAGCCCCGGTACCCAAGGGCTCAACCTGCGGGCGCTGGAATAAGTGAAGGTCCTGTTGGGTCACCTTCTCCTGAACCACTTCCCAATGACGAGGACCAACAGGGGCCCTTCCCTGGAGGTAGCAGCAATCTTGGCTTGGCTCAAGGGTCCACCTTTCCAACAGTAGGGTTAGGTTAGGGGTCAGGGAGGAGAGAGGAGGTTAGGGGTCAGGGAGGAGAGAGGAAAAAGTAGGAAGGGTAGGGTTAGGGATAGTGAAATTAAAAGATGGGCTAAATAGGAAGAAAATAGGAGGCCAATGCACTGGGAGGGAACTGGAAAAAAGGCCAATTTCATCACCACATGTAATTTGAAAATCCCCCTCCCCTGTGTGCCACGAGTCATGGGCTGCCTGCACATGCATACAGATCTTAAAATCTGGCATGATGTGCACATGGACATTGTATTTTATGACTTGCACACGGTGATACGCACATTATAAAATTGGCATGTCCATGTGTGCGTGCCAGGAACCGCGCACACATGGACACACACACACGAGGGTCTTAAAATCAACCCCTCAATAAATTAAATGGTCCAATTGACTCCCTCGAAAGCTTCCTCTTTCAGGTATATTTAAAACATTTTTATTAGGAGCTTTTGCCTTTACAGCCAGCTTCTTTTTAAATTCTCCTTTAGCCCACCATATCAATGTTTTACATCTAACTTGCCAATGCTTATTCTTCTTCCTATTTTCTCCAGATGAATCTTTTTTCCAATTTTTGAAAGAAGTTCTTTTGGATAAAATAACCTCTTTCACCTCACCTTTTAACCATGCCAGCAGTCATTTGCCCTTCCATCCAGTTCTAATGAATATTTCAAAGGTAAAGAGGAAGTAACATCATCAACTGTAAAAGAAAGAACATTTTAAGCACTTTGTTCAATTGCAGTTTTGTTGAACAAGATAATGATAGTAAAAGAAGTATTATATCTGATATTTTCATACTATACTATTTCCTTAACCAAAGGCTTAAAGTATGACAGAAATTTATTTATTTATTTATTTATTTCGGATTTTTATATGATGTATTTTAGAGTATAAGATGATTAAATCTTGGATAAAATATCTAATATAACACTGAATACGAATTCATTAGCCTCATCAAAATATGATTGTACTTCTTAAGTTAAAATTAAAAATGTAAAATATTTGCTGGAACTGGTTTATTATTTCTTTTTCAACTTGTTTTGTTTATAGTTTTGTTGTCTTTTAAAGTTTTTTAAATTTGATAATTGGTACTTTTATATTTTAAGTTGTCTTTGATTGTACAATTTAATTTTTGCCTTTATTCTGATGTTTTCAAAATCATTGTGTCTTTGTAGGTTGTATTATCTTTTGAAATGCAATCAAAATTGAGTTTTGAGACAACATAGATTTCTTTTTCTGAAAAGACAGCATCCAATTAATGATAAATCGTTTTCTGATGATCACCAGCTAATGATCTCTATCCTAGAAATTCAAGCCTTATAGCATACTGTAGGTATAATAGCTTTCTTCTTGCAGTCTTACATTCACATCTGAAGAAGTGGCCTGTGTGGTCCTAAATACTAATGCTCATGAACAGTGGTTCCTAAACCTCTCCTGAGGGACTCCCAGCCAGTTTGGTTTTCAGAATATCCACAATGAATGTGCATAATTTAGATTTGCATTCTCTGCATCCACTGGATGTAAATTTATCTCATGCATATTCATTGTGCATATTTTGAAGACCCAACTGAATTGGGGTCCCCCAGGAGAGGATTGGCAAACACTATACTAGAATCACTTAAAAGATATCTAAATGAACACATTTTCAACAGTTCTCCAGATCCAATTGGCTACTAGAACTTTTTACACTACAAAAATCATACAGAAATTACCTTTGGAAAAAAATATAAAACAATAAAAATATCACAAAATATATTTTTCATTATAATCATTAGAGGATTCTTCACAATCTTTAAAATTCATTAAAGCAAGAGGATCAAATTAAGGGGTCATTTACTAAGCGGATCGCACGTGATAAGGGACGTTTTGCACGCGAAAAGTCCCTTATCGCGTGCGATACTAAGATCAGAGTGGAGTCGGGGGGGGCGTCAGCCCCGGAAGAGGAGGAGTCAGGGTGGCATCGGGGCTGACGCCATGAAGACTGCGCTGAAAGCGAAAGGTAAGCATCTTTATCGCTGTCACTTTCGCTCCGAATATCTACACCTTTTATGGTGTAGTTATTTGGCGCTACGCCGGCAGCGATTACACCGTGGAGGTGTGATCGCTGCCAGCTATCGTAGGACCGCCCTCCCGTTTCACACCCCCCCCCCCCCCACCTCCCGTTACCACTGAATTCACTATGCCTTGTGGCATTAGTAAATCCAGCCCTAAGTCTATACAGGGAAATTTCAAAAAGCAAAGTTGGAAGCTATGCATGAAAAATGGAAAGTTGCATGTGTAGGTTCATTGTATGCACTTGTGAATTTTCATCCACTTAAAAATATACAAGTTTACTGAGAAAAGATGTGGCAGCAGATTTATATTATCTTATACTTTCACGGGAGATAACATATACATTTGTTATAGGGAGGTCTTTCATCTTTAGCCTTAAATTCAAAATTCTTAGTCTGGGAAAGAAAAGTATTGGATTGCTTACTTTCAGTAGCCATAAAATTAATCCTAAATTACTGGAAAAATAATTTGGCTTTGAATATGAGCATTTGATGGATCCTTGTTGGTCTTTAAGTAATGTATGAATTTGCTGCAGTTGAAAGAAATGGTAGACTTGGAAAGTGCAGGAAAGTATATGATCTTCTTAATTGTTTTATTTTGTCATGAAGCTTAATGTGTTATGATTTGTATTTTATTACTTATTGAAACAGTTAAAATTAACATTAAAAGCACACAAGTCATTACAAATATATCTATCTGTATAAAAATAGATGTTCAGAGGGATGTTTTGTGGCTGTTATAAATTTTCACACCTACCATGAATTAAAAAAAAAATATGTACCAAATTATACTTGGCTACATGACCCACATTCACCCCCAAATCAATTACATATGCAAAGAAAAGAGAATGCATAAAAAATATACAACCATAATTTATTAATTCTAATCAATATAATTGATGTATTACACAATAATATAAACAAAAAAACATACTTTATAATACATAATAATTTAAAATTTTTAATCTAGCAATGTTCCAAAAATATACATATAAAACACAGAAACATACAAATCCCAGCAGAAAAGGATCAAATGACCCACCCAGTCTGCCCAGAAAGTTTATGCCAGTGCCTACTGCACTACACAGGTTACAGATCGCAAAAGTCTGATACCGCAGCAGTGCAATTTCTCTGGCCACTGCTGCAGCCTTTCACACAAATAGCACCACTGTAAAAGGTGGTGCTATTCGCTGCGCTACTGCCAGCGATAATATCCCTCACATTATCGCCGACAGCGGTGCCGCAGCCGACTCCTCCCCCTTCCCACCCCGACTCCTCCCCTCCAGCTTATTTGCATCCCATCGCATGCGAAAAGGCCCTTTTTGCTTGTGATAGGGGTTTATCGCATGCGTTAAGGCCTTATCACATGCAATAAATGTTTAGAAAATAACTCCCTTAGTGATTTAGGGTAGTAAGCACCACATCAGCAAGTTACCCCCATGTTTATTTGTTCCCCAAACTGTAAACATCGGGGCCCTTGTTGTTTGCTGTCTGCATCCAATTCCACTTTTCTCTCTGCCATTGAAGCAGAGAGCAAGGATGGAGTTGCATTAACAGTATCAAGGCTTAATTGTTAAGGGTAGTAACCGCCACACCAGCAAGTTACCCCCAGTTAAGCATGCATGCTTTTCTTTATTTCTAAACTCTAGGATCCACGGTTTTATCCTATGCCCCTTTGAATTCCTTCACTGTTTTCCAGGCTTTCACCACCCTTTCCTTGAAGAAATATTTCCTGACATGGGTTATGGATCGTCCTCCCTGGAGTTTCAATGAAACTTTTCAGATATCTGAAGGCTCTATCATATCTTCCCTGTTCCTCCTTTCTTCCAGAGTGTACATAGTCACGTCCTTCAGCCTCTCCTCATAAGTCTTCCCTCACCATTTTGGTTGCTCTCCTTTGGACCGCCTCTATTCTTACTTTATCCTTTCTTGAGAAATGGGTACCAGTATTGAATGCAGTACTTCAGGTAAGGCCTCACAAAGGTTCTGTACAAGGGCATTATCACCTCCATTTTCTTACTGGTTATTGCTCTCTCTGTGCAGCCCAGCATTCTTTTGGCTTTAGGTATTGCCTTGTCACATTGCCTCGCCATCTTCAGATCATCAGACACTATCACATTAAGGTCCCTCTCCCATCAAACACTTAACAAAAAACATATCTAATCATATATTCATATTCTTGAAAAAAAAATGAAAAGAAAACAACACCCACTACATTTCAAATCCCAAAACAAAACCTTACATAACAAAACATTAGCTCTTTAAATCTCTCTGCTTTGAAAAAAATGTTTATTTCCAAAGTTGTATGGATACATTTTGATTTGATTTTTATAGTTGTATTTATTGATTTATTTAGATATGTGTATATTGTAAGAAATTTGTTTTTAACCTTTCAATAGTTACATTAGTGCTTTATATGGAAATTATTTGTATATAATATTATTTGATATATATATATCACAAATAATTACAAAAATCAAATCAAAATGTATCCATACAACTTTGGAAATAAACATTTTTTCAAAAGCAGAGAGATTTAAAGAGCTAATCAAAAAGTTCTAAAATAGATCAATTGCTATAAAGCTTTTAAATGTCTTAAGCTAATTATTATACAGCTTGCTGAATAATGATACAATTGATTTACCTCCAATTGAATCCATCAATTTCTCTTTTTCTCAATACAGGCCTGTGTTTCACCCAAAATGGCTTCTTCAGGGAGAAATAGCTGTATGGTTCTCTAAAGAGCCTAACATAAATCTCACCATATTATGTAACAAAAGTATTTATGGTCAAAAATAGATCTTCTCCCTTAGACATATCACTTCTCTTCATATATCACTTTCATAACCTTCCTCCTTCAGTTTAAGCATATGGAAATGTATGTGGAAATTTATATAGAAACCTTTTGTGATAATGTAGAACATCACTTAATTTGTATAGATATACTGTATATTGTCATATATCTATATTTATATCTATATAAGAGAGAGAGAGAAAAATCGAGAGTGAGAAATACTGTTTGAGCCAAATAAACCACCCTCTTCTTGAAATCAGATGAACTTTACATCAGCAGTACAAAATGGAGCTAAATAGATAAAGCTTCAGCACAATTACTGAGTCATATTACTACGATGTGCCTTCAGCAATCCTGAAACAGTCCCTTGATTTGACTCCAATGAGGCTACCTCAGGGGAACTCACAAGTTGAAGCACTAAAAACAAAAGACAAAAAATTAACAAAGAAAACCACATATAAAAAAGCAAACAACCTTTAACCCTCAACTTACCCATTTATTAAATGACAAAAATGTCATGAAACCTATACAATCTTCCTTCAAAAGGCAACTATCAAAATAAAACAGAAACCTGCTGTGACGCCAAACGTCATGACGTCACGCATTGAGCGGCCCAATCGCATGTACAGGGGCCGCATGCGCCCGTGCAGGCATCCGTCTTTGCCTCCGGGAGGCAGGGGAGCCGCAATCCGTGTCCGTCGATGTCCGTCTCCGGAGGAGGGCTGTGAAAAAAGTAAGTCACTTCGTTGCTTTACACTGCCAGTCCTCTCCCCTCCTCCCGGAGCAAGGCTGCTTTTCGTGCCTTGCTTCAGGAGGAGGGGAGAGGACTGGCAATCCCGAGCGTAGGATTGCCCGTCCTCTCTCCCCTCTCTCTCTTGCAAATTTTTTTTTTTCGCTTTTTTTTTTTTTTTTTTTTTTGCTTTTTCAATTTTTTGCCATTTTCGTTGCTTCGGAAGGAGGGGAGAGGACTGGGGTTGCCCCGGAGACCAGCACCCATGGAAGCGGCCAGGGCAGGTGAGCGGGGGCTGGGGGAAAGTTTGCCGCCTACCCTTACCCCTGCCTCTAATGCAGTTGTAAGGGTAGGTGGTAAGTTAGCAGGTTAAACGCATGGCAAAACGGCAGGGGCGCGCGTTACTGTATGGGAGGGAATACCGTAGCTAATTCGATCATTTACATGTAATATGTGCTAGGTCTTACTTTCGGGGGTGGTCTTATATTTAGCAATTTGGCAAAACCTCTACTAGGACTTATTTTCGGGGAAACACGGTACCTCCAATGTAACAGAATTATAAAAAGCATGCACTAAAAACAGAGGATCATTGGTGGCCATGAAGTGGCTAGCAGGTAGAAGAGTAAGCTATCATCTAATTTTCTGAGGTGGCTCTTCCAGAATATCACTAAGCCCATATGAAGGGTAAGTATGGAGGAAGTTTACACTTGCACAACACCTTTTCTGTTGATAGGAAGCTCCGATGTTGCCAATTTCCTACTTCACAAGACTTAGATTTTACTAGAAAAAATGAGACGGTTATTTATTTCATTTATTTTTTCTTATATATATATATATATAAAACGTGCCTACTCATTTGTCAACTCTAGAAACAAAAGAAAGGGTGAGAAAAGATGCAATGATCAAAATTTGTTTGATGTTGCAGTGAATACGTGTGGTGGTGACATATGAATGTGCCCCATCTCTCTGTAACCTTAACCACTATACTAAATCTGACGGGCTCCATGGTCAGGAGAGACCTATTGAAAAATAGGCAGCTGGGCGAAACCAGCTGACATCTTCGGGAGCCACTGAAATGCACAAATTCTTATTCCAGCATTCAGTGTATGGCACCATATTTAGAAATGAAATACTATAAATTAAGGCATAAGCAGAGTAGCAAAGTATCAAGAAACAGGGGAATAGAAAAACAAAATAAATTATAAAAGTGAATTGAACTTTCTATGTATGAAACATAAAAGCCTGCCGGAAAAGGATCAGTGGAAAGTTCAGGCTGACATCTGTATGAACAAACAAGAACGTAAATGATTTCAAAGTGGAAAGAGAATTCTGCTAACAATAAATGCAAAAATTGGATCTCTGAATTTATAGAGGACACCAAAGTGAACAAAATTGTCAGTATGACATTTAAATTACTTTTTTGATAAGCTAGGCTGTGTTGAATTCATCAGACAATTACATCTTCCAAGAACTATTTAGCATCAATTCATCATGCCTTTCAACACTGCACTTGACTAATTCCAAATAAATTGAAAGAAATTACCTTGCTAGCTTTGACCAAAACCAATATACAGTTTAAAATCATCTGTAATTTGCTTATTGAGGACCTGATCCAGAATTTTAAAAAACCCTCTTGTGCTATGCAAGTTGCCTTATAAGTTTACAAGTGTGGAATTGACTTGCTAGATTAGAACATTTGGCACTTACACATCTGTGAAGAACCTCTCGTGTTCATGTTCCCCTCGGAAAGCTCGCTCTAATTATTTTAAAATGTGAGTCAAATATTAACAGATGCAAATCTGAATCCAGGTCTAGTAGTAGAAGGCACTCACCTATCCTTGTCCCTTATGTAACCCATCTGTGTTATTGAATATAAAGAGAAATTGTTGTTCCTGTATCAAAGCCGATTATGGCTACAGGGCCTACAAAGTCTAGTTTAATCAGCTGCACTTAAATGACTTGCTATCGTACAGTAAACAAAAACCAACAAACTTTTGAGAGGCACTTCCAATATTCCAGAAAGGCACAAAACTTGTAAGAAACACAAGAACATAATTTTCATGGATTGTTTCATTTAAAAAATGTCTCAGTTAAATTTGCAATTAATTTGTTATTGATACAAATACAAAATTCTGATCTCTGCTTTTAATCCCTGTCAAGCCTTCCTGTTTGCAGTAGAGACTTGACCTCACCAGAAAGTGAGCCTTCTCAATCGCTGCCCCAGCACTCTGGAATACTTTACCTGACTCCCTCTGACTAACATCAGTTATCTAAGAAAAATCAGAAAACCTATCTGTTCAAAAAAAAACATATGATGGCTTAGATTAATATCTTTCTCATCGCATTACTATCATTAATTTGGAGACATATTTTTACAGAAATTGAGGCTCTGTCCATTGTTTGTTACTTATTTTAATGTGTTTTATACTATATGATGTTGTATGTTATGCTGTCTTGGTATATGTAATAATATGAATGTAATATTTTAAACCACCCTGGCCAATACTAATTGAAAATGCAGTATACAAGAATTTTAAATAAATAAAATAAATAGTTTGGATTGTATATATTTCTACCCTTAACAGAAGGCTTGGGGAAACCTGCATGGCGTAGCAGTTACCAACTTAAGAAACTTACTTGGCAGACTGGATGGATTATTTGGTCTTGTCTGCCATTATTACTATGTTATTATGTTACTATTTTTATCCACTATAATTACCGAGATTTTGCACTTACCATGCTTTCTGTAAAAAAAAAGATTTATTTTTCTCTGATTAGACTAGGATTCATGCCATGTTAGGTGTATTATTTAATGATGCAGATTGTATTCACTAATAGGGATGCACATTAAGGAGAAAAAAAAATAGGAAATGAGCTGAGATTTCCTATTTTATTAAGGATCGTTTTCAAAATGGAACGAGTTAAATTCCGACAAAATTTTGTCGGAATCTTGTTTTGCTTTGAAAATTGATTTTAAAAAAGTCATTGGTCAGGCCTAGGCCTAGGCCCAAAACTGGGGCCTTGCCAAGGAATAGACCAAGAACCAAAGCAGAGACCTCGGCCTATGCTTGAACACAACTCTGGTACCTTGGCTAGGCCTAGGCTTAAGGCCTGGGCCTTGCCCAGGCATAGGCCATGGCCCTACAAAGGGGTCACAGCTAACACCTGAGCATGACACTTTAATCACGGCCTAAGCCTGGCACAATGCCAGGGTCTGGGCCAAGACCCAAACAAAGGCCTAGGACCTAAAAATGTTTTCACTTAGCTGAAACTTAAAACATGGCTTTTCACGCACTCCTACTCTTAATCTGCCATCCCAGTACTTTTCCCCCACCCCCCACACCCCCCTCCTAATCCACTCTACCCTACACCCTGACTCCTTCCTCCCCCCCACCCCCATCCTTCCTCTTCCCTCCTTAACCTACCCTCCCCCCACTCCCTCATCTTGTATATAGAACGTACATAATAGATTGTATATAGCATGTACATTACTCCTGCTTTTTGTAAATTAACCCTGTACTCCCCTCCCCTGTTCCCAGCATACTCATTAGCTCCAAGTTACTGCCCTGCCCCTTCCCCCTCCTCCCCCCCAGTTAAAATATCAGTTACAATGTAAAGCCCTGTTGGCTGATTTTGCTGTTGTCTGGAAACCGATGTGATGTCTCGTGCGAATGTCGGTATAGAAAAATGTTAAATAAATAAATAAATAAATAAATCTGATGACTCAGCCCTGTCCAGAGGCCAGGTCCTAACATCTGGGCTTTAGTATAGGTCAGGGTCTAGGCCCTGGCCCAACACTGGGGTCCTTTTCGTAAACTGAGTCCCAACTCCTGGGCCGCAACCTGGATCCAGGCCCAATGCTGGCATGAAACCCAGAGATTGGGACCTCGGCCATGACCCTATGCCCCCAGGTCTGATGCTAGTGCCCAGCATGAATGCCACATCTCAACACCCCCAGGCGCAATGTCAGGGCCTGGCCTGGAGGCCAGGTCCCAACACCAAGGCTGAGGCCTAGGGTCAGGCCCAGGCCTCAGAGGTCCTTTTTGGAGATCTTTTTTCTTCTATATTCATACTTGAAATGGCAGCATCTGCTCAAGGCATGCTGAAGTTAATTAATCGTGGTGCATCCTCCACAGTGGAGGGCGCCATTTTGATGTTTGGCCGCCAGCGGCCATCCAGTGCTCCTACCATGTGACAGGAGGCAGCCAATGGCACGGATACCCTGTCACATGGTAAGGGCAAAGAGCCATCGGCGCCATCTTTATGGGTGGCAGCCGACAGCCCGAGAACGGGAGATCACTCCCGGGACCACCACTAGACCACCAGGTAATTTTAAAATGTTTTGGGGGGCTCGGGAGGGTGGGGGAAGCTAAGGGGTCGTTTTTAAAGGGTCGGGTGGGTTTTTTTTTAAATCGGGCCATCGGCGCCATTTTTGAGTGGCAGCCAAAATAGTGCCGATGGCCCGAGAGCGGGAGACCAGTCCCCGCACCCCCATTGGACCACCAGGTAATCGTAAAAAGTTTTGGGGGGGTTCGGGAGGGTGGGGGAAGGTAAGGGGTTAATTTTAAAGTGTCGGGCCTCACTAAAAAAAAAATAACGATGTGAATCGGAACCAAATCCGATTCACATCACCCACGATCAGATTTTTTCCCCCCTCTAGCCGAACCCGATCGTTAAGATGATCGGGCACACGATTCACATCTCTAGTGGGCAGTCTGGGAAAGTTATCCAGATAAACTTATCTGGATAACTTAGATTGGATATTCAGCACCATGGATGTGCCACTGAATATTCCTAGATAAATCAAAACTATCTGGCTATGTTTATCTGAATAATTTCAGTGTTGTCTCATGTGATGATTAGACATCCAATATACATTATAAATAACAGATACACATTTTTATTTAAACAATTCTGTACCACTTACTGAACAAAAATGGATGCCCAAAATGCCTTATCTAGATAACTCTGAATAGTGAAGTTATCTGGGTAAATTATCTGGCTAAGTTTGACCCACCCTGAAATTCCCCCAGAATGCCCCTGTTCTATCTGGGTACATTTTATCAAACTAAAAATCTTCTCAAATAAATTGTGCCCAGTCAGCACAGTAAAGTTCTCAAATCTTTTGGTTTGTTTGCCTAAATCCATAGGGGTAGATTTTAAAAGGTGCGCGTGGGAGTAGATTTGTTTGCACATGTTATAAAATACAGGGTCGGCGTGTGCAAGGCTGCGCAAAATCGGCAGCCTGCATGCGCCGAGCAGCGCAGCCATCCTCCGTTCCCTTCGGCCCCCTCCCACCTTTCCCTCCCTTCCCGTATCTAACCCACCCCCCAGCTCTAACTAATTCCCCCTACCTTTATTTTACAAGTTACACCTGCCCGAGGCAGGCGTAACTTGCACGTGCCGTCCGGCTGCTGGCGCGCCATGTTCCGGTCCGGGGCTGATATGGAGGTCACGGCCATGCCCCCGGAATGCCCCTGGGCCGGAACCATGCCCGCGGCCCCGCCCCCGGAACACTCCCCAATGATGCACGGGCCGCGACACGCCCCCCCTGACATGCCCCTGACACGCCCCCCCCAGGAAAGCCCCGTGACTTATGTGCTTGCGAGCGCCGCTGAGCCTATGCAAGATAGGCTCCGCACGCACAAGGGGTGGAAGGGGCAGCTTTTTGGGGGTTACGCGTGTATCTTACTCGCGTAACCCTTTGAAAATCTGCCCATAATGTCACCTTCCTGTATCTTCATGCCAATCCACTGAGTCAACCAGCTCCCCTCTTTAATAAAATGTACAATATTTCTTTGTATTTCCTTCTGAAGCGAGATAGTGACATAATTTGCAGACAAGTACTGTTATTCTAACATTCTGTTAAATCCAATTAAACAGCATGAACTTTTTTCTGAGATATGGTAGAAATGAGAAGCTCTATGAACAGGAGGACAGGCATCATTGACTTACTGCATGGAAGAGAATGAATCTTTTCAAAAAGGCAAATTTTCAAACACCAGTGGACTACACAGATGCAGCTCATTGAATAGAAATGTTCTGGTGATCTAAACCTATTACTGTCAGCGGAGTCTGTGACATTTTGTTCAAGCGTATTGATCTGTTGCAAGAGAAGGAAGAAAGGAACTTCTTTTCACTTGTGTTGCATGGATAATTGTGATGCTAGTCACAATGCATAAAAGGTTTTCAGAATCCACAGGAACAGAGCTTCTGTTGCTTTGGTATTAAGCATTATTAGAGAATACAGTTAAAATTGCTCCTTAAAAGCCAGGCTGTGCACCAGTTAAAAGTGTAACAATTCCCCTTTTTTTCTATTCATTGCATAACAAGACAACCTAATGGCTCTGAACTGCAGTTTATAATTAAAAGCTAATGAACTACTTCAGACCTGGTGTATTTCTTCTCTTAAAAACTTTCAGTTGTTTAGTTTCACACACTGAATAGTGCACATACTAGCCAAAGAAAAACTGAGCCTTGATTTCAAATATTTCTTAATCTAGTTTAGATTTGCAATGTAAATTGTAAGGCTTCACTTACATTATTCAGTAAGTTTCACTTCTCTGGTTGACAACATACATGCATTGCAATGACAAACAAAGGCCTGTGTTCAGTCTAATCATGTCATTTTGAGTCAAAACTTTTCTGTCTATAAGAAGCTCTCATTTATACCACATGTAAAGGAGTTGGTGCCTGCTACAAAACTTGACTTAAGATTATGATATGACTGTGGTACTTGGTGCTTCAATCCATGCCCAGCGATGTCTCTACTGTCTACTCCAGTTCCTCCCCTTATGGTGAATCCTCTCCACCAAGCAAAGAACAGGTAGGGATGAAAGGGACCAGGGATGACTATGTAAATTAAATGGGGGCAGGAGCGGGCAAACTGGAGGAACAAAAGTTTGCAGGGAACACCTACTTCCAAAATGTAAACAACGTGGGGAGATTTGGTGGTTGTTCAAGGAGGCTGGAAATCTGGGTGTCTGTTTAGGTGGGTTGCCAACAGCCTCTCATGGGTTGAGCTAACCACCTAGCATATCCTATGGCCAAGGTTTTCTTTCCTCCAGGTTTTGGGCTGTCTGGGGTCTAAGAATGAGTCCTTTTTTTTTTTTTTGACA
Source organism: Rhinatrema bivittatum (assembly GCF_901001135.1). Classification (NCBI taxonomy): domain Eukaryota; kingdom Metazoa; phylum Chordata; class Amphibia; order Gymnophiona; family Rhinatrematidae; genus Rhinatrema; species Rhinatrema bivittatum. The sequence continues at coordinate 800,340,148 of NC_042615.1, read as the reverse complement.
CACCAAGATGGTTGCAAGCACCCTTAAAAGCACAAAGCAAAACCATTAGTTAAGTGGTAGGGGGCATGGTAATCAACTTCCTGCCTTCTTTGTCAGTAAATGGATAATTGTATATGTTGGGAAGAGGAAGGCATTTCTGGCCATAATTTGACTGTTACAGCTAATGTTGGATGCGCCCTTGATGGAGGAGGTCTAGTCGTTCCTTGTCTTCTGTGAATGGGATGGGACATCCATAATCTACAGCTGTATTCACCAAGTTATAAGATGAGCACAATAGTGAAGACATTAAAGGAGGAAGCTTCTAAAGGTAGCCTTGTGGTGAGTCATCAAAGGGTTGTTTTTTCACAGCTACCCATACAATGGAAATAGGGACAAAAACTCCTACTAATGACATAATATCAATGGACAATTTGGAAGGTTTTGCTGTACATCTTGGGTGAGAGGTCTACTTTAATGTATATTTTTTAGGTTATGGTTAAAATCTTGTTATAATATGGTAATGTACTGAATATTGCAATTTTTTTGTATCATGGAATTTGCATTCTAATATAAATGCTTCTCTCTTTCTAAATTTGTGTTGAATTGGTTATGTTCACCTGGGGGATAGGTGGGATGGTATGGGGAAGGGAAAGGAAGGGAAGGGAAATTTAGAATAGGGAGCATAATGTGGAGAATCAAAAGCCAGAAGATGCTAAATCATCCTTTTCTGAGGCATTTTTACAAGAGACATGTGCATTATCAGAAGAGGTATGATTAACGTCAAGGTTACTACAAGATTGCAAGAACAAAATTAATAATTTTAAGATATGTATGTAAAACAAACCTATAGAAGCTCAAAATATTGCAATAGCTGCAATAGCTCTTAATGAAACATGACCTTCCATGCATGCATTAGTAATACATTTAAATTATAAATAAGAACATGGTGAATGGACAATTAATGTTAAATGGTGCTGCAGTATGTATTTATTTTGCTATTAGTAAGCAAACTTGTTTGTTTGGTTTTTTTACTGATTGAATCCAGATTTTTTTGTATTATTTGTCTGCTGGAAATAACTCTATGGCTGTACTTCTCAAAATCTTTTCTGTCATTCTATGTCTATTGAGAAAACAATTTAGTGAATTGGGCCATAGGTCTTGAATTTCTCTTAAGGGAATTTCAAATGGTTTAACCAGCAAACTTTGGCTTAGATGCATTAAGCCACAATATTTTTCCACGGGAGGAGTTGCGGATGGTTGTCATCATGAAAATGGGGCCCCTCCCCTGAAAAAAACATCTTGGTTCTATGACCCAATCTTTTATCTGGCGGCCAAACACTGTGGGACAAAAGAACATGGTGAGTGGCCCTTTAGCACAATGGCAGCTCCAACCTCAAGGTACGCCAGCACCTTAAAGGGCCACTGGCAAACAAAAACATTTGAGCAGGGGACATCCTGCCATTTGAGGTGGCCCCAACTCCGCCAAGGTAAAATATTTGAGTAAACTGCCCACATGGCGACGTCCCTGGATTCCCCCCAAAGGTGCAAAAATAGTCATTGGAGGTTTAATGCCCCTACCCTTTCAAATTTTCCGAAAAAAAATCTCATTGGGGGTTCAGGGGTCTCACCCCCAAAGCGATTATTTTTACACCTTTGTGAGGACCATCGTTGAGTGTGCACTTTACTCAAATGTTTTACTATGGGGGAGTTGGGGCCACCCTAAGTGGTGGCCGGGGGTTAAGCCAAGGGTCAGTAGTGGCCCCTGCTCAACCTTTATTTTTGTAGCCGTGGCACTTTTCTTTTTCTCCTGGGCCCTTTAAATGTGATGAGGGAGTCTTGGGACCCAAGTTAGGGTCCCAGGGTGCTCTCCTCATATTTACCATGTTTCGGAAAGCTGTTATTTTATCATGGCTGACCACCTTTTCGGTCAGCCACAATTAAATATTTGCATCAGATTGCCTATTAATGAACTTCTTTGCATCCATTTGCATTATTTGTGCATGCTAATTGCATGCAAAGAAGGTCATTGTAATAGTGGAGGGTACCAGGGTGGGCCACACATAATGTCATGATTATCATGCGATATGGCTGTGATAAGTGCTCTGCATGTATCATGCATGTATCATGCAAATCACCCTTTTTAATGCATGTTAGCAGACTAACAGCTTGATGCATCTCCCAGTTTGATAGTTAACCAGTTTTATCCATAGTTTTGAAAATCCACCATCACACACATGCACATACACACACACATTGACTGGCTAAATTATACCGATGTGCATTTGTTTGAAATGAATGGGTAATACGAAATGATACAAGGTATTTTTGTTTTATTTCATTGAACATGAAACAAATATAAAGCACCCGTGAAAATAATGCAAATTATTCAGATAGCGGTGTGACATATTTAAATCCCCAGATCTCTGGCTAAGTTCCAGGTTTAGTCCGATAAACAATTCTGGATATTGACTTCAGTCATTCTTCCGTGGATTTTTCTCACTTTTTTGGTTTTTGATTTGTTACTAATTTGTTGTAACTTAAACAAATTGACATTACAAAAAGGAAAGAACAAGAAAAATTCCAACAAATAATTCTACTGTATCTCATACCACATTAATGGTGAGAAAATAAAATAAGGAAAACTTGACCATATATTAATTCTAGCCAGGTCAATAATCATGAAATAGCACTCACCTCAACAGGAAGAAAGTTATTCTGTAAAAAATTATCTTACTGAATAGGATTGAAAAAGATGTAGTTTGCTTCCTGGAACTACATATTTGCACGGAAATTTTAGCAAGAAGGTGACATCAAGGGCCAGCACTCTCAAGAATAACCTCCCTAACTACATCTGGGAATGTTGAGATAATATGCCCATGAAAAAGAGACTCCATGAAGTGACTCACAAGCAAAAACTACCAAGAGCATTGCTCCATCATTAATAACCCCAATTGGATTCCTTAAGGAAACCTGTAAGGTCAAAATAATCTTCTTTAACATTAACATCTTCACCGTTTGACCTTGAACCATCTCTTTTACTTATAGAAGGTAATAATCTTAGTGATAACTGGAATTACTTCCATAGAGACTTTAAGAATCCTTCTTAGCATCTCCATGCGAGCAGCATTGAACATAGAAGAAAAATAAAATATCTCATATTAAGTCTCTGCATAATTACCCATATTTCCCAGCTTTCTGTGTAAAATGAGATAATCTTTAATCAAGGAAATATTTGTTTAATATGTACTTGAACATATTTTTTTAACTACAGCAAGTTATTCATCCTGTTTTGAAATCTTTTCAGAGTGTTCATTAACTGGACAGTCAAATTCCCTATTGATCCTAGCACTGAATCAATTCTCCATGAAAGAAGAATAGTTTCCCAATTGGTGATGGCTGTTCATAATGCTTCCACAGTTACTACAGCAGGCTTAACAGTTGAAGTAGAGCTTAAAGGGGTAGATGTTATAAGCTCCTGAGTGAGCAGCATGATGCCTTCCATCCAGGAAAGGATGAGAAACTACTGCAGTTCCAGTGTCTCCAACACCAGGACCCAATTGACTTAAATTCAGAGACTGCAGTGGAACTGTACCATCAGAATTATAAAGATGGAAGCTTTTTGTTGAATGGACCTTATAGCTACAAGCTCTATAATCCCCAAAGTTTGACAAGAAAAACTAAAGGACTCCAGAGTCAATTGGGAAGCAGGAAGAGTAACATGAGGAACAGATGTCTGCACCTTCAAGTTACTTTACTTTTCTTTACCATATTAGGCCTGGATTTATCAAAATCCACTAATATTGCATGCAATAGGAAAAGGGGCATGTTTTATGGTAAAAGGTTATCGCAAAGAGCACTATCTTAGCGCTTTGCATAGTAAGTGCAAGAATTGTTGTAATTCCTACCTACAACCACTGGAGTGGGCGAGAGAGAGAGAGAGAGAGAGACAGAATGAGCCTTGATGTTAACCAGGTAGAGAGTAGAGATGTGAATCGTGTCCTCGATCGTCTTAACGATCGATTTCGGCTGGGAGGGGGAGGGAATCGTATCGTCGCCGTTTGGGTGTTTAGAGTATCGTGAAAATCGTTAAAATCGTGAACCGGCACAATAAAACCCCCTAAAACCCACCCCCGACCCTTTAAATTAAATCCCCCACCCTCCCGAACCCCCCCCCCCAATGCCTTAAATTACCTGGGGGTCCAGCGGCGGTCCGTAGCTAAATCGGGGGAAGGGGGAGGGCAGGAAAACCGGAACACTAAAACACCCTAAAACCCACCCACGACCCTTTAAATTAAATCCCCCACCCTCCCGAACCCCCCCCCCAAATGCCTTAAATTACCTGGGGGTCCAGCGGCGGTCCGTAGCTAAATCGGGGGAAGGGGGAGGGCAGGAAAACCGGCACACTAAAACACCCTAAAACCCACCCCCGACCCTTTAAATTAAATCCCCCACCCTCCCGAACCCCCCCCCCCAATGCCTTAAATTACCTGGGGGTCCAGCGGCGGTCCGGAACGGTCTCCTGCAATTGAATCGTGTTGTCTTCAGCCGGCGCCATTCTGCGCCGCCATTTTGCAAAATGGCGGCGCAAAATGGCGGTGGCCATAGGCCAACACAATTCGACTGCAGGAGGTCGTTCCGGACCCCCACTGGACTTTTGGCAAGTCTTGTGGGGGTCAGGAGGCCCCCACAAGCTGGCCAAAAGTACCTGGGGGTCCAGCGGGGGTCTGGGAGCGATTTCCTGCCACGAATCGTTTTCCGTACGGAAAATGGTGCCGGCAGGAGATCGACTGCAGGAGGTCGTTCAGCGGGGGTTCCAGACCCCCCCTCCTGACCCCCACAAGACTTGCCAAAAGTCCAGCGGGGGTCCGGAACGACCTCCTGCAGTCGAATCGTGTTGGTCTATGGCCGCCGCCATTTTGCGCCGCCATTTTGCAAAATGGCGGCGCAGAATGGCGCCGGCTGAAGACACCACAATTCAATTGCAGGAGGCCGTTCCGGACCGCCGCTGGACCCCCAGGTAATTTAAGGTATTTGGGGGTGGAGGTTCGGGAGGGTGGGGTATTTAATTTAAAGGGTCAGGGGTGGGTTTTAGGGTGTTTTAGTGTGCCGGTTTTCCTGCCCTCCCCCTTCCCCCGATTTACAATTTTTTGACGATAGATCGGGGGAATTGGTATTGTATCGTGGCCCTAACGATTTTTGACGATTTAAAATATATCGGACGATATTTTTAATCGTCAAAAAACGATTCACATCCCTAGTAGAGAGTCCATCCAGCTAGGTTGAGAGAACATTACACAAATCTCATCTTTGGGTGAGTTTCCTCACTCCGAAGGTCTTCAAATCTTCACAAGAGAGCATTGTTCTGTTCGTATGTCTCACTCTGAAAGTCAAAGTGCCCCCTAACCTCTACACTAATACCTAAACCTCACCTTGAGTAACTAGGTGGGCCTCATATAGAAGTATAAATACCTACATGGTATGAGTGCATTACATCTACTTATCTCTCTCTCTCTCTCTCTCTCTATTTCTGTGGCCTGATAGTTAGGCTGTCTCTCCAGCAGCTTAAAATACTAAAAATGCTATTTGTGAGAACATCGCAAAGCATGATAAAGTCATATCGCACGGCTTAATGCAAATGAAAAAGGTGTAGTTAAAGCCATGCAAAATTGTGAAGCCAGCCCACTTGGCCCTAAACTCCTCCCCTTTTTTTAAATTTGCATTGTACCATGAGTTAAAGGTTCTTAACGCATGCAAAAATGCCATATAGCACTTTGATAAATGACCCCCTTAGTGCTGAAAAGTCCACAGGAACTGAGAATTGTCAAAGATCTCAAATTGGTCAGAGGAGTGTATTGAGTCTGTCAGTCTCAGACGGCTTCGACCTCTGTGCTCCACCTTTCTTCCTTCTCTCTCCACAAGATGACTGCTGCCGCGTCTTCATGCCGCTCTCTCCGGTGTTCCCGGATTGCAACGGCGATGGTGTTCGCCATGATTTTCCTGAGGGACTCCTAGGGTGCGAGCGCGCATGCCACCCACATCTATATTTATTTATTTATTTATCGAGTTTTATATACCGTCGTTCAGTTTCTCCATCACAACGGTTTACAAAGTTTCGATGTTTAACAGAGTTTCCAAAAGATTCATGCGATTGTTAAAGATATTGTAGGCTTTATAAACATAGTTCAGATGTCAAACTATACAGGTTCTATTACATGGTTGCATTGGTTCCACATGTTTACATAGTGCTAGTAGGGAGGGAAAAAATATCTTAGAGTCATTGGGTGTTTTGGTAGGCTTTGGTAAACATCCAAGTTTTTAGCTCTTTTTTGAAGGTTTTTAAATTTTGCTGTGTTCTGAGTTCGGTTGGGAGGGTGTTCCAGAGTTTGGGACTTACTAGGGTTATGGCTCTCTTCCAAGTTGAGGTAAATTGTTTGGAATGAGCAGGTGGAATCTTTAATAGACCTTTGTTAGCTGAGCGGAGGTTTCGGTTTGGAGAGTGGAATTTTATAGATGTACTTAGCTAGTTTGTTTTTCGTATGTCATGTCATGGCGGGAACCTCAGGGGCGTTCCCTATAAGTGATGTCATCACATCCAGGTATTTAGCCTGCCCTTCGTTTGCTAACAAACTGACCCCCTCATTTATCAAAATGTGCTAAGGTGTTTTTGCATGCACTCAGGGCTTATTGCATGTGAAAAGCCCTGTTAATGCACGTGAAAATGCCTTTAATGCATGTGATAGCACCATATTGTATGTGTTAGTGCATTTTGTAATGTCTCCTTAAGGGCCTGTTTTAGTAGGTTTGAAACTCCCAGAACACCAAGCTAGCCAGCTGGGGGGGGGGGGGGGAGGGAAGGAAAGGGAAGGGAAGGAGGGAGAGAGAGAGAGAGCCTAGCTGTAATACCCTCTTCCTAGATAGGTATTTATATCCCTATGGGAGGCCCGCCTAGTAACTCGAGGTGAGGTTTAGGTATTAGTGTAGGGGGTTAGGGGCCACATTGACATTCAAAGTGAGATGTACGAACAGAACAGTGGTCTCTAGTGAAATTTTGATGACCTTCAGAGTGAGGAAACTCACTCAAAGATGAGATTTGTGCAATGTTGTCTCCACCTAACTTGATGTTACCCAGGTAGAGAACCTTGCACAAATCTCATCAGGAAGATGTCAAAAGAGTTCTGCGGAGACTTCGTGAGAACCGATTGTATGCCAAATTATCTAAATGTGAATTTCATAAAGAATCCGTACCCTTCTTAGGTTACATTGTCTCAAACAATGGTTTCCAAATGGACCCTCAGAAGGTTGAGAGTATTCAAAAATGGCCACAAACCACTTTCCTAAAAGCTCTAAGATGATTTTTGGGATTTACCAATTACTACCAGACCTTTATTAAAAATTATTCTTCATTGACTGTTCCATTAACAGCAATGACTAAGAAGGGAGCCAAAGCTGCTACTTGGTCTATGAAAGCTGTGATTGCATTCTAGAAGTTAAAAGACGCCTTTAAAACCAAAACATGTCTCTGCCATCTGGACCCTACTCGATCCTTCATTGTGGAAGTTGATGCCTCTGATGTAGGTGTAGGGGCCGTGCTAAGCCACACCGGTGATTCAAAGATCTTGCACCCCTGTTCATTCTTTTTCCGACACTTCTCGCCAGCAGAGAAGAACTACGGCATTGGGGATAAAGAACTTTTGGCAATAAAAATGACATTTGAAGAATGGTGCCCCTGGCTTGAAGGTGCACAACATCAGATTACTGTTTACACTGATCAAAAAAATCTGGAGTACCTCCGTCATGCTCAGCGCCTCAACCATAGACAGGCGAGGTGGTCCCTGAAATATCACCCTGGTGACAAGAATGTTGGAGCAGATGCATTATCTCACTCTTTCCTCTCAGAGGACGTACCTGATGAACCTCAGCATATTATTGACCAGAAGAGAGTGGTTCTCACAGCTACACATCCGGTACCCCCTGGCAAGACCATTGTACCCTGCAATCTAAGAAAGATATTGCTAAGATCGGCTCATGATTTGAAACTGGCTGGACACCCTGGTCAACTGCAAACACTGGCCAAGCTACAAAAGTACTATTGGTGGCCCACCATGAAAGAAGACACTCTTGCTTACGTAGCCTCCTGTTCCAATTGTGCCAGACAGAAACCTGTACTTGGATGTCCTTGGGGCCTGCTTCAACCCTTGCCAGCACCGGATGAGCCCTGGACCCATATTGCAACAGATTTTGTGGTGGGCCTGCCACTTCCCAGAGGTAACAATACCATTTGGGTTATAGTGGACCAATTTTTGAAGATGGCTCACTTAGTGACTCTCCCTGACTTGCCATCAGCCATGGAACTTGCTAAATTATTCATCAGTCACATCTTTCGCCTACATGGCATGCCTAAACATATTGTTTCTGACAGAGAAGCTCAATTTACAGCAAAGTTCTGGAAAGCCTTGTGTAAGAAATTCTACATCACCTCTGCTTATCATCCTCAGTCAAATGGCCAAACTGAGGGAATGAATAGAACTCTCAAACAGTTCCTCCGCGCTTATGTTGGTTCAAGACAGAATGACTGAGCTGAACTGTTGCCCTGGGCTGAATTTGCATCAATTTGCATCCAGTGTCATCTACTGGATCTACTCCATTTGAATGGTCTATGGATGATAGAGATGTGTTTAGTTTTTGCATGTTGGCTCAGGCTTTGGTTCGGGTGACCCGTGGAAAGCTTCGTTTTCCAACAGGTCATTTTTTTTTTTGTTCTGCAATTTTCTTCAAAAATGAAAAACCCTCCCCAACCCTTACAATTTAGTTTATTACAACCCCCCCACCCTCTGGGCCCCCCCCCAAAACTTGCCTAAAATCCAGCAGGGGTCCTGGGAGCGATCTCCCGTGCTCGGGCCGTTGGCTGCCAGGAAACAAAATGGCGCCGGTGGCCCTTTTTCCTTACCATGTGACAGGGGCTACCGGTGCCATTGGTCGGCCCCTGTCACATGGAAGGAGTAATGGACGGTCAGCGCCATCTTGTGCGCCTACCATTTGCTTGATTTGCTCCACGCTTTGTCAGGCCTTTCCTATTCTCCGACGATTGGGCTCACTAACCTATAGTCTGAGACTCCCTCCAGCTATGAGGATTCACAATGCATTCCATGTTTCGCTGCTGAAACCGCTTGTTCTTAGCGAGTTTTCCACCAAGACACCTGAACCTACCCCAGTTGATGCAGAAGAAGACATTGAATATAAGGTTGATGCCATACTTGATGTAAGAAAGAGAGGCAGAGTTTGGGAATACCTCCTGTCATGGGAGGGATACGGACCAGAAGAAAACTCTTTGGAACCATTGGCTAATATCATGGACAAAGAGATGCTTCTACAATTTTATCAATCACATCCTCAAAAACCTAGACCAGGTAGGAGGTCTGGAGGGGGCCCTTTGAAGGGGGGTACTGTTGCATCCGTCGGTCTCAGACGGCTTCGACCTCTGTGCCTCACCTTTCTTCCTTCTCTCTCCTCAAGCCTTGGGAAGATGGCTGCTGCTGTGTCTTCATGCTACTCTCTCCGGTGTCCTCAGATCGGCAACGGCGACGGTGTTCACCATGATTTTCCTGAGGGCCTCCAAGGGTGCGCGCATACATGCCACCCACGTCTATGTCCATGTTATAGCGGAAACCCTGGGGTGACGCCTCTGAGTGACATCATCACATCCTGGTATTTAACCTGCACTTCAATTGCTAACAAACTGACCCCATCATTTATCAAAATGCGCTAAGGCATTTTCGCATGCGGTAAGGGCTTATCGCATGTGAAAAGCACCGTTAACACATGCGATAAGCCCTTAACGGATGCGAAAACGCCTTTAACGCATGTGATAGCACCATATGGTATGGTGCGATGCAAATCCGAAAAAGAGGAAGAGTTAGGGGCGGAAGTGGGCTGGCTTTACCAAGCCCTATCGCATGGCTTTAACGCCGATTTTAGCTACAACTTTTCAGGAGCGTTAAGCCGTGCGATAGCTTGCATTACAGCTGTATCACCCATTGTGATGTGTTTCACAGATGCCGGTTTTGGTATGTTGAAGGTCCCAGAGTGACCACCTAGCTATCAGAGACCTCGAGGGAGAGAGAGAGAGAGAGCGAGAGAGCCTTGATGTTACCCAGTTAGAGAGTGCATCAAGCTAGGTTGAGAGAACATTGCACAAATCTCATCTTTGTGTGAGTTTCCTCACTCCGAGGGTCATCAAATGTTCTAAAGAGAGCACTGTTCTGTTTGTACGTCTCACATTGAATGTCAAAGTGGCCCCTAACCCCCTACACTAATACCTAAACCTCACCTTAAGTTACTAAGTGGGCCTCCAATAGAGATATAAATACCTATCTAATATGAGGCCTTCATGTCTAGGTTCTCTCTTTCTCTCTTTATCTTTCTCTCTCTCTCAGTAAACATGGTTCCCCCCAGTTGTTGTATGTAGGAAGTACCACATTTTGGCACTTATCTCAAACTGCAAATAAGTGATCACAATTTGCAGTAACTTAGCTCATCATATTAGTGCAAATTGTGATAAACTCCCTATTACCATAAAACATGCCCCTTTTCCCATCACATGTGATATTTCCTGCATTTTGATAAATCCAGGCCTTAGTTTTTTTGTACTTGCCAGATTGGCCACTGATGGAAACAGGATGCTGGACTTGATGGACCGTTGGTCTGACCCAGTATGGCATGTTCTTATGAAAGTGTTTGAGACAGCAGAGACTTGGATATCAGCAATGTAGCCAGATGGAACAGATCTCATGTTCACATTCTCCTGCTTTGCTTCTATACATGGACAAATCATACTAAGAAACAAACAAATAGTAAAGTAGTAAAGTAGAAAATAAGATTGGCTTGCCTCCTAAATCAGGATTCATTTAATGAGCAATATTGCAATAGAAATACCATTTTTCAATTTGCAAATTAATACTACACAGCAATAAATTTAACAGAATTTTACTACTTCTGAAACAAATGTACATACAGTGGAGACTCAATGTAACAAAAATTTGCTGTGTTCAAATTTAGAGAACTGTTTTGAAAGCTGATTTCTTCTGTAAAAATGCTTATTATGGGCATAAATCAGCTTCCTGAAAATTACTCAAACTCATTGCATGTTAAATTATGTGTGCTGACTTAAAACATATGTACTTTTATCCAAATTGTCAGGAGGTTTTCCAGAAGTGTGTTGGAGGAGAAAACTAATGTATATTAATTGCAATTTTCATTTCTACATGAGTTATATTTCTTTAAAAATTTCCCCTAATAAAAGAGCAGGTTTAAATACTACAACTAATTTGCAGTAATGACAATAATTAAAGCAAAACTACTGGTGCAATTTTTGCTTTGTCCCAAAAATCATACAAAATGTACATACAAAGGAAATAAAAGAAAAAATTACCTGAATATACTGTTTATTTAGAGTTATTTTAGTCATACAAAGGCTATATGTTGTTACTGTAGGTCAAATTGTGTACACGTAGTAAAGTTCTGCTACCAAACATACATATTAAGGTAAAAATGTACCCTTATAGCTTTTCCGGCAGTGTTCAATCTGTGGAAAATCTCATCTGATGCTCCACAATAGTCAGCCATCATGTATGCAACCCATCTACCCTGATACCGTACCTCCGTGATCTTCAAATCTTGGTGGAATCATTCACCTTGCTCATCACTGACTGTACCAAGGTTTTTTGGGAAGTCAACAAGATGGCTCTGCAGAAAATGCACCTTGATGCTCATGTTGCAACGAAGCATTTTGAAGCTCTCCAATAGTTTCTGGACAATTTTGGTGTAATTCTGTGCTCATGTACTTCCAAGAAAGTCCTTGACAAGGTTTTTGAATGACAACCAAGCATTCTTTTGGAGTTACAACAATTCTGGCACTTACCCCAAAGTGCAAAAAACGTTATCGCAGTTTGCGGTAATACCTATGCGAAGCGCTAAGATAGTGCACTTTGCGATAAACAGCCTATTACCATAAAACACGCCCCTTTTCCTATTGCATGCGATATTTAGTGCATTTTGATAAATCCAGGTCTAAGATAGGCTGTAGGGAAAAAATTTGACGTGATAGAAGAAAACCAACTGCAGTTTTGAAATCAGCATGCCTATTTAAGTCTAAAACAGCTGAAAATCAAACTCAACAGGAATTATGTTAAAAATTGTTCCCCAGTGTTATTAGTGCAAACTCTGCAGGTAAAACATTCCTGTGGTATTTGCATGAATGCAGGATGTAATACAGCAACATGGTAGGGGCCAAAATAAACATTTACATTTACCTGTTGAGGGCAGCACTTCTTTCCTATGCAGACTGGTTAAGGAGAGCTGCTAGAAGGGAGCGGTTTTCAGTTGCTTTAGTAATGCTCCCATAATGGGGAAGGGGCATAGAGATGAGGGCTGGAGCAATGCTTTGGCCACTCTGAAAGTCCATTTGGAGGCAGCATTATTGCCCAGGGCCTAAAGGGAAGGCCTATGTTTTCAGCATCGGGCTGCAGGAGAAGAGGGGCAGTAGTTTAGGTCGATTCTGTTGTGAAGTGTCAACAGCCTTGGGATTGCCTTGTGACCCACGGTGCACCCAGGCTCTCTTATAATATGCAGTGACTCAAGCAACGGCAGGCAACCTGGCAGGGCAGCCACGGGATGATTTTTTTTGTTTTCCTTTTTCTCACAGCACCTGGGATTTGTCTCTTTGGCCTCAGGAGAGCCATCCGAGGCAGCAGGGACACCCAAGGGAGGAAGCAGTGCTGACACCGCTCTTCCAGTCTATGGCAGCAGCCAGAGGAGATTTTTGTCATCACTGTAGGTGGATAATAAATTATGTAAATAAAACAAATAAATGAAAAATGATTGTCAGAGGCATCTGGGGGCATTGGGAATTGAGGGCTGCATTTCTTTTCTTTTTTCTTTCTCTTTAATTTATACAATTTTAAAATTAACAACTCAAGAGATCCATGAAAAATGAAAAGCACAGCAGGCACATGCAAGCAAGCTACACTAAAAGAAAAGAAAACCAATAGCTATGAAACAGGATGACATGACAAATTCCTTTTTTTTACAAAAAAATCTTTCCATTGATTTGGATCAAAGAAAATGGACTTGATTCCCTGCAATTTCACATCACACTTCCATGGAAATTTTTAAAGAAAAGTTCCACCCAGAGCAATCAATCTGTTTCTTTTCTTTTTGCATTTTTTTTTAAATACATTTCCTACTTTGCTTCGTTTTCTTCACCAAGTCTAGAAAAACATCAATTTTCTGACCTAAGAAAAAATATTCTTTTAGATGAGAAAAAACAACTTCATCTACCATTGTTTAGCCAATATTTGAGCAAATGTAACTAAAAGAGTGGCTCTATCAAGAATTTTAGATTGTGATTGCTCTAAATAAGCAATAGGATCCATGAGGCCCACAGTCACCCGCTGCTTGG